>NC_043015.1:49202107-49332107 GCF_006345805.1 Octopus sinensis
AAGTCGAGATATATCACTTCCACATTTGAGTGGTTGAGCAGCCGTTTCAGCACCCAGTCATAGTGTTGTAGGAGCTGAGTTAAGCAGCTTCTCCCTGGTCGGAAACCATGTTGGGTGTCGGGCAGCAAGTCATTCTCTTCAAGGAAGGTGATCAGCTTCCTTCTGACTATTCGTTCCATGACCTTGCTGATGTGTGAGGTCAGAGAGATAGGTCTATAGTTCTTGGCTTCCGCTCTGCTACCTCCTTATGAATGGGGCATATTTTACCTTCCTTCAGTTTTCCTGGAAGTTTGCCAGCTGCAAGGAAGCTCTGAAAGAGGAACTGCAGTGGTCTTGCTAGGACTCTCTTACATGCTTTTAGGAGGATTGCCGGGAATCCATCGGGGCCAGTAGCTGAGTCTGTTTTCATTTCATCTATAGCCTTGGTTACATCTTCTTCCTTTATATCGATGTAATCTATCGTCGCCGCCTCTGATGCCCAAGGGGTGGAGTGAAAACACTCTTGAATTGCTCATTCAGTATTTCACTTACCCTCATTGGTTTTCCTGTAAGTGTGCAATCCTTTTCGAGGAGTGGCCCTATTCTACAGTGCACCGTAGCTGTTTCTTTGGCATACCTGTAGAAAGCTCTGGGGTTAGATTTTATGTTTTCTATAGCCCAGGCTTCTTTGTCTGCTCTTTCTTTTTCATGGGAGAGTTGCAGACATTTTTCGATTTCCAACAGTTTTATTTTTAGGCGGGACTTTTCACTGCTTCAATCTGTTTGTTCAGGCGATTTGAAAATTCGTACGCCGTCTCATTAAAATTTTCCTCTCTCTGGGGATTTTGTTCTTGTGTACAGTGGCCTTTCTCTCTGGGACACATTTGTAGCATATGGCTTGCATTACAGACATGAATTGTTGAAGTTTCACGTCGATGTCTGGCGAGGAGAGACATTTAGGCCAGTTTTGTTTGAGGATCTCTTTCTCAATTGTTTCCAGTTTGCCTTATGGTAGTTCAAGCTGGAAAAATTTTGAGGGTTTCTTGTAGGCTGCATGTCCGTGCTCTCTTTGGCCCGTACATGGTCAGCTCTATCATGTTGTGATCCGAGAGTAGTGTCGGTGTCACTTTCACATTATGGATGAGATCCATGTCATTTGTGAAGCAGAGATCCAGTGTGTTACCTGCCCTGGTTGGTTGGAGTATTACCTGCTCCATGTACAGGGTGTTGATGAGGTTCAGGAGGGACCTCGCCTGTCCTCGTTCACATCTTGTCATTCCTGGGAGAGAAAGGCCCTCGGGCCATCTGACATTGGGCAGATTGAAGTCTCCCATAAGAAGCACACCTATGTGTTGTTCTAATGTGGTTAGAATTTCTTTATTTCTTCTATTTTTATAAGGCAGTCTTCAAACTTGCCCACATGGCTTGGGGCATCTGGAGGGCGATATGTAGCACACACAACTACATCAAGTTGCCTAATATGTACAATTAGTGTGTCACACACCGAGTTTGAGTATGACAAGAGGACCTGGGGTGTGAGGTCCTCCCGGATGTACATAGCAACACCTCCATGACTCCTTTCTTTCCTGTCGGTCCGTAGTACAGCATACTGTGGTATGTGTAACTCCGCATCTGCTATGTCCGGTTTCAGGTGTGTTTCTGTAAGTGCTATGCATAAGGCTTGATTGCATGCAACAAAGTCTCTCAGGAACGGGATCTTTGTCCTGTTACTGAGTGTTTGCAGTCCTCTGATGTTCAGTAGGAGCATCGAGGTGAGGTGTACGTTGTTGCCGGCGGTGTCCATCCTGTGTCTGTTTGCTGTGGTGGTCTGGTATATAGTGGGTAGCCCCCTGCGGGCTTGGGTTTGATGAAGCCAGGTCAGCTGCTGTACAATCTTTTGTGCCATGCACAAAAAAGATTGTTGCTCAGCAGCTGCTCTTTCGACAACATCATGTTGGCTGTTTGTGGCGCGCACAACATCTGCGTACCTCCGCTTTGGGGCAGGTGGTGCGTGGTCCATCCCTTTTCTTTGTGTTGATGGTTTGTCCATCTGCCTCGTGTCTCTGTGGC
This sequence comes from Octopus sinensis, assembly GCF_006345805.1. Lineage (NCBI taxonomy): Eukaryota > Metazoa > Mollusca > Cephalopoda > Octopoda > Octopodidae > Octopus > Octopus sinensis. The sequence goes on from NC_043015.1 coordinate 49,204,157, forward strand.
AGGGTCCCCGATGTGCAAAGCGGCAGCCTGCACCTTCTTTCCATGCCAGCAGGAACCTCTCAGGTAGAACATACACACCCGTGTGCGTGTTTGGTTCCATCCTTTGCGGTTCCACTTCTATTCCTGGTTGTTTCACTCTTTGGTCATGCTTGAGCTTTTTCTTTTCCTTTAGCTCTTCCAGTCCTTCTTTTAGTTCTTCTTCCTCCCTCTACCTCTTCACCGGGTTCTCCGTCTCCATGGCCCTTGCTGCCGGTTGGAGAACTTGCACCTGGGTTCACTTCCCGGGCAGGTTTCTCATTCAAAACCTCCTACCGGGCGTCCACCAGGTGGGGGTGACTTCTTTCATCGTCTCCATTCTTGCCATCTTTGCCCCGCTCGTTCTCAAAGATGGCATCAAGTGCGCCAATGTGCGACCGTACAAGCGCATATGAGCGCACGAATTCCTGTCTCTTTCGCTCCATCTGAGCCGCTGTCCTCTTGTAGCCTCTGCTCTTCAGCGCAGCCGCAATCACCTCGCTAGGGCTATCTCCGCCGGCGCACTCCCATGCTCGTACGAATAAATCCAGCTCGTCACGTCTCCATGCTCTGGACATGCTGGATAATCCGTCTATCCGTTTATCTATCTAATTATGTTCAGAGAAGACAGGAAGATATTAAGGCTAATTAGAAGATAGAGTACTTGAAAAAGAAATATTAACAATATTAAAGTTTGTGTAAAAACGTTATTTGGTTAAAAACGTTATTAATCTTAAGGCTAATAGGGGATAGAGTATCTGAAAATGTATTAGCAATATTAATATTATTTAGAGTGTGGATAAAAACGTTGTTTAATCTTAGGGCTAATTAGGAGATAGAGTATCTGAAAATATATTAGCAATATTAATATTATATTAGAGTGTGGGTAAAAAACGTTATTTAATCTTAAGGCTAATTGGAGATAGAGTATCTGAAATTATATTAGCATATTAATATTATATTAGAGTGTGGGTAATATTAAACGTTATTTAATTTAATCTTAAGGCTAATTAGAAGATAGAGTATCTGAAGAATTATTAACAATATTAAACAATATTAAACGTTATTTAATTTAATCTTAAGGCTAATTAACAATAATTATTAACAATATTAAACAATATTAAACGTTATTTAATTTAATCCTAAGGCTAATTAACAATAATTATTAACAATATTAACAATATTAAACGTTATTTAATTTAATCTTAAGGCTATTAACAGTAATTATTAACAATATAAACAATATTAAACGTTATTTAATTTAATCCTAAGGCTAATTAACAATAATTATTAACAATATTAAACGTTATTTAATTTAATCCTAAGGCTAATTAGACGTTATTAATATTAAACGTTATTTAATTTAATCTTAAGGCTAATTAGAAGATAGAGTATCTGAAAAATTATTAACAATATTAAACAATATTAAACGTTATTTAATTTAATCTTAAGGCTAATTAACAATAATTATAACAATTTAAAAACAATATTAAACGTTATTTAATTTAATCCTAAGGCTAATTTGACGGTATCAATATTAAACGTTATTTAATTTAATCTTAAGGCTAATTAGAAGATAGAGTATCTGGAAAATTATTATATCGAGAACAGATCTTGAAAATGTAAACAAACAAAATGACGATCGCAACTTTAACTAAGATGTGGGCCTAAGTGAAAGATAAAATAGAATAATAAATAAAATATGAAATAGATGAAATTGATACTTGATCCAACAATGTGGTCTGGATTTTTTTTTTTTTGGTTTACGGGATTTTTTTTTTCAGGAGAGATGCTTCTTTTTTCTTTCTTGCAGGAGATAACTTGATTCAGTTATTTTTGCACCATGTGCGTTCGGCGAAAATGAAAATTACTGTGTATATGTTATATTTATATATATATTTTTAAAAATATTTAAACCAAAGTGTTGTAGTGATCTCTATGACTTAGAGTTTACGTTTTGCAACTACAGTGGGTTATTTCGCCGTTCTATGCAAACTTTTTCACAGAGCAAAGGCAATCACGTCTTTTCTGCTGAAAACGGACCGGAATATATATATATATATATAATATATAATATATATATATATATATATATATATTACTGTTGTGCCTGGGAAAAGTCATTTTCTTTTTGTGCCTTATGATTTAATACACACACCGGTAAAATTTCCACTTATTTTTATTTTCCTAAAGTTTTTGTTGTTGCAAGACACAACGAGGATCTTTTTGCTTTGACCGGCAGATTTTTAAAATAATTTCTTTGTAACTAAACACTTTTAAACTTTGTATACTGGTAGAATGTGTTTATAAAACATCTTTTTCTCTTGGCTTTCTTGAGAAAATTCTGTAGTTTGTAAGCTATTTGTTGTTTAATTTCTTGCATTTCGGCAACTTCAACCCATCAATGACGTCTATTGAGGTGAATTCAATTTCTGCCGTAGTGTGTCAACAACATTTACATGTATATATATATATATATATATATATATATATATATATATATACATATATATCATGTAGTAAGGCAGTATGACCGTTTCAAACGGATCCATTTTATTGAACAAGGCAATCATTCCATCAATTTAAATGCAGTTCTATCTTCAGTTGCACAAAATATAGAATTTTTTAACAAGTTCTTCCATCTTCTTTGTTAAAATATTTAAGAAAAGTTATATTAATGTATCCTACTTGTTAAAAAATTCTATATTTTTGTGCAGCTGAAGATAGCACTGCATTTAAATTGATGTAATGATTGCCTGTGCAATTAAATGGAGCCACTTGAAATGGTTGTACTGCATTACTACTTGATATCCTGTTGCCTATTTTGATTGGCTAATATTGGACTGACTTGGTGTTTCAACTTAAGTACTTAATTCAACTCAATCTTAATTATTTTATATACATACATACATATATATATATAGATAGATAGATAGATAAATGAAAGAATGGAGTCGAACGACGATTTAACAAAATAAAGGAATTTTGTTAAATCGTCGTTCAACTCCATTCTTTCATTTATCTATAGTAAAAAAACACACAAATTTCCACACAAAAGCACGTGATTTCTGCCCTTGGCATGTAGCTTCAACCGTGCTTTCTGACGTAAATTTGCTACCCAGGTATTGGTTAGCCAAATTATCCATACTAGGATAATTCATTCAACTACTTATATATATATATATATATATATTTATATATATATATATGGAAACAGGATGTCACCAATGGGGCAAATAGCATGAAATACATAAACAAACAAGTTAAATACATAAATAAGGAGAAAAAATGGAGAACAGAAAAAGTAAACACAGAAAAAGGACTCTTCATCAGTTGTTGGCTGTCTATCTACTCCTCATTTCGAGCATTCAACGACAATGTGAGTCTTCAAAGACAGTTGCTCCCAAAAATTCTGAAATAAAATTTAGGATTTATGGAGGGTCAAAGTTGGGAACAAAAAAATAACTGTGGAGACATACAGGGAAACTGAACGAAAACAAACATGGAGGGTCATTCACACTCACACACACACACACATGTATGCATGTAGTATAAGGTTGTCCCAAAAGTTAGTAGAAAGTCTTGGAAAATAATGGTCTTTATTTTGAGGAATAATTTTTGTTGTTTTTGTTAGTTACTTGGCGAGTAAAAATTCAATTTTCGCAAGTGTTTACGAACTTTTGGGACAACCTAATATATGCATATTTATGATTCAACAAGATTTATTTCTTATTCTTTTTATTCTAAATACAATTTTTGTACAAAAATATTAAACCGGATGATACTTACTGTGGTAAGGCATTATCACTGAAGATCGTTAATGGTAAGAGACACAAAGTGTTTGAGAAAGCTTTCACAAACATTGAAAAAGCGGCAAAATTTCTTTTATAATTAACATGTATCACATACTTGTCATTATCAATTTGGTACCAGTAATCAGTGCAGGGATAAGATAAAATGTTTTTCTTTTCCTCAGTACTTTTTTGTCCTGATTTTTTTTTTTTAAATAACGGTAAATGTAAAAAATAATTGTTTTTTTTTAACAAAAAAAAGATTCTTAAACGATATAATAAACAACATTAGATATATCTTTGGCTTCCTCTTTCCTTTGTTTACACCATATCTTCATCATGTTTTTCTTCCGACGGGGAATGATCAAAAGGTTTGTCCTTCTTCAAGGGAGGTCGATTTCGCAAAGGGTCTTTACCCTCCTCATCCTCACTTTTCCTTGCAGGTTGGTGCTCGAAGAGTGTTGATAAAGATTCTGAAGAATCACTGTGCTTACGTTTAAGGTTCGCTAAATTGATTGTCGTTTGTCTCTTCAGTTGCAGCTGATGCATTAAATCCTGGTTGCTTTCTCGAGTTAAATTACGATCGTATTTTTGATGAAGAACCTGAAGAAAGAAACAGCTGTTTATCAGAAATATATATACATATAGACACACACACACATATACATATACACACACACACACACACATATATATATATATATATATATATACACATATATATATATATACATATATACACACACACACACACAATATATATATATACATATATATATACATATATATACATATATATATACACATATATGCACATATATATACATACATATATACATTTATATATATATACACACACATATATATACATATATATACACAGATATATATATATATATATATATATGCATATTACATATATACATATATATACATATATACATACATTTGTATATATATATATATATACATATATATACACATATATATATACATACATATATATATATGCATATATAAACACACAAATATATATATACATAAGTATATATATATATATATATATATATATATATATACGTATATATACACATATATATACATACGTATATATATATATGATGATGATGATGATGATGATGATGATATATATACACATATATATACACACACATATATATACATACATATATATACACACATATATATACATATATATATATATACATACATACATACGAAACCATAATGATATCCATGAGGTAGCTGAAGATGGAGGTATCTTGGATTGTTGGTATGGTTGTTTTTGTGTATGTGAAATAGTGTTAAAACACATCCTTTTGATATATATATATAAACATACACACACACACACATATATATATAATAAAAGAAGGAAAATGCAAACACCACAGTTTACATAGTTTTAATATATTTTAATGAAAGAGTATTATGGTCGTTGACCGGTTTCGCTTTCGCTGATCATGACATTGAAATTATGGTGATTTCATACACGAACATGGACTAAAAACTTCTTAACAAAACACGAAATCACAATAATTTCAATGTCATGATTAGCAAAAGCAAAACCAGTTGACAACCACAAAGCTCTTTCATTTAAAATATATTAAAACTATTCTTTTATTTGTTTCAGTCATTTGACTGTGGTCATGCTGGAGCACCACCTTTAGTCAAACAAATCGACCCAACGCTTATTCTTTGTAAGCCTACTACTTATTTTATCAATCTCTTTTGCCGAACCACTAACTTATGGGAATGTAAACACACCAAAATTGGTTGTCAAGTGATGGCAGGGATACAAACACAGATACACAAACACACACACACACACACATATATATATATATATATATTGTTTTGGTAGAAGGAAACTGAAAGAAGCCTGTCATATATATATATATATATATATATGTGGAAGGAGAGTTTAGAATCGAGGGGCCTTAGAGTCAACCTAGCTAAAACCAAAGTACTAATAAGTAGGAAGGTAGACAATCCACAAATGTCTTCAGGAAGATGGCCCTGCTCGATCTGTAGAAAAGGTGTAGGTAGAAACTCTATAAGATGTACCCGGTGTAAGCTATGGGCACATAAGAGGTGCAGCAATGTCAAAGGAAGGCTAACTGGGAAGATAGTTTTTGTATGTGGCAGATACTCGGGAGCATTAAACTCTGAAAATCTGCAGAAAACAACTTTTGTCACTTTCCAGGGGGAAAAACTAGAAGTAGTTGATAGCTTCCGTTATCTAGGTGACCAAGTCAGTAGTGGGAGTGGGTGCGTTGAAAGTGTAACTGCTAGAGTAAGAATAGTCTGGGCAAAGTTTAGGGAGCTCTTACCTCTGCTGGTGACTAAAGGCCTCTTGCTCAGAGTAAAAGGCAGACTGTATGATGCATGTGTACGAACAGCCATGCTACATGGCAGTGAAACATGGGCTGTGACTGCTGAGGACATGCGTAAGCTCACGAGGAATGAAGCCAGTATGCTCCGATGGATGTGTAATGTCAGTGTGCATACTCGACAGAGCGTTAGTACCTTGAGAGAAATGTTGGACCTAAGAAGCATCAGTTGTGGTGTGCAAGAGAGATGATTGCGCTGGTATGGTCATGTGGCGCGAATGGATGAAGATAGGTGTGTGAAAAAGTGCCAATCCCTAGCAGTTGAGGGAACCCGTGGAAGAGGTAGACCCAGGAAAACCTGGGACGAGGTGGTGAAGCACGACCTTCGAACTTTAGGTCTCACTGAGGAAATGACCAGTGACCGAGACCTTTGGAAATATGCTGTAGGTGAGAAGACCAGGCAGGACAAGTGAGTCCAGCCCACTTATGCATGCCTTTCCTCCCTTGGACACACAAAGACCTGTTGAGGCAAGCGAAGTCGATATCGAACCTCATCCGACGACAGGCACCCATGCCTGCGAAGACCTGTTGGGGCAAGTGAAATCAAAATCGAAATCGAAATCGGAATCGAAATTGAACCAATCCTATGACTGGCACCCGGCAGATGCCAGGACCCCTGGACTGGTGGTACGTAAAAAGCACTATCCGAATCGTGGTCGATGCCAGCGCTGCCTCGACTGGCTTCTGTGCCGGTGGCACATAAAAAGCACCATCCAAATCATGGCCGAAGCCAGTGCCACCTCGACTGGCTTCTGTGCCAGTGGCACGTAAAATGCACCAATCTGACCGTGGCCGATGCCAGCCTCGCCTGGCACCTGTGCAGGTGGCACGTAAAAAGCACCCACTACACTCACGGAGTGGTTAGCGTTAGGAAGGGCATCCAGCTGTAGAAACATTGCCAGATAAGACTGGAGCCTGGTGCAGCCTTCTGGCTTCCCAGATCCCCGGTCGAACCGTCCAACCTATGCTAGCTTGGAGAACGGACGTTAAACGATGATGATGATGATGATGATGATATATGTATATATATATATATGTGTGTACACACACACACACATATATATACATATACATGTGTGTGTGTGTATGCATATGTGATGTGTGTGTGTGTATCAAAAAAGGAAAATGGAAAAAATTTTCGGTATTATTGGACTGAAGCAACATGAAATGAAGTGTTTTGCAGTGTCCTTTCTTTTTAATATTCTGTAAGAACATGTCAAGCCATGGGGGAACACATTACTTTACTTTCAAATAGGTGAGGGTTTACGACAAGAAAGGCATTCTGCCATAGAAAATCTGCCTCAATAAATTCTCTCTGATCCATGCAAGCATGGAAAAGCAGACGCTGAATTAATACTGTTGATAATAATTATCATCTTGGCTTGCTAATTAGCAACGGTATTTCACCTTGAACAGATTCTCCGATAGTAAGAAGTAACGCATGAATTACAATTCCATTTTTTGTATTCCACCTTCTTCACTTCCCTATCATTTCCCAGTGAATCCGAGAAATTTAACTTCCTCAGATGAGCTTTATCTTCTCTGAGAGCTAATTTGAGAGCTATTTATCTTCAGTTCAAGGCACCTATTGACTAAGTTGATAAAGTATTGGATTACTAGCTAAAGGATTAACAGTTCTTATCCTTTCAGCGCAACTATACACTTTCCATAAAGGTAAGGAGGTAACTTTCACAGGGAAATGAAACCGTTACCATGGATACATGGTACCTATTTATATCTCATTAATAAGGAGAATAAGCAATGTGTTGGTAAGGAGAGTAAGCAGTATACAAAATAAATTGTGTTGGTTGTTGAAAGTAGTAGGCAGCTGTTCCTGTACCAAACCTTTGCCCATATTCTCTAATTATCTAAGACAGGCTTACAGTTAAAGTTCAGTTATTAATCTAATTTGATCTGAGTGAAACAGACCATTGTTTATTGAACATATCCAGTGTCTATACCATGGATTTCATGATGATTCTGTCACCTGTCCTTACTAATCTACTCACATGATGTAAGCAACAACCAATAGAACTGTTAAAGAAGTAACTATTGGACTGTTGTATAGTGAAACTATACAGCCCTCCCGGTAAAAAGTGGTAGTTTTTTTTTGTTGTTTGTTCCTTCTCGAGCCATGCCTGGCTCATAAGGGCTGGTTTCCCGGTTTCTTGGCATATAGGTTTCCCCACCTGGATGGGACACCGGTACGTCGCAGGTGAGCTGCAAGATGCAGGAGGAAAGAGCGGGAGAAAGTTGTGGCGAAAGAGTCAGCAGAAGTTCACCATTACCTTCAGCTGGAGCTATGTGGAGTTTAGGTGTTTTCGCTCATAAACACACACATCGCCCAGTTTGAGATTCGAACCCGCGATCCCTCGACTGCGAGTCCCGCTGTTCTAACCACTAGGCCATGTGCCTCAAAAAGTGGTAGTAGCCAGCCATTACAAATAGACCACTAGCCGGTCGACAGAAGAAGGTTGGGAAGGTTGAGAGTATGTGTAGACTATGTTGATAGTTGTGTCAGTGCTGATATAGTAATTATACTGTGATATTGAGTGGATGTTTTAACGATCCAACCATTTGAGGATAAAAACACTGTACAACTGGGGGTTGTAGAGAGCCAGATAGAAACATTCTATTGATGATTTTGGAATATAACAATATTTGTCAGAGCGACAACCATCGTCAAAAGACAGATTCAACAGTGGCAAAAGACTGCTTTACAACAAGGAAAAAGGTTTAGAGTTTACAATGATTTGAATAGCTCTTTGCCCCTTCTTACACAAAATGCCCAATCATAGGGCTATGATTTAGAACTAACAATAATTTGAATAGCTCTAAACCCTACTTGTACAGCCAACCTTGTTATATGGGTGCCTATTGCTGTTGTTTAACTAGATTTCATTAAGTACATAGTTGCTTGAACTGCTAAAAATAGCAAACCAAACATCCCTCATTATTTTAGATAACACTGCACTATATTAGACAACAAACTAGTGATGTTGCTTGAAAGATATGTGAACAAAATACACTTACACTCATTGAAGTTTGTTGCCTGCTAAGTAGATTCCTCATTTCAACATTTAAAGAATGATTGCTTGAACTTCTGGACTTACAAAGTCTAAAATGTAACGTTGAATGCCTGGGTGTTGATTGACCTTGAAAGAAGAAAAAAAATTTTGATAAATGTTTCACAGGGGATTGTTAGAAAATCTTCCAGTTAATTATATATTACCAAAACCAATAATTTCAGAACTACTTGAAAGCACTACACATAGAAACATAAATTTCTGTAATTCTAGCATTATAAATTAAAATGATATTCAAGAATATTCAAAAATTCAAATAGGCAGCATCTTATTATCATGGTACGTAAATACATATACATATATATAATAAGAGCACTTCGTCGGTTACAATAATGAGGGTTCCAGTTGATCCGATCAATGGAACAGACACAAGTACCCTTAACGCAGTTCTCAAGGAGATTCAGTGTGACACAGAGTGGGAGAAGGCTGGCCCTTTGAAATACAGGTACAACAGAAACAGGAAGAAAGAGTGAGAGAAAGTTATGGTGAAAGAGTACAGCAAGGTTCGTCACCCCCCCCCCTGCCGGAGCCTCGAAAAGTTTTAGGTGTTTTCGCTCAATAAGCACTCACAACGCCCGATCTGGGAATCAAAACCACGATCCAAAGACCGCGAGTCCGCTGCCCTAGCCACGGAACCATTGGGCCTCCACATACATATATATATATATACACACATATTAACCATGCAAACCATGTACCTTGTAAACTAAGAAACACATCTGTTCCATTGTTTACATGGTACATGGTTTTGTTTTGGTTTGTAGTTTGATCGTAGGTGATCTACTTCTAGCATACGGCTGACCACCTAGTGGTTTTTCAGCACTTAAAATATACACATGTATTAGAATTTTCTCTGATTTTTCAGATTTTTGTATGTTAGGCTACTGGTTTTAAATTGATATTAATTAAATTAATATTCAATTATCTCCCTCATTATTTAATTTTTACACACACACACACACATATATATATATATACAAGATAAGAAAATGGAGAAATACATGCCCATATAATACAGTAAATGAATTGATTGCATCGCAATCATTAACATTTATGTATTAACTTTGTTGGGTACTTCACTAGCAGTATATTGGATATATGTTATCCCATAGAGGGTTGCATTAACAACCCCTATCTCAATTTGTATATATATATAATATATATATATATATATATATATATATATATATACATATATATATATATATATATACATATATATATATAAACCAAATGGCCCAGTGGTTAGGGCAGCAAACTCACAGCCGTAGGATCACGGTTTCGTTTCCCAAACTGGGCGTTGTGAGTGTTTATTGAGCAAAAACATCTAAAGCACCACAAGGCTCTGCAAGGGGGCAGGCAACCCTGCTGTACCCTTTCACCACAACTTTCTCTCACTCTTTCTTCCTATTTCTGTTGTATCTGTATTTCAAAGTTCATTTTCCTGTCATTTCAATTTTGTTTCTCCTTTTACTATTAATTTTATTTTTGGGATGTTTTGTTAAATACATATATATATATATATATATATATATACACACATATTAACCATGCAAACCAAGTCTGTTTAATGGTGTTTCGAATGATAAACCAAAAAGTAGGCATGATCATTAAATTATTAAATTAGCTTAAAAACAGAAAGTGCCCAAGAGAATCTGTGAAACAGGTCAATAAAAATGAAGCAGGTATTAGAATGATTAAATAAATCAAAGAAATTAAAATTATGCTTTATTAGGGTCTTCAATAAGTTCAAAGCACCATCTGAATGTGGCCGATGCCAGTACCCGTTGACTGGCTCTCGTGCCAGTGGCATGTAAAAAGCACCATCCAAACTTGGCTGATGCCAGTACCACTCACTGGCACCTGTGCCAGTGGCACATAAAAAGCACCATCCAAATGTGGCTGATGTCAGTATCCCCTGACTGGCTTCCGTGCCAGTGGTACATAAAAACACCGTCCGATTGTGGCCGATGCTAGTACTCCCTGATTGGTCTCCATGCCAGTGGCACATAAAAGGCACTATTCAAACGTGATTGATACCAGGCCTGCCTGACTGGCTCCTGTGCTTGTGGCATGTAAAAAGCACCCACTACACTCTCAGAGTGGTTGGCATTAAGAAGGGCATCCAGCTGTAGAAACATTGCCCGGTCAGATTGGAGCCTGGTGCAACCGCTGGCTCTCCAGACCTCAGTCAAACCGTACAACCCATGCCAGCATGGAAAACGGACATTAAACGATGATGATGATGGATAGAAAATGAAACCCACCAAAAGGCTTATCTATTGACAGCTTTGTTATATAACAAAAAGCAGCAATAATTTCTCAATCAAATCAACATTAAAAAAATCAAACATCTGGTCAGCTAAAAAATGGATTTTCAGGCGATGAGGGATGGCTTTAAAAAATCTGTAAAGGACAAAAAGTTTTGAATGGTACAACAATGCACTATAATACAAACTATGGAGCCATTGGAAAATCGATTATAGCAGCGACTCCATCTAAGAATATCTGAAGAAGGAATTTTATTCCGAAATATCATAGGCGCAGGAGTGGCTGTTTGGTAAGTAGCTTGCTAACCAACCACATGGTTCCAGGTTCAGTCCCACTGCGTGGCATCTTGGGCAAGTGTCTTCTGCTATAGCCCCGGGCCGACCAATGCCTTGTGAGTGGATTTGGTAGACAGAAACTGAAAGAAGCCTGTCGTATATATGTATATATATATGTGTGTGTGAATATGTTTGTGTGTCTGTGTTTGTTCCCCTAGCATTGCTTGACAACCAATGCTGGTGTGTTTACGTCCCCGTCACTTAGCGGTTCGGCAAAAGAGACCGATAGAATAAGTACTGGGCTTACAAAGGATAAGTCCCGGGGTCGATTTGCTCGACTAAAGGCAGTGCTCCAGCATGGCCGCAGTCAAATGACTGAAACAAGTAAAAAGAGAAAAAAGAGTAAAGAGACTATGGATGGCTAAATTACAACAGGTATAGATCCCATTGTCTGTATTATAGTGCATTGTTGTACCATTCAAAACTTTTTATTCTTTACAAACAATACACAATGCTTCAAGTGAACTACAATACTCTCTTTAAAAAATCTGTTTAAATTGAAGCTTTCTTTATAATAAACTGCATGGAAAAAGTAAATCAAGTAATACGCACCGTCTTCAAGTTTAATCGTTGGCTCGATGTCTCTCAATGGTATTATAGTTTCCATTTCCTTCCTATAAAAAACAAACAAAAAGACAATATATTTTATACTCAATATACCCAGACGCTACCTAGCATTTCACTTGAGTCTTTATGCCTTCCGAAAATCTGTATCATGCAAAAAGAAAGTTACTGGTTTATTCCCAAATTAGATAGGTCTAACTAAAAAAATCTTATTGACTATCATTCTTAAACATTTCTGATGACTAGATCTGAAGAAAAATTTTGGAGGTATCAATAAAATGTAAAGAGAAGACTATAATAAAGTACAAGCAGAATGTTAAATGGCTGGGATTGAACATCTAAAAAGTGGAAAGTGCCTATGATACTCATGCAGTTTTAATTGTAAAAAAGGAAAAAAGGACTACATCAGTAACACTTACAGGGAAGACATGTCTTGGGAATATTCTGAATAATATTTCAACTTGTGAATAAATCTCAAGTTAAGCACACTACTATATATATATATATATATATATGTAAAAATAAGACAAAATAGAAAATGCTATAATAATTTTATAGTGAACATTTCAGTACCGGTTTCGGTCATTTTGAGACCTTTTCAACTGTAACGATTAAATAATTAAAAAATTCAATTTAGAAAAATTAGAAGAAAAGTTTTTTTAAGGGAATATTTCTATAGTAGTGTTCAGATATAAGTGGCATTCTGCTTTTCTCTGACTCCCTTGTTTGCACTTGTGTGTTGTGAGTTCTTGGTAGGGTAGATGAAGAAGAAGAATATATATATATTATATATATATATATATATTTGTTTACTACCCACAAGGAGCCAAACACAGAGGGGACAAACAAGGACAGACAAACGGATTAAGTCGATTCCATCGACCCCAGTGCGTAACTGGTACTTAATTTATCGACCCCGAACGGATGAAAGGCAAAGTCGACCTCGGCGGAATTTGAACTCAGAACGTAACGGCAGATGAAATAAGGCTTCGCATTTCGCCCAGCGTGCTACCGTTTCTGCCAGCTCGCCGCCTTATATATAATATAATATTAGGGAGTAAATCCAAACTTACAGGGGAAAATTAGATTTAGGATTAAATCCAAGTTTACAGTATAAATATAAATTAAATTAGAGATAAAACTACTATTAGGCAAATCAATCAGTGAAAAACATAAACCAAAACATAGAAATAAAATTAATTAATATAATATACAAAATATATAAAAAAATAAAATTCAAAATTTAAATTATTTAAATTTAAAATTATTAATTTATATTTATAAATATATATATATATATATATATATATATTTATTTTAATTTTTTTATTTATTTTTTTAATTAAATATATATAACTATCAAAAAGTATTAAAAAGTTTAAATAAGATATATATTTTTATATATTTTGTATATTATATTAATTAATTTTATTTCTATGTTTTGGTTTATGTTTTTCACTGATTGATTTGCCTAATAGTAGTTTTATCTTTAATTTAATTTATATATATATCACTAATGAAATATGAACAATAATGGCTTAATTTATGTCTTCCTTGTCCCTGTTTCTCCTTCTGTAAACTTAATTTAATTTAATAAAATGCAATGGTAAACAGATACTAAATTCCTGACCACATCGCACTGATGAGATCCAACTAGACTGAAATGGCAGCTGTATATGAATATCAAGGATTCCATGATGAAAAGAAAGAAAATTTAATCAAATAAATTAATAAAGTTACTACACTTTATTCCTTTCATTTCACTAAGGAAGTAAATAGATAAATAAATTATTTCTTGGCAAGCCAGTTTTGTCCCTTACTATAGAGATCAACCAATTAATTACCTGATAGATAATAGCCAAAATAGGAAAAAAAAAGAGAAAAGAAAACTATGACTATATTTCAAATTACTTGATTTAACCTTTTACCTGTGACTGGGCTGTTTTCATATGCAAGAATAAAAAGGATTTTTTTAATTATAAATATGTTACTTTCTCTACACACAGTCTTCAGCTATTGTCATAGTGAGTAATTATTATTAACCCTTTCATTACTGTAATTATTTTGAGATGATCTGTGTTCTTTCAATTCATTTTAAATATAACAAAGAATTTAGTAAAATAACTTATACAGACACACAGATATTGTTTTGAGCTGGGGGGGGGAGGTACTAGATTCCCTTGTTCGAAAATATAAGGACAAAGATTGTGGTGTATAACCAGCTGGTGACGGTGTCTCCTGGGGCTAAATTACAGCAACATTCATCCTAAATCAGGACTGCCATGTTATGTTGGCAAAAATCTTTACTCCAAACTTTGGTTAGTACATTCCATAGAACTTCATGATTTGCAGCAGGCATGGGAAACCTTTTTGGAGAAGTGGGTCACATGAGACATGGCCTGTCAATGTCCATCTGTCCACCTGTCTGCCCATCAGTCCATCTGTCTGTCCGTCCATCTAGTTGACTATATTACATACATGTGTATGTACTGAATAAAGTAATTTTACATTGGAAAATTTAAAAAAAAATCTTAAGAATTCTAACAAGAAATACATTTATTAACATAAATTATATATAAAAATAAAGAGGGCTTAGAATATTATGAAACAGATGATGATGATGATGATGTTGATAATGGTGGTGGTGTATGTTACAAACATGTTATAGGTCAGTTAAGAACAATCACGGAGATTAGAAGAGGAGGTGGTGGAGAAGTAGGAAAGGAAGAGAGAGAGAGAGAGAGGGAGAAGGAGAGGGTTTTAATAAGATAACACTGCAATAACTTATTAGTATTCATTGGTTGTAGAGAGGATGACAAAGGAAGAAATGGTATCATATTCAGCCGGAGATAAAGAAAATCTGAGAATGACGGTTGATACCGATAAGAAAAGATATTAATATGCAGAGGGTTCTGCTGGTATCTGTGGTAGATTTAATTACAGCAGATTTAATTCTGATAACCCACTTGCATGCTACGTTTTGATGTGGTCTGCAGTCAGTCAGGAAGAAAGACGCCAAGCGAGGGACATAGTTCTGTAAGGTATTTTAACCATCACCAAACTCATAAACAGAGAGAAGAGGAAGTGTTAAGTGTTACGAAAGATCTCGTTCCAAAGGTAAAGAGATGGAAAGGAAAATGGAGATGTGGGGTAATTTGAAGCAGGAGTTGAAAACTGTGATTCAGAATGGAAAATGAAGACCTCTCCCCAAGGTTAGAACAGAGTGCTTCTACCTTTGTCTACTACTGCATGAGGTCAGAGGGCCAACGTCTTTCCAGGCCCTAAAAACCATTCATGGACATGTCTGCACAACATACAGAGAAACCTGCTATTGACAAGGTCTGTTAGAAGATGGTGCACAATGGGATGCAACTTTAGGAGAGGCCGCTTTATCACAATCACCTAAAAGTCTCAGGGCACTATTTGCAGTATTACTACAGGCATGTGAACTTTGTGATCCGGTCACTCTATGGTTCAAATATAGAGACAACCTGGCTGAAGACTTTCAGCGCCAAGCTCAACTGCTCTATCCTGACATTTAAACATGCTTTGATATCAAGAAAGACATGTTTCTAGATTGTGCTTTGGTGCTGAAGAATCAGAACAAGTAAAGATATTCGTTGTATAATAACCCTTTAGCATTTAAATTACATTATCAAATGTAATGCTTAATTATTCACATTGTTTTGGATTAATTATGTATTATTTCATAGTTTTGAGATTTCTATGATGTGATTGTTTATTTTTAGAATGACATTGTAGAGTAAGTGTGAGAGGCTGGATCTGGCCTGTATGAAGATAAAACAGGTAAAATATTTGGGTCAGTTATGGTTAGTTTAAATGCTAAAACGTTAAAGAGTCATGACTTTTTCCATTTTTTTAATGGGTTTTTTTTTATCAGAAATGGAAAGAAAGTAATATGTTTTTAGTGTTTCTCAGACAATTGTCAAATGTGAAAATTTATCGGAAAAAGAAAAAGTAACCTTTTATTTTCAAATTGTAACTATTTCTATTAGCAAAGATTTGGTGTTGGGGAACAGTACAGGCCTGTAATATATGTTTTTGTTTTTGTTTTATTTTCCAACCTTATTTAGAGCTAAAGCACTATATTTTAATTTTTACAGGAAGAAAAATAAAAGAAAAAAAAAGCATTAAAAATATAAAAATTCAAATTATTGAGAACTTATAGGCGTAGGAGTGGCTGTGTGGTAAGTAGCTTGTTTACAAACCACATGGTTCCAGGTTCAGTCCCACTGCGAGGTACCTTGGGTAAGTGTCTTCTACTATAGCCTCGGGCTGACCAAAGCCTTGTGAGTGGATTTGGTAGACGGAAACTGAAAGAAGCATGTTGTATATATGTATATATATATGTGTGTGTTTGTGTGTCTGTGTTTGTCCCCTCAACATCGCTTGACAACTGATGCTGGTGTGTTTACATCCCCGTAACTTAGCGGTTAGGCAAAGAGATCAATAGAATAAATACTAGGCTTACAAAGAATAAGTCCTGGGGTCGATTTGCTCGACTAAAGGCGGTGCTCCAGCATAGCCACAGTCAAATGACTGAAACAAGTAAAAGAGTAAAGAGTAACTCCACCCACCCAGAACTACCTGACCAATGAAATAAAAGAAAACGGAAAAAAAAAAAAGGTGGTGGAGAATTTATTAAGGTAAGAAATTCTTCAAAGCCAGAAACAATATCTCATAGCCAGAATTTAAAGTATTTATTCCTTTCTACTCTGCACACAAAGCCTGAAATTTAGTGGGAGAGGCTAGTCGATTAGATTGATCCCAGTATGTAACTGGTTCTTAATTTATTGACCCCAAAAGGACGAAAAGCAAAGTCGACCTTGGCAGAATTTGAACTCAGAGTGTACAGACAGACGAAGAACTGCTAAGCATTTTGCCCGGCGTGCAAATGTTTCTGCCAGCTCACCGCCTGATTTAAAGTATTTATTATTTAAACTTTGACTCAGGCTTTTTATTTCAGACGTCTAAAGTAATTTTGTGTTATCTTCTTAAAAATCCTAACATGAACTGGAATTGTCCAGCCATGTTTTCACAGAAGATAAGAAACGAAAGACACCACATACATAAGAGTGTCATTCCATTTGTATACAGCTATCATGATGCCAAGAGAAGGAGACAATTACACACACATACACACACACACACATATATGTACAAGCTGGCACTTCTTTTAGTATCTGTCTACTCACAAGGCATTGGCTGACCTGAGGCTATAGTAGAAGACACTTGCCCGAGGCATCGTACAGTGGAACTAAACTCAGAACCATGTGGTTGGGAAGCAAACATCTTACCATACAGCCATGCCTATTTAACCCCTTACCCAACAATTATTTTGAAAATAAATGTATTTTTTCAGACATATTTTTTAATTGTTTTATTTTACTATGTTTTGGTGAGTCTATCTTTTGACGAGTTAACTCGCCAGAGATAGAAAAAAACGATTTCGGTCAAAACGCATATATTCGTTTCTGCCGGTTAAGGGGTTAAAACTGCGAAAAAAAAACAACACATACAGAATTATTGGAAAAAGGACAATTGAACTATTTTAGTCATATTTAAGTCTGATATCTAAAGGCCTCTACCAAAAAAAAAAAAAAAAAAAAACCTACAGTGAGTGCAAGCGTGAGAAATACTACATTATTGAAAATGTGAAACTACAGGAAATTTCTAACTGATGGTGCTTACAAAAGATTTTCTCCAAGATATATATGTATTATTACAACTATCTGATGGATATTTCGTTTTTGGATTTGGTTTGCAAGATTCTTTATGTGAGTTTGTGGGGAGACTCATTTTCTTTTTTGTGCCTTATAATTTAACACACTCACCGGTAAAATTTCCACTTATTTCTTATTTTTATTTCCCTAAAATTTTCGTTGTGTCTTGCAACCTTTTCAATAGTCTTGACCATGGAAAAGTTTGCAAGACGCAACGGAAATTTTAGGAAAATAAAAATAAGAAATAAGTGGAAATTTTACCGGTGAGTGTGTTAAATTATAAGACACAAAAAAGAAAATTACTCTCCCCAGACACAACAGAATATCTGATGGATAGTTACACAAAACTCTGAGTAACAGTTTGCGAAGTTTTATTTGGCTTTAATAAAATGGCATTTTACTCTACCTTTGATATTTGAGCGCTATTATTTCTACCTTGCTTTTCACCTATGTGCTTACTATATATGTGTGTGTGTCTTTGTGTGTGTGTGTGTGTGTGTGTGTGTGTGTGTGTGTGTTGTGATACTTACAAGAGAGAAAGGCCTGACAAAATCAGCCTGATCCTGACGTTGCCAAGCAGTCAATGCCACTGATTCTTCTATGCAAGAATTGGTCAACAGCAGGGGTTCTCAACCATTTTTTTCCTACAGACCCCTTTGATTACCATTTTATTCTAGTGGACCCCCATAGCCATTCAGTGTGTAAGAACTAGTTTTGGAGCTACTTCTTTCAAGATTCCTATTTAGTTTTTCACCCATTAACTTGTGTAGGTTGAACCATGTAAAATGTCAGAGAAAGAAACCTGGCAGTTTCTTGCAATACATACATCTAAAGCAAGGGTTCTCAGCCATTTCTCACCTATGGGTCCCCTTTGATTACTATTTTATTCTGGTGGACCTCCATGACCATTCGATGCTTAAAACTTAGTTTTATAGAAATTTTTTTCAAAATTCCTATTTTGTTTTCCACCCATTAACTTGTGTAGGTTGAACCATGTGAAATGTTAGAGAAAGAAATCTAGCTGTTTCTTGCAATACATACCACTACATACATCTAAAGCAGAATTTTTCAGGGGGCCTTAAAATACTACTGTGGATCCCCAATTTACTATTTTGTTATGTGGACCCCCAAAAATTTTATATGGACCCTCAGGGGCCATATGGTCCCCAGTTGAGGACCACTGGTCCACAGTGTCATCAACGGTACTACCATAAAAGGAAGTGTTCCCCAAAGAAGAAAATAAATACTTAGATATGAAATAAAGCTGATGATGACAGTGTTAAAACTCAACTAATGCTTTGGAAAAAAAGCATTAGTTGAGTAAAGAGTGTCATAAAAGATTAAATAAATGACAAGGGAACTGCAAATTATGCAACAAACTTCGTTAGCTAATCTCTTACATATATATATATATATAACTTAACCCTTGTTCAGTTCGTTTCGTTGTCTTTTTCACAGCAAAATGCACTGGAGGTGTCTTATCACCTCTGACAATAGACAGCAGTCACCATATTTTCTTCCATAACTGTCATCTCTGAAGAGCACAAGGTTAAATAATCGGGTTATTATCTAACACCCTTCTGAATTCCTAATGTGAAACTGATCGGCTGTAATGCATATATAATACTGTAGACTTCCACTAATATATCTATATCTATATATATATATATATATAAAATATCATGGTATTGGCCAGACTATTGGATGTCATTATGCACTGCTGGCCATAATTGCTTTGGCTTTCAAGTGACACTATCCTGCTGGCTAGGCAAGCAAGACAACATTCTCCCAGATCAGAAGCTATTTCATTGTCGGGTAACTCAATTACAACTGAATGAACTGGAGTGACATGAAGTGGAGTGCTTTGCTCAAAATACAATGCATCACCTGGTCTAGAAATCAAACCCATGATCTAACAGTTGTGAGTGTAACACCCTAACCACTAGGCCACACGCACACACATGTTGGACAGTTTGACAGATTCTGGTACATTGGATGATAGTGTCATGTCCTAAGGCATCTGGTTTCGTATAGTTTCTATGGTCAGACACCTAGATACCTTTCCTGATGTCAACCACTAAACAAAATATATTGGGTGCACCAGCATCAGAGTGGTCGCCTGGTAATTGGCAAGACTAATGAATCACAAAGAAGAAATGAGAGAGAGAGGGAGAGAGAGAGAGAGTGTGTGTGTATGTGATGACTCTATGCAAAGTGATGAAAGAAGGTGCATTTGTTATTAGTGAGTGAGAAAAAAAAGCAAGTTCTACGTGTGCAATGCAATGAGTGAGATGAAAATAAAATGGATTGAAATACCAAAAGTCTTCATTGTAGTCACTGAAAAATAAAGTCAAATACTATTAGTTCACAAAAAAATGTAATAAAATAATAATAAAACAACAACAATCCTTTTTACTATAGCTACAAGGCCTGAAATTTTGGTGGAGGGAGGGACTAGTTGATTATATTGGCCCCCAGTGTGTAACTGGTACTTATTTCATCAACCCTGAAAGGATGAAAGGCAAAGCCGACCTCGGAGGAAATTGAGCTCTGAATGTAATGGCAGACCAAATGCCGCTAAGCATTTCGCCTGGCATGCTAATGATTCTGCCGGCTTGCCGCCTTAACAATAACAACAACAACAATAATAGTAATAATAATAATAATAATATTAATAATAATAATAATAATAATAATAATACTTATACTACTAATAATAATACTTATACTACTACTACTAATAATAACACTTATACTAACAATAATAATAATAATAATAATAATAATAATACTTATACTACTACTAATAATAATAATAATAATAATAATAATAATAAGCCTTAGCAAATTCAATTTAGTTACTATGATTTCTCATCTGTGAAATACTATAACAATTAATAATTTTAAATCGTTTAAACGAATAATTATATAAGAAAATATCTTAAATTATTTAAATTGTTTTTTTAACCCTTTCACATTCAGATTACCCTTTCAAATGTAATGTTTATTTATTTACATTGCTTTGAATCAATAATACAATGTATTATTTTGGAGCTTTGAGATTTCAATGAAGTGATAGCTTATCTCTTAGAATGACATTGCAGGGTAAGCGCACAGTGCCAGATCTGGCCGCTTTGAACATATAAAACTGGGAAAGTACTTGGGCCAGATGTGGCTGATTTAAATGCAAAAGGGTTAAGAAAATGAAAATGAATGCTTTTTATTCTCTTACAACTGAAATAATAGCAAAAATCTAAAAAATGTGGGACTACAATAATAATAACAACAACAATTGTAAAGATTGATAAATTCAGAAAAGTTTTTAATCTTCAATCTATAAATATTGGGTTGTCTGGAAAGTTCGTGCCTTTCGACTTAAAGTAGCTTACCTTTCGACTTATTTTAGAACATGGTTGAGTCCATAAAATAGGATTTGACTACACCTCCATTTAGAGCACAGTTTAAGCTATCTTTTCGTGGAATAAGGTTTATGTTCGTATAACCTGTGTTAATTTTGTAAACCTTTAAAATGGAAGATAAAAAAGTTCATTTTTGGCACTTGATGCTTTGGGAACCAGACCAGACAAAAATTGCTGCAGCTTGGCTGGGATGTATTACCCCACCATACATATTCACCAGATATTGCTCCTTCGGATTTCCACTTATTCTGGTCTCTGTAGAATAGTCTTAATGGTAAAAATTTCAATTCCTTGGATGACGTAAAAAGATACCTTGATGAATTCTTTGCCATGAAACCACCTCAATTCTGGGAAGAGGGTATTTTCAAGTTAAAGGAAAGATGGAGATGCATTGTCCAACAAAATGGTTCATATTTGGTTGATTAAAAATGTAATGGCAAGTATTTATTGACCTTTTTCTTTCCTTTAAAAATCGGCACAAACTTTCCAGACAACCCAATAGTAATGTGGGTTAGTTTTGACATACTAAATGTGTGTTAGTCATATTATTTAAAATAATGAACTAAAAATCTTAAGACAATTATTAGCTTGAAAAATGGCAGTGAAGCGTGAATTTGTATCAGACCCTGATAATTCCAGTAAAGAACTATAAAAATAAGCAAAACAAAAAAGCAAATAAGCTATCTATTGTTGTTATTTTTAATATTAAAAAGAGAAAGAAAAAAAACTTTCTAAAAAGTTTGCCAAATTTTCTGAAGACTAAAAAAAAGAAAAAAACTGCATCAGATATGCATTTTGCTAATAAATAGCAGATTCTTTTAAACCATTTCAGACGAACCTTTTTGAGACCATCTTTAGTTCTACAATGCAAAGTTGCTGTTTTAAAGTGATCAAAATTAAAAGATTCCATTGAAGTTTCAAGTTAATTTATGCCCCAATCACCAAACATAATAATGCCCAAGTTACTTTATAAAATTCTTCAGCCAGTCTTCAGTCAAACCGTCCAACCCATGCCAGCATGGAAAGCGGACGTTAAACGAAGATGATGATGATGATGAAAGAGAGTGAATTTCAACAGAAATATAGTAAAAAGAGGGTTAAAAGAATTTACCAAAATCTAGTAAGAACAGATTCCTAAAAAAATATAAAGACTTCTCCCCCCCACCACCTAATTAAATTCAAAAGCAATTAAACTAAGTCAAGAGAGTGTTACTTACTGAAATGCAATTTTTGAAGTTGAGTGAAAACCTAATATCAAATTTCAAAATTCCAACAGTTCCAACTAATTTACCATTCTTAGAAAAATTCCTATTTTCATGTTAGCTGTTCAGATTTAATGAGAATATAAATGGTTGACCAATTTGTGAAGTGGTTGCTGGGTTGTACCAAGTTTATGTGGGTCAGTCTGACACTAATCAAGATACTTCAACAACCAAATTCACCTATTTCACAATCAGTTGCTGCAGCTGCTTTTCTTCTTCTTCTTCTTCTTCTTCAAATCAGGACTCACGCCATTAGCCACAAAGAATAATCTCTAATTCGAGCCTACTCTAAGCTACTAAGAACGCGTGTGGCAACTTGAAGATCCACCCACCACACGCGATAGACTGGCGGTTGTACCGGCGCTAAAGCTACGTTGTTATCCTCATTCCATAAACGGTGGCTTTTATTTAATGGGTGGAGAGCTGAACCATCCTGGGGTACAGAGGATTCGCAATCTAGACTAGGGTCTGAAAGTTTACCACACCATAGTGGATTACACCATGGTTCCTCTACTTTGTGGCAGAAGTAGGAAGGAAGGGTGAGAGAAAGTTGTGGTGAAAGAGTACAGCAGGGTTCAAACCGCCCTGCTGGAGTCTCATGGAGTTTAGGTGTTTTTGCTCAATAAACACTCACAATGCCCGGTCTGGGAATCGAAACCACGTTCTTACAACCACAAGTCTGCTGCCCTAACCACTGGGCTATTGCACCTCCACATCAGTTGTTGCTGCTGTGCAGCCTCAATATGGAGTGATGATCAAAGACATTACATTCCACTGTGACAGTCTTGTCCCTTTCCTAGGCAGAGGGCACTCAGGTCTACATCATACAATGTACCCTTCTTTTCTAAGCTGATGGGGGTGTAATTTGAGAGGCCTTTGACTGCTATTTCTTGCAGGTCAAACGACTATGTAGAAGACACCCTTCTGTTTTCGCTCATTTGACTATATTACATTGCTTTTTAATTAACTGTCTGCAGATGTATTAAGTAAAGATTAAAATGAAATAGAATACAATAAAAATGTGAATATAATGAGTCGAAGGGAAGAGACTGAAGATGAAATTAAGATCATGGCATGGAATGCATATTTCCCTGGTAAAAAGGAACACGTGTTCAACTTCAGATGAAATCAATACCACTGGTGGAGCCATAAGCTGGAACCATTGTGTCTTAAAACCTTAATATGGTACAAAAGATACTTTTTAAGAAAATCCTTGAACACCTTTTAAGCCATATTATATAAAGATTTACTCTTTTACTCTTTTACATGTTTCAGTCATTTGACTGCGGCCATGCTGGAGCACCGCCTTTAGTCGAGCAAATCGACCCCAGGACTTATTCTTTGTAAGCCCAGTACTTATTCTATCGGTCATCTTTTGCCGAACCGCTAAGTGACGGGGATGTAAACATACCAGCATCAGTTGTCAAGCGATGTTCGTGGGGGAGAAAAACACAGACACACATATATATGACAGGCTTCTTTCAGTTTCCTTCTACCAAATCCACTCACAAGGCTTTGGTCGGCCTGAGGCTATAGTAGAAGACACTTGCCTAAGGTGCCATGCAGTGGGACTGAACCCAGAACCATGTGGTTGGTAAGCAAGCTACTTACCACACGGCCGCTCCTGCACCTAAATTTTTTTTTAAAGTGCCTGTTTTATTTTTTGAGAGAACAAAAAATATGGCAAAAGGCCAGCAATTTTTGAGGGGTAGATAGATTGATGACATCAACCCCAGTGTTTAACTGGTACTTATTTTACTGACCTGGAAAAGATGAAAGGCAAAATCGACCTTGGCAGAATTTGAACTCAGAACGCAATGAGCTGGAAGAAATGATGCTAAGCATTTTGTCCAATGCATTAACACTTTCATTACTGTATTTCTGTTGAGATGCTCTGTGTTTCTTTCAATTAATTTTAAATATAACAACTTAGCAATTCAACAATGAAATAACAATGATATAATTAAATTATATCATATAGAAAAAAATTGAATATAAGATAAGAACATATACCAATAATTAAGTAAAATACAATTATACTTTTTTATTATTTTGTATTTTATTTAATTATTGGTATATGTTCTTATCGTATATTTAATTTTTTTCTATATGGTATAATTTAATTATATCATTGTTATTTCATTGTTGAATTAATAAAAGGAGGTTCTTCTCTAAGTTATATATATATATATATATATATATATATATATGACGGGCTTCTTTCAGTTTCTGTCTACCAAATCCACTCACAAGGCTTTGATCAACCCGAGGCTATAGTAGAAGACACTTGCCCAAGGTGCTACACAGTGGGACTGAATCATGAAGCATGTGGTTGGTAAGCAGGCTACTTACCACACAGCCACTCCTGCTCCTACAAACTCAGCTACTCCAGAAATAACAAATTCAAAATAAATGAATGAAAGCAAAATTTCCGGCTGCAAAAGCTATAAATATGTCACTATAATACTGACGCTCAAGAATATATGAAAAGATTAAAGATTATTGTGTCACTAGAAAATAAACGCATTACTATGTTGCTCATATGCAACAGTAACATCATTATATTTGGAGCCAACACACACGCAGATACACACACACCGGAGTCCTTACACATACAGAGAAAATAAAAAGAACTATTCATATAAAACCAAGTGCTAGTAACAAAAAGGATAAAATAAAATCTGAAGAAACCCCCCCCTGTAACCCATAGCAGGAGAAACGCTTTCTCCAGTCTGAGAGTCTGAGAGTGGAAGGCAATGTAAAAAGAAGTCTTTGGGTTAAACTCTGACTTCTCTAATTACTTTAACGATATTAGAAAATGGTTTTCAAGTGGAATATTTTAAAAGTAATTTTTATGTCTGGAACAACAAACAACTTTGGCAGACGCCTACTTCAACAGAAGAGAACGACATTGGCTAAACCAATAAAACATTCCTATTTAATTAACGAGTGCATGTGTGTGTGTGTGTGTGTGTATGTTTGTGGGTGGGCGTGCGTGTGTATAAACACCAAACTGTAGTGGTCGTGTGCAAGCATGTACCATGCTGTTGCTAATTTATTTCAGGTTGCTGTATAAGGCATGCAAAGATATGGACACCCTCTTGACCGACCCACATTTGATCCAGGATTACAGAGAGAGTATGGCAGCTGGAGTGAGAGTGGGAGAGAATGAGTGGGAGGGAGAGAGAGAGAGAGCATGAGTGGGAGAGAGAGAGAGAGCATGAGTGGGAGAGAGAGAGAGAGCATGAGTGGGAGAGAGAGAGAGAGAGAGAAGGGTAGCTACATTATCACTAGGCTGGTACTCATTTTCTTTTCAGCTAAGTATACTGGAACAAAATGAAATTAAGTGCCCTGATCAAGGACACAACACACTGCCCAGTCCAGCAGTTGAACTCAAAACATTGTGATCAAGTGCCCAACATCATAACCACGAGGCCACATGCCAATATACATGCAAACATATGTATGCATGTGTTACCATCACTGAAGAGCATGTGTTTTTAGGCAACCACCCTGTTATCAAATATCCAGTTACCTAATACCCACTGCAAAACCGATCGCTAAGCTTGGTTAAAATTAATCTGTGATACTGTATACTTTGATTAATATACGCACCCCATTGAGAAGTGACTTTTTCTTTCTGACTTATGCATTCTTAGATGACTACACACACACACACACACACACACACACACACCACACACACACACACATACATGTAAGTCAATGTTTTGTACTTTTACAAGGAGAAACTATTGACCTGTATTAATTTTGTTTATACTTTGCATCGTTCCGGCTTTATGAGAAAAATAATTAATAAGATATATCTTTTATCTTTAACTTGTTTCAGTCATTGGATTGTGACCAAGCTGGAGCACCATCTTAAAGAGTTTTAGTGAAATGAATCGACTCCGGTACTTATTCCATCGATCTCTTTTGCTACGGTCTGCAAAGGTGGACAGGCTTTCTCAAGGACTACATGTTACCACCGATTATCTTGGTCCTTTGTCATCTCCTCCATGCACAGGTTTCATCTATTTTCAATGACCTGCACCTCTTTACCAAACTGTCACCCTCCATATACATCTCATGCCTGCACCAGTACAGTCTCCTCTCTTGTAAACTAATTCTGATTCCACTTCAAGCCAGCTTTGCACTTCACCTCAATTTACTCCACCACTCAAGGACACTGAGACACACATGCGCACACACACACACACACACACACACACAACACACACACACACACACACACACACACACACACACACATACATGTAAGTCAATGTTTTGTACTTTTACAAGGAGAAACTATTGACCTGTATTAATTTTGTTTATACTTTGCATCGTTCCGGCTTTATGAGAAAAATAATTAATAAGATATATCTTTTATCTTTAACTTGTTTCAGTCATTGGATTGTGACCAAGCTGGAGCACCATCTTAAAGAGTTTTAGTGAAATGAATCGACTCCGGTACTTATTCCATCGATCTCTTTTGCTACGGTCTGCAAAGGTGGACAGGCTTTCTCAAGGACTACATGTTACCACCGATTATCTTGGTCCTTTGTCATCTCCTCCATGCACAGGTTTCATCTATTTTCAATGACCTGCACCTCTTTACCAAACTGTCACCCTCCATATACATCTCATGCCTGCACCAGTACAGTCTCCTCTCTTGTAAACTAATTCTGATTCCACTTCAAGCCAGCTTTGCACTTCACCTCAATTTACTCCACCACTCAAGGACACTGAGACACACATGCGCACACACACACACACACACACACACACACAAACATGGAACGACTATCAAAACCTGAAATTCTAAACTAATGTTATTCCAAGTTGTGCATTGTCAATTGCTTGACTTCTCAACTCAAATCACTCTTGTCCCCCCCTTTGTCTGTCTGTATGTTTCCACTACATTAATGCTTTACTATTTTTTATGACTAATACAATCAATTGATTATAATGGACTTGTAACAACACAAACCAAAGATTACAAAGGAAGGAGAAGATATGATTTAGAGCAGTCAAATGTAACCTATGGCCTGCAAGATTCTCTGAATGGGGCATCAAACAAAAACATTGAGTTCCTTTAGTAACACAGCCTGCTTAATAACGAGCCTTGTCTCATGCATCGCACTTCTCGGAAAATGGAATGTCCATATTTGGTTAAGAGTTTGAAGTAGAATATAATGACAGCAAATATAAAGGAGGTGAGCTGGCAGAAGTGTTAGCATGCCAGGCGAAATGCTTAGCGGCATTTCATCTGCTGTTACGTTCTGAGTTCAAATTCCGCTGAGGTCGACTTTGCTTTTCATCCTCTCGGGGTTGATTAAATAAAGTACCAGTTATGCACTGGGGTCGATATAATCGACTTAATCCGTGTGTCTGTCCTTGTTTAATCCTCTCTGTGTTTAGCCTCTTGTGGGTAGTAAAGAAATAGGTATTTCATCTGCCGTTACGTTCTGAGTTCAAATTCCACTGAGGTCGACTTTGCCTTTCATCCTTTCGGGGTCGATTAAATAAGTACCAGTTACACACTGGGGTCAATATAATCGACTTAATCCGTGTGTCTGTCCTTGTTTAATCCTCTCTGTGTTTAGCCTCTTGTGGGTAGTAAAGAAATAGGTATTTCATCTGCCGTTATGTTCTGAGTTCAAATTCCGCTGAGGTCGACTTTGCCTTTCATCCTCTCAGGATTGATAAATTAAGTACCAGTTACGCACTGGAGTCGATGTAATCAACTTAATCTGTTTGTCTGTCCTTGTTTGTCCCTTCTATGTTTAGCCCCTTGTGGGCAATAAAGAAACAAGAATATACTGACAGCTACCACAGATGTCACAAAGATGTGAGAGATAAGGCAGAAGAGACAGAAACGAGGAAAGGTTCCTAAACAGGCAAAGTTCCTAAGAACCAGACCATGAATGCATGTTAATATCCTTTTCTACTCCAGGCACAAGGCTCGAAATTTTTGGGGAGGGGGCCAGTTGATTAGAGCAACCCCAGTATGCAACTGGTACTTAATTTATCGACCCCCCAAAAAGATGAAAAGCAAAATCAATCTCAGCGGAATTTGAACTTAAAACATAGCCATGGGTGAAATACCGGTAAGCATTTTGCCCAGCGTGCTAACGATTCTGCCAGTTCACCACCTTTATAATATTCTTTTCTACTCTAGGCACAAGGCTCGAAATTTTTGGGGAGGGTGCCAGGTGATTAGAGTTACCCAAGTACGCAACTGGTACTTAATTTATCGATCCTGAAAAGATGAAAGGCAAAGTCGACCTCGGTGGAATTTGAACTCAGAACATGAAGACAGACGAAATACCGCTAAGCATTTTGCCCAACGTGCTAATGTTTCTGCCAGTTTGCCACCTTAGAATGCCTATTAATATCAACAAGGCAGACACACACTACAAGAGCCAGTTCATGGAAGTATCATTTTTTTTAAATATCTTTTACTTGTTTCAGTCACTGAACTGTGGCCATGTTGGGGCACTGCCTTGAAGAGTTTTAGTTGAAAAAATTGACTATAGAACTTATTTTTTTAAAAGCCTAGAACTGCTTATGTTGGACTGCTAAAATCGTGGAGATGTAAAAAAACCAACACTGGTTGTCAAGCAGTAGTAAGGGCAAACACAAATAGATTCACACATGCACATATATACACACATACGCTGGGCTTCTTTCAGTTTCCATTTACTAAATCTACTCAAAAGTAGAAGACACTTGCCCAAGGTGTCATTCAGCGGGACTGAACCCAGAACCATGTGATTGGGAAGCAAACTTTTTACCATGGAGCTACACCTTAGTATTAATAGGAGAGACATTGTTGGATCATGAAAATATATTAGTATCAATAGAGCAAACAAGCACTACAAAGTCCAAACCATGGATGCATATTAGAATTAATAGAACACTACGAGAATCAGACCATAAATACTTAATAATATAAATAGGAGAGATATATTGGGTCATCCCATAAATAATGCGGATTTTTTTATACTTCTTTTATTTTTGAAATCAAGACAAAGTTATTTTTTAATCTAAAACATACTCTCCTTCATTTTCTACAATGTTCTTCCATCTATCTGGTTGACTTGCAAGGCTCGTCTTCAAAAATTCACTTGTCATCTTACAAACAATAACTCTGAGCACCTTTTCAAACTCCACCCGTCTAACACCCGTGGGCATATTTACAAAGTCAGAAAACAGCACAGCTCCCATGACTTTAGGAAACATTTTTTCACGTTGAGAGTTGCTGAAGCATGGAACAAACTGCCAGCATCAGTTTTTAGTTGTCGGAGCACTGCATCCTTCAAAACTTCCATGCTTTCTGAGATTCGCCAACACTACACCTGATTTTCTCCCCTCCATACACACACAAGCATGTATCTGACTCATACATTGTTTGCTTTCCAGACATTTGTATATTACTACATATACTTTACACGCACTTTCTGACAAGTTGTGGTGCACCTGAGCACTGTATACAATAATTTCATTATTATTTTTTTTTTTAAAGTACTCCTCCAGTACTGTTCTGACCTCATCTACAGAATTCATATTTTTTCCATCCAAATGATTTTGAAGACAGGAATAAATGATAATCAGATGGGACACTCTCTGATGAATATGGTAGGTGGGACATTGTTTCCCATTCAAACTACTGCAGCCTTTGGAAAGTCATCCTTGCTATATGTGGGTGAGCATCATCCTGATGGAAGGACACCTTTTGTCCTGAAACCAAAGATGGTCATTTTCCTTCTAGCGCTGACTTAAGCCGCTCACAGTAGATCTCTTTTGTTATTGTTTGGTTTGGGTTTAAAAGTTCAAGAGGACTAAACCTTTCTTATCCCACCAAACAGAGCATCTTATGTGGGTGAAGACCTTCTTTAGCCTTGGGTGCCCGTGTTTATCCTTTCCCTATCCACTGTCTCCGGTTCTTGACATTTTTATAGAGAATCCATTTCTCGTCACCAGTCACTATTCGGTCCGAAAAAGGTTCATTGATGAGACGTGACAGCAAGAGCACATATTCACTCTCTGTGCATGATTAGACTCGGAAAGTTTGTGAGGAACACATTAACCCAATTTCCTTACTTTTCTGATGGCAGACAGGTACTGATGAATGGTTAAACGACCAAATCCAAGCTTCTTTCCTAGTTTCTCAACAGTTACAATGGGATGTTCTTCCACCAGGGTTTGCAGGACATCCTCATCGAACTCTACAAATCTTCCAGGATGAGGCCCATCTTGTAGATTGTTGTTTCCGGTTCAGAATTTCTGGATCCATTGTTGACACTGGCTTATGCTTACCGTCCGATCCCCATATACTGCATTAATATTCCTCACACTTTCCATCACATTGTTGCCTTTACTGAACTCATAAAGCAAAATATGCCAAATATGCTCCTTTGTCACTTCCATTATAGCTTTGAAAAAATATCTGTTAAAATCAAATAACTGGTAAAATAAATACCTGTTTTTATAGCAAGTTGATGTAGGTAGTTTATCCTGCCCCCACTGACTTTTAGTTCATGCAATTGAAAAAAGTCGCATTATTTATGGGATGAGCCAATACTATATATTGCAAGCATATAATATTGTAAAGTAAGAGTAAAACAAACTAAAAGGATTGTGTGAAGAAAAAATGTGAAAAGCTTGAAGCAAAGCAGTGAGCTTAATGCACTATGTTCACACAAAAGGTAAGAAAACCGGAGGTAAAGGTGTCATGCTAAACCAACCTGGCATAAGAAAAGTGCGTTGGTGATGTTGGACTAGAACTAGCAGACTTAATTTTTTTCCTTCTAACAACTTTTGGTTCTTCCTCAAGATCAGCATCAACCTTATGAATCAGTTGGACCAACGCTGCCAGACTTGGTTTCTCTACATTATCTGACTCTTTTTTTGGCCTTTGGTAAAACAAAACAGAACAAACAAATAAAAAATAAAAAATGAAGAAAACAAAAACAAACAAATAGAAAAATAAAAAAAATGAAGAAAACAAAAACAAACAAATAGAAAAATAAAAAAAATGAAGAAAACAAAAACAAAAATATGAATTTTTTTAGAAATAAATTCAAAAGCTGGTGAGAAACAGCTTCTGTATTGTGTTGGTTTGATTCAGATATGAATCGTATTCTCAAAGATTTCAAACGCAAACAACAATGAAAGGTAAAATAAAAACAACAAAATAAACAAAAAAGGAAAGAAAATCAAACAAAAAGCACAATATATGGTGTGTTTTGACCGGCAATAATAATAATAATAATAATAATAATAATAAATAATAATAATAATAATAATAATAAAAATAATAATAATAATAATAATGATAGTAAAAGAGTGTCCAGTAGAACTGTGTACAAAAGGTTTGCCTCCATGGCAAGGCCAAAATAATTAGGAAAGTATTAGATAGTGGAAAAGAACAGATAGCTTGGTACTGCGGGCTACAAGCAGCAAGCCCACTGTGCATGCAAGACTCCTCCAGGAGTTACAACAAAACCTGAGATAAAAAGAATTAATAATAATGCTGATGTTGATGATGATGATAATGATGATGATGATGATGATAATGAATAGATACAACTGTTATGGTAAAACAATCAGCCATCTCTTACATATGTTATGAGCTAAAACTGTACACTACAAGTGATAAACAGCTGAAAACATTACCGCAGACAGTACATGGATTTATCAAAGGAATAAACATGAAATTTGGCTTAGAAAAAATGTGTCAAAGCAACCTTGGAAAGAGGAAAACTAGTTAAGAGTAACAATATCACAGTAGATAAAGCAAATGAAATAAGAGAATTAGACCAAAGCCAAACATACAAATACTTAGGAATCAATGAACTAAATACGATATAACACATATAAATGAAAGAGAAGATAAGAAAAGAATACTATAGATGAGTTAGATTAATACTGGAAACAGAGCTCAATGCGAAAAACAAGATAATAGGTATCAACAATCTAGTTATCTCAGTTATAAGTTAGAGCTATAATATTCTTAACTGGACTCGAAATGAACTGATCTAAATAAACAGGAAAACAAGAAAAATAATGACAGGATTTAGGATGCACCACCCAAAATCTGAGATAGGGAGATTATATATACAATGTATTGAAGGTGGTAGAGGCCTTATACAGCTAGAAAACTATTGCAAAATAACCAACATAGGACTATAGAAATACCTCCTTCAGAAGCAAGGAAAACTAATACAAATAGCCATAAAACACGAACAGCGGTGGTGCCCCAGCATGGCCGCGGCATTCAGGCTAAAACATTTTTAAGGATTTAAGGAAAACAAAAACTTGTTTTTAGCCTTTAAGGAAGCTTACAAATACAAACGAGAAGTCATAGTACCTAACAACTATGAAGAAAAAGAAGAAACAATAAAAGCTGAAAAAACAACTGGAATCTAAACTAAAACTGGAACAGCAATGGATCATGATAAAACGATGGCAAGAAAAGCCCCTTCAAGGAAAATCCTGGGTTAAACTGAACAGAAAAAGAAATAGACAAAGCAAAATCCTGTGAACTCAGATTGTGCAGACTGACGAAATGCTGATAAATATTTTGTCAGCTTGTTGCATTAATAATAATGATAATAGTAATACTAATAATAATAATGGTTTCAAATTTTGGCACAAGGCCAGCAATCTCAGGAAGCGGGTAAGTCAATTACATCGACCCCAGTGTTCAACTGGTGCTTATTTTATCAACTCTGAGAGGATGAAAGGCAAAGTCAACCTTAGCAGAATTTGAACTCAGAATGTAAAGACGGAAGAAATGCCGCCAAGCATTTTGCAAGGTGTGCTAAATAATAATAACAATAATAATAATAATAATAATAATAATAATAATAATAATAATGATCCTTTCTACTAAAGGTACAAGGCCTCAAATTTTGGAAGAAGGGACAAGATGATTACATTGATCCCAGTATTTCACTGGTACTTATTTCATTGACTCTAAAAGGATGAAAGGCAAAGTTGACCTTGGAGGAATTTGAACTCAAAATAAAAAGACAACAAAATGCTGCTAAATACATACGAGTGTTCAGCTTTTTGCTGAATGACCTACACAAACGATTTGTTGATAGGGACCCAAATGTTTGCACTGTTTATAAGCTTTTTTCCGCCGTCCAATCGACATTGCCTGAATAGGAGCATGGTGTACCACATGTCAGGTTTCGAAAAAACCACAACGCACCACTCACTCTAGGAATTGAAACCACAATCATGTGATTATGAGTGCAACACCCAAACCACTGGGCCAAACGTTTATATATAATGATTGTAATAATGATGGTAATAATAATAATAATAACAACAACAACAATAATGACAGCAAAAATTAATAATAATAAATATATCATGCATCTATGCAGAATCTGTACAGATATATATATCTATATATATAAAACTGTAGTTGTGTGAGTGTCTGTCCCCTTCGATTTAGATTCCTAACTACTCCCACATTTTGCGATGCAGTTTAACCAAATTCGGGTATCTTATAGTCGTGATTCATATCGAGCCCGTCTGAGTATTAGCGCGCGTCTACGATGAGTCTACGATTTTAAAAATAATTTAACATCATTTTTTATTCCATTTTAATGCATAATTTTTCGTGTGTCGATGGCGGCGGAGTTGGCGTCCATGGTCACACCTGCACCTGTTTGCTTCTCCCCCTTCTTCCCTCCCTCGTGAAGCTGTGGGGAAGGGAGTGTAAGGAAATCAACGTCATAAAGCGTTGTCAAGGAGACCAGCGTTCTCTTAGAACAACGACTTCATGGCTTGAAGACACCAAAACAGAAATGGCTAAGAAAGCCTGAATTGGCATCTATAAGGGAAGTAACTCTCTAAAAATGCTTATATAGTTATTTCCCTTACAAACCCGAGCAACACCGGGCGATACTGGTAGTATATATATATAGGGAGAGTTTACGAAAAAAACAAAAGACGAAGACAGGTGGTGTACTAAACAAATGTATTAGTATAACACTCAGGAATAGAAAAAAGTCTTTTATGTTTCGAGCCTAAGCTTTTCTACAGAAAGGGACACAGAAAAAACAAGGAGAGAAAAAAATGTGTGTATATATATATATATATATTGATGATATTGATGTTTCTTGCAAAAACCTCAAGGTCTAACAGAATATTTAATAAAAGCTAAGTATCGAAATCTTTTAGAATCTTTTAGAAATGTTTTAGCAGCATGTTCAAAAGCATAACAGAACTCTAGTTGTAGTCTGTCAACAACATAAAGTGATAAGAAAGATATAGTGGGTGGTATATACCACCGGGTGGGTTCTACCAAGAGATGTTTCAGAGTAATAAAGTGACAGGGGTGTCGATATCTGTGGAGATAAGAAATTTTGCATGTTAAATGTCAGCAAATAATTTACTATCAAAACATTCCATAAATACATCAACAAAAATTAATCAGATTAGAAAATGAAAATAACAAAAACAGAATAAAAATTCCATGAAATCAGATAATTTTTATACATGCCAATCCCTTCACATTTCAAAGTGGAAAAGTTTGTTGTTTTTGAAAAATCTATCGTTGTCATTATCATTATCTTCGTCACTGCTGCATTTACCATGACCTTCAATATTACCATCATCATTGCTTTAATATTCAGTTTTCCATGCTTGCAGCGGGCAGATGGAATTTGTTGAGACAAATTTTCAACTTGCCAGATGCTCTTCCTGTCATCAAAGCTTACCTGTTTCCAAGAAAGGTAATACTTCTCCCAAGGCTAGACATGTCTTCACAGAAGATTAGAAATGAATGATGCCACCTGTATGATGTCAAGAGAAGGAAGCATACACACACGCACAAACATACACACAAGCACACACATGCACAAAGACACAAGGAAACATACACACACACACGCAGAAACACTCACAAACACACACATACACACACAGAATTTGCTGCTGATATCTTTTACCTTTTACCTGTTTCACATGCACAAACACATACACACACAAACAGACCCACACACAAGCACACACACACGCACAAACACACATACACACGCACAAACACACACACAAATACACACACACACAAATACACACAAAACACAAATACACGCAAAAACACAGATACACACACAAACACAGACACATGCACACACACAAACACACACACACATGCACAATCACACATACACACAAACACAAATACACACAAAACACAAAGGCACACACAAATACACGCACAAACACACACACGATGGCTTCTTTCAGTTTCCATCTACCAAATCTACTCCCACTGCTTTGGTTGGTACGTACGTAATAATATTATTGGGAAGATTTTTCCTGGTATGAATTAAAAAAATTTTTTCCAATGTTCTAATTTACATCAAGATATAATTAAACAGCAATATGTTTTATCAGCAATGGTCCCACTCCTGAACTATATGGTCGTTATATTGACGACATTATCGGTGCCACCTCACTCACCCGCGAACATCTAGATTCCTTCCTCTCTTTCGTCCAATCTTTCCATCCAGCCCTCCACTTCACTTCCACTATCTCCAACACCTCTGTCTCCTTCCTCGACATTTCGGTTAGCATTCTTCACTCCACTCTTACCACCTCCATTCACTACAAACACACAGACTCACACTCATACCTCAACTTCTCTTCCTCCCACCCAGAACACACCAAGCTTTCCATCCCCTATTCCCAATTCCTCCGTCTACGTAGGCTCTGTAGTGACGACCATGACTTTGAGACTCAGTCTCAACGTATGGCTCACCACTTCACCCTACGTGGATACCCCCTCACCACTATCCACACCGCCCATGCCAGAGCACGGTCCGTGGACCGTGTATCTGCTCTCTCTCCCCGAACCCGCCCTGTAGTCTCCCGCCTCCCTTTTCCCCTCACTTACCACCCCACAACCCTACGTCTCCAACGCACCATTCTTCGAGCTTTCCGTCATCTCCAGTCCGACCCGTCCACTTCACACCTCTTCCCTAACCGACCCCTCCCCTCTTTCAAACGAGCCCACACCTTCGAGACCTTTTGGTCCATAGCTCCTTCCCTGACCCTACCTCCCAACCCGGCTCGTTCCCCTGCTCCCGCCCACGTTGCCGCACTTGCCCTTACCTCTCCAACACCACCCGCCTCACTAGCACCCACCATCGACCCTATCCCATCATCCACTCCTTCACCTGCACCTCCAGCAATATTATCTATTGCATCTCTTGCTCTCTCTGCAATTCCTTGTACATCGGACAAACGGGACGCCGCTTGGCTGACCGGTTCGTGGAACACCTTCGTGACATCCACCTTGCGAACGACACACCGGTCTCACGCCATTTCCGCTCCACCGGTCACTCCTTGCAACACCTATCTGTGTTCGGTTTGTCCTTACACAGAGGCCATCCGGATTCCCGTTTGCGCCGTGAACAGGAATTAATCTTCTCTCTTCGCTCTTATACGCCATTTGGTCTCAACTCTCCCCCCCTCCTCATCTAACCCCCCTCTCCTCACCTATCCTTTCTCCCCCGACCCCTACTTCTTCAGTCCTTCATCCTTCCACCCCTACTCCCCTTCCCTTCTTCCCTCTTTCTCCCTCCCTCTTCCCCTTCCCTCTGCTCCCTCACTCCCTCTCTCCCCTTCTCTCTCCCCCTCTCCCTCTTTCCTCCTTCATCCCCCTCCTCCCCTTCCTTCTCCCCCATACTCTCCTCTCCCCTTCTCCCCCCTCTTCTTCCCCTCCCCCTCTTCTCCTCACTACACCACATGACTTTACACATCACATCACATATGATGTGCCATACTAATACACACACCAACTAATACATACTAATATGTACTAATACTACTAGTACATACTAATACTTACACCAACCCTATACATACACACGTCCAGACCCCGCATACGCACTTATACTCTCTCTCACACACACACACACACCTATACATACCAATACGTACTAATACATACTAATACATACTAATACATACACCAACCCCATACATACGCACGTCCAGACCAATCCTACGCACTAATACTCTCTCATACACACACACACACACACACACTCTTATACATACTAATACATACACCAACCCTATACATACACACATCCAGACCCCTCCCACGCACTATTAGCTGGTCCCTCAACCCTTTTATCAACCCTATTATCTCCCCTTATTTCGCTCTCGCGTCTCATGTTTGATCTTTGACCTCTGGCCGAAATCAGATCGCCATGTTGATTCGTTAGCTACTGCACGCATTTTTTTCCTTCCTTCTTTCTGTGTTTTTCTCTCTCTGTGTATCTTTCTGTTGAAGAGCGTAGGCTCGAAACGTTAAAGACTTGTTTTATTTATATTTCCTGAGCGCCATACTAATACAATTGTTCGTTTGTTTTCCACCTGCCTTCGTCTTTTGTTTATTTTCATAAAGCTTCCCGTTATATATATATATACACACACACACACACACACACACACACACACACACACACATATATATACATGCAGGCACTCACACACATTTGCACACACACACACGGCCTAAAAGCAAAAAAAAAATATTTCATAATGTTTACATGTAGCAGAATTTTCATGTTTCAATGTTTACATGTACCAGAGTTGATATTTTTCAAAGAATTCTTTTGAAACAATATTCCTGATATCTGACAATAGATTCATAAATATAGAACATACAAGAACAACATCAGCAGAATGACAACATAGATATTTTGATGGAATGGCAACACAGTGGCCAGAACATGTTACAACATGAATAAAATTCTTGACCTGCAGAAAAGTAAAACATTTAAGTGAATGAAATCAGAGCAGCTAATTCATTCAGGAACAACACAGCAGTGGCTAATATCTCTGAAATAAATACTATACCAAAAATTATTTAGGCGTTGGTTTCAACTTTTGGCACAAGGCCAGCAATTTCAGGAGAGAGGGTAAGTTGATAATTTCGCCCCCAAGGTTCTAGTGGTGCTTATTTTAACGACTCTGAAAGTATGAAATGCAAAAGTTAACCTTGGCAGAATTTGAACTCACATTGTAAAGACGGATGAAATGCTGCTAAGCATTTCACTTGGCATGCTAACAATACTGCCAGCTTGCTGCCTAAACAATAATAATAATAATAATGATAATAATAATAATATAATAATAATAATAATAATAATAATAATAATAATAATAATTCGTTCGTTTATTGGCCACAAGGGCTAACAAAAATCAATTAAAACATAAAGGGACAAAACACAGGACGAAAGTTACAAAGGGTTTTGTCCGTTTGAAAAAAGTCTGTGTACAAAAGCGGGATGACAACGAAATGTAAGTAACAATTAAAGCTCCCAATAGGGGGAGGCGCTTTGAAAGGTTACTTGTAATAATAATAATAATAATAATAATAATAATAATAATAATAATAATAAGTGGCACATAAAAAGCACCAACCGATCGTGGCTGTTGCTAGCCTCCTCTGGCATGCTACTCCAGACTGATGATGAGCAAAGACTCAGAAACTAGTCTCTGGGAGCAGGTTTAGCTGGGTGGGGGTGCTTATCTCATCCTTACAAACATAAGGACTCAGGAAATGTGTCAAGGC
Organism: Octopus sinensis; assembly: GCF_006345805.1. Taxonomy (NCBI): domain Eukaryota; kingdom Metazoa; phylum Mollusca; class Cephalopoda; order Octopoda; family Octopodidae; genus Octopus; species Octopus sinensis. The sequence goes on from NC_043015.1 coordinate 49,243,679, forward strand.
CGACAGGAAGCATTGATGCTTCCTAGGGCTAAATAGCAGTAATTTGATTCCCTTTATGGGACTGTCACATTAAGTTGACAGTATACAACTACTTATTATATATATATATATATATATATATATATATATATATATATATATATATATATATATAAAAGATCCAGGGATCAAAGTGTAGGAAGAAAGTTAGCTTCAAGCAATCCGTAGTAAATATAAAATAAAACTTTCAGGGACAACATTGGTTTATTGAGACAAAAGGTCGTTGATTTTTTACGTATCGAAGTATGATAAACTGAGAAAAAAATCTTTTATAAGGAAGGTGTAAACCGCAGCCTGCTATTCGTGCCAAGTATATGTTGATGAAATGAAAGTTTACATTGCTACAAGGGCGTACATGTTAACACATGGATGATTCAATCAGAGCCCGGAAATCTACTCCATAATTCTTGTATTCTTTTATATATATATATATATATATATATATATATATATATATATATATATATATATATATATATATATATATATATATAATATATATATATGTGGAGGCACAATGGCCCAGTGGTTATGGCAGTGGACTCGCGGTCGTAGGATCGCGGTTTTGATTCCTAGATTGGGCATTGTGAGTGTTTATTGAGCGGAAACACCTAAAGCTCCACAAGGCTCCGGCAGGGGATGATGGCAAACCCTACTGTACTCTTTCACCAAAACTTTCTCACTCTTTCTTCCTGTTTCTGTTGTACCTGTATTTCAAAGGGCCAGCTTTGTCACACTCTGTGTCATGCTGAATCTCCCCCGAGAACTACATTAAGGGTACACGTGTTTGTGAAGTGCTCAGCCACTTGCACGTTAATAAATGAGCTGCGACGTCACTGGTGCCAAGCTGTATCGGCCTTTGCCTTTCCCTTGGATAACATCAGTGGTGTGGAGAGGAGAGGCCGGTATGCATGGACGACTGCTGGTCTCCCATAAACAACCTTGCCCAGACTTGTGCCTCGGAGGGCAACTTTCTAGGTGCAATCCCATGGTCATTCATGATCGAAAGGGGTCACAATATATATATGTATATATACATATATATACACACATATATATATATACACACATATATATATATATATACATATATATATATATATATACATACACACACATACACACATATATATAAAATGTAATATATATCAAATCACAACGAATGTAATTTATGAACATTGAAATTTCAGAACATTTTAGCATAGAATCTTAAAATATGATGCAAGATTTATTAATAATAGATAAAACAGTTTGTCTAAACATTCAATCGGTTATAAATTATTGTATTTGCTGTATAATTACTGACGAAATATGCAGTTCTTCCCAAAAAACCCAAGCCTTCAGAAATGTATGTTGATAAAATCAAATTTGTTTTCATTTCAAAAGTCCAAACATCTCGTGTCTCCAACTGGACTTTATCAAGCCAATCCTTTATTATTTATAAACATTAAGTCCTGTCATTTAAATACTCGTCAAGCTAAGTCATTTTGTCACTGACAAAATTAGATGAAACTAAGATTCGTGAATTTTTTTTAATCAAATTTTTTATCTTTTACTTGTTGCAATCATTGGACTGTGGCCAGGCTGGGGCACTGCCCTGAAGGGCTTTAGTCAAATGAATCAACCCAAGGGTTTACCTTTCTTTTTCTCATTAGTCTAGTACTTATTCTATCATACTCTCTTGTCAAAGTTATGGGGATGTGAACAAACCAACACAGGTTGTGAAGTAGTAGTGGAACAAACACACACACACACACATATATATATATATACACACACATGAAGGGTTTCTTTCGGTTTCTATGTACCAAATCCACTCACAAGGTTGTTTTGGTCAGCCCAGGGCTATCATAGAAGACATTTGTCCAAGGTGCTATACAGTGGGATGGAACCCAGAATCATATGGTTAAGAAGCAAGATTCTTACCACACAGCCACAACTGCACCTAATCTTCCAAAATGTATGCTAAGCCTAAACCCCCAAATTCTCCATCAACCATTCCTCAGTTTTCTGGACTTCTACTTTAAACTTAGCATTGATGGGAACTGACCCCTAATTGTCACTTGTTTGCACACTGAATTCCTCACAGAACTCATAGCTAATTCACTTTGATCATCATCATCATCCTTTGACCAACCGTAGGTTGGTCGGAACTCCATTGACAATCCCTTTCTACACTACATGGTCCTGCATTGCTGTGTTCAGATCTCTAATATCCAGCCCTGAGTCCTGAGATATAGTATCTAAAAATATCAGTTTCCTGGAGAAAACACTTCCAGAGGGATGACATAACCTCTTTCTCTGCTTAATAACAGCAAATTGTAGTCGTTTCTGCTTTAGCTTGAGGAATATTGGTACCAATTTCCATAGATGTTACTAAATGTTGGGTGTGACCTCCAACTGATGTTCTGTATCATATACAGAACATACACCAACCTGCCCAGAAAGATACAGAACATCAATAGGTACCCTTGTACAAGGCTTGTCTGTCCTCCATTAGCCATTCATTGGCAACCCCAGTTTCTTAATAATAATAATAACTAGCACTATGATCCGGTGTTGCCGGGTCATAGTGCTAGTGCATGCATATTCAGCTGTGTACGTGCACACATACATGTGAGTACTGTCCAAATCTCCGACCGATCACATACAGCTAGCTGGCATTCAATTGGCGTATCACGTTTCGGGCATTTTGATTGGGTTTTGGATAGAAAATTCACAAAAAAGTCACTTCTATTGATTTTTTAATGGCTTTGCTGGGTGACTGGGGAAATGTAAAAATAAAATAAAAGGGAGAAAACATATGGAATAGAGGGTTGTGGTTGCATTTAATGAAGTCTTTAAGTGTTTGTTTAACCTGATAGAAAAAGCAGTCCAATCTCCCTCAAATCACACCCAAATGTTTTAAAAAAAAAGGAAGGCTGTATTATTCTAAGGTAATCAGAGATATTATAATAATAATATTCCCTAATATTATTATTATATGTAGATATATGTATGTATATATATATATATATATATATATATATATATATATATATATATATATATATATATATATCTATATCTATATATCTATATATATATATATATATGTCGGACTGCAGGGTGTGGTTCCCTGCCAAAGACCTTCTCCAGGTGAAGGAAAGATTAAAAACAATTCACTGGAAAAGAGAAAAATAGTTTTATTAGTACTTTTCCTATTGATTTCTTATATCAACCTCCTCTGGACGCATTGCGGAATACATTTATAAGTAAACATGATGATGATGATGAGGAGGAGGAGGAGCAGAAAGAGGATGATAACGAGGGGGAAGATGATGAGGAAGAGGTGGATGAGGAGTGAGAGAAAGATGATAATGTTGATGATGGTGGTGGTTGAGGCAGTAATGATGATGATGATGATGATGATGGTTATGATAATAAATAATTATAAAGATGAAGATGATAATGATAGCTTAAATACTTTTTTTTTACTGTTGGAAACCATCAAAAGTAGAATGAATAATGGTAAATATTAAAAAAAATTAGAGGGGAAAAAAACAACAAAAAAAACATGAAAAAGGATGGGGTGGGGATTACGCAGGTGTAATTAAACAAAAAAAAAAGATGAAATAAATTATAAACTTACTTGTAATCAGGAATACCTGCAGCACCTGACATTTCTAAATGTTGGAAATGGTCTCTGTGAAAAAAAAAAAACGGATCAGAAATATATTTTTAAGGGTTTGATTACATAAAGCAGGAGATTTCTTTTTTTAATTTAAGAAAAAAGTAAGAAACAAAAACAAACAACCCCACCCCTCCTCCTCTAAACAAAACAACAAAAAGCAAAAACAGAATGAAAGAATTTCAGTGATGAACTTGCCTGACAAATGATTTGATCTCAGACACACATCAGTCATTTGTTGGTTAATACATGCCTTTTACACTGTAATTTGTTTTAATTAATTAGTACTAAAATTTAATTAAAGAACCCTAAGTCCAAAAAAAATAAAATAAAATAAAAGGGAGAAAATATATGGGATATAGAGTTGTGGTTGCATTTAATAAAGTCTTTAACTGTTTTTTTAACCTGATAGAAAAAGCAGTCTAATCTCCCTCAATTCTCACCCTAATGTTTTAAAAAAAGGAAGGATGCATTATTCTAAGGTAATCAGAGATATAGCAGCAGCATCGTCTTCATCATTACCACCACCATGAAAATATAAAATGGTGACAATTTACCCATCCCACCTTGAATACATACATATATATATATAATACAAATAAGAAAATGGAGGAACAATTGTTCCTCAACTTTCAGATATACTCGACGAAATAGACCCGTGATCAAAGACATTCTAGCCATGAACAACACCCGCTTGACAACCAGTGTTGGTTTGTTTATGTCCTTGTAAACTAGCGGTTTGGTAGAAGAAAAAAAAGAAAGAAAAAAGACGGACAAAATAAGTACTAAATATTATAAATAAACCCCGGAGTCGATTTGTTCAACATAACTCACGCATACATATACTTCAATGCAGGGGACATCACTCTTTACATCTCCATCACTTCACCAGATAAGCAAGACTAATCTACCGTAAATCGCTGACCCGCCTGAATTAGAAACGGCAATTCTTATTATTATTTAAGGCAGTGAGCTGGCAGAATCGTTAGTACGTTCTGAGTTCAAATTCTGCCGAGGTCGAATTTGCCTTTCATCCTTTTGGGAATCGATAAAATAAGTACCAGTTGAACACTGGGGTTCGATGAAATCGCATCGACTTAAACCCTCCCCTAAAATTGCTGGCCTTGTGCCAAACTCTAAAGTAATTATTAAGGCGGCGAGCTGACAACAGAGTCTTTAGCACGCTAACTTTTCGTTCTGAGCTCAAATTCCGCCGACGTCGACTTTGCCTTTCATCTTTACCGTGTCGATGATAAAATAAGGACTGGAGTCGATGTAATCGACTTAGCCCCTTTCCCGAAATTGCGGGCTTCGATGCCAAAATTTGAAATAATTATAATCAATATTAAGGCGGCGAGCTGTCAACATCTTTAGCGCGTCGGACAAAAGGCTTAGCGGCATTCCGCCCGACTGTACGTTCTGAGTTCAAATTCTACCGAGGTTGACTTTGCCTTTCAGAATCGATAAAATCATACTGGATTCGATGTAATTGAACAGCCCCCTCATCCAAATTCCAGGCCTTATGCCTGTAATAGAAAGGATTTTTATTAAATCTATTATTATATTTGCTGAGATGTAAAACAATTTCGTTTTTGTTTTTTGTAGAAGCTCGAAATTAATTAAAACTTATATTAAATGATATTAAAGAGTATATGTCGAAGCGCGCATGCGGAGCGCTTTAAAATACTAAATATATATTTGGGGCATTTGCAGCAATTTCTTTGGACAATAATGCAAAATTATTACTTCAAATTTGAATAATAATAACGAAAAAGAATCAGTTTTCAACATTTCGTTCCACCTAGTCGTGAGCCAACAGTAAATTGGTGAAAACGGCGTAGATATCAAGGGAGGCAACTCTGACATGACCTAAGTGTAAAGGACGTTGAGTATAGAAAATTTGCACCAACACCATCTCCAGACACACACACACACACACACACACACACACACACACAGAGTATTTCATGGCATGATATTTTTCGTTCGTCGTCGTCGTCATTATTATTATTATTATCATCATTATTATTATTATTATTATTATTATTATCATTATTATTATTATTATATTATTATTATTATTATTATTATTATTATTCAGGTCACTGCCCGGAATCTAACTTGGAATCTTGGGAATAGTAGCCTGTGCTCTTAACTTCAAGATTCTGAGTTCGATTCCAGGCAGTGACCCGAATAATAATAATAATAACAACAACAACAACATCGAAAAATACCTTAGGAATGAGAACCCAGGTTCGAAATTTCCCCAAGACACCTGAAGAAGGCTGGAGGGTATATCAGCCGAAACATTGTGTTAACAACAAACAAGATGAGGACAAATATCCGTCAAAGCCTTGTGAGTGGATTTTGTAGACTGAAACCGAAAGAAGCCTATCATATATATATATATATATATAATATATATATATATATTATATATATAATGTTTGTGCGTCTGTGTCTGTCCTGCCACCATTGCTTGACAACTGATGTTGGTGTGTTTATGTCCTCCGTAATCTAGGGGTTCAGCAAAAGAGACTGATAGAATAATCACTAGACTTACAAAGAATAAGTGCTGGAGTCGATTTGTTCGACTAAAGGCAGTGCTCCAGCATGGCCAAAGTCAAATGACTGAAACAAGTAAAAGAATAAAATAATATATATATATATATATATATGAAATATATATTCCTTTATACTTTTTCGATTTTATTCGATTTGCTCGACTGAAGGCGATGCTCCAGCATGGCCGCAGTCAAATGACTGAAAGAAATAAAAGAATAAAAGGGTCGAAATTGTAGTTTAGTCCAGAAGAGTGTTTTCATTAGTGGTTCTGGTGATAGGCAGCCAGCCTGCTGACCACCCCTCCTCCTTTTGCGTCTGGGCTCGGGACCGACAAGTTAGCGCGCCGGGCGATATGCTTTGCGGTATTTCGTCTGTCGTTACGTTCTGAGTTCAAGTTCCGCTGAGGTTGACTTTGCCTTTCATCCTTTCGGGGTCGATAAATAAAGTACCAGTTTCGCACTGGGGTTGATGTAATCGACTTAATCCCTTTGTCTGTCCTTGTTTGTCCCCTCTGTGTTTAGCCTCTTGTGGGCAATAAAAAAATATAATTTAGTGAAAAGGGAAAATAGAGCAGACAAAGAAATTTAATACCTCAGCATGATTTCTTGGTAAATCTGAGCAATCTCAGCATCAGCTTTTGTCGGTGCCCGTTGGAGCCATTTCTTGAAGTAGTGGTCATCGTAATATTCCAGTAATTCCTGAAAATAGGGCAAAAATGTTCACATATCGGCAGAGAATGAAGATTATAACCGAGTTGTGAGAACTCTCATGAACTGATTTCAAATTTTGGCACAAGGCCAGCAAGTTTGAAGGAGGGGGTAAGTTGATTATTTTAGGAAAATAAAAATGAGAAATAAGTGGAAATTTTACCGGTGAATGTGTTAAATTATAAGGCACAAAAAGAAAATGACTCTCCCCAGACACAACAGAATATGCTTCAACACACGAACTCACATAAAGAATCTTGCAAACCAAATCCAAAAACGAAATACATTGAATGCTAAATTTTAATACAAGCATGAGTTGTCTCCCTTTTTATGGAAGCTTATAAACAATATCGAGACATTATTTGGATGTTTCTCAAAGCGGCGAACTGGCAGCGTCGTTTAACATGTCGGGCAAAATGCTTAGCAGCATTTCGTACGTCCTAACGTTCCGAGTTCAAATTCTGTCGAGGTGGACTTCGCCTCTCATCTTCTCGGAGTCAATAAATGAAATACCAGTTGAGTACCGGGGTCGATGTAATCGACTTACGTCCTCCCCGGAAATTGCTGGCCTTGTGTCAAAATATGAAATCAATTTTCTCCTTAAGACCCACATTTCACAGCCCTCCAAGCCCCTTCTCATTTCTTATGTTACAGACCATGCCTCACTTCTGTACGTTAACACAAGGTAGACGTAGCCGTTCAATATACGGATCTTAGTCTTCATAATCAGAGAACTAAATGCTTCAGTATTAACTCTTTTGTTACCGTATTTATTTTTACGTTCTGAGTTCAAATTCCGCCGAGGTCAACTTTGCCTTTCATCTTTTCAGGGTCGATTAAATAAGTACCAGTTACGCACTGGAGTCAATGTAATCGACTTAATCCCTTTGTCTGTCATTGTTTGTCCCTTCTATGTTTAGCCCCTTGTGGGCAATAAAGATATATATTTTGAGATGCTCTGTGTTCCTTTTAATTAATTTTAAATATAACAAAGAATTTAGTAAAATAACTTAGTTATCATTTAGCTAGTATTAGGAATATAAATTCTGAAAAAGGTTTGGTGGAAGATTTTAATTTGGAACTTATGAAAACAAGACATTTGTACTACAGAGCCAGAGGCGGTTTCAGTCAGGTTGGTATCAAAAGGGTTAAGAATTGTTTCTCTATTATATATTTTAAGAATTGTTTCTATATTATGTATTTTAACCCTTTTGTTACCATATTTCTTTTGAGATGCTCTATGTTTCTTTCAATTAATTTTAAATATAACAAAGAATTTAGTAAAATAACTTAGTTATCATTTAGCTAGTATTAGGAATATAAATTCTGAAAAAGGTTTGGTGGAAGATTTTAATTTGGAACTTATGAAAACAAGACATTTGTACTACAGAGCCAGAGGCGGTTTCAGTCAGGTTGGTATCAAAAGGGTTAAGAATTGTTTCTCTATTATATATTTTAAGAATTGTTTCTCTATTATGTATTTTAACCCTTTTGTTACCATATTTCTTTTGAGATGCTCTATGTTTCTTTCAATTAATTTTAAATATAACAAAGAATTTAGTAAAATAACTTAGTTATCATTAGGCTAGTGCTAGGAACATAAATTGTGACTAAGATTTGCTGGAAGATTTTAATTCCGAACTTATGAAAACAAGACATTTGTACTACAGAGTCAGAGCCAGTTTCAGCCAGGGTGGTATCGAATGGGTTAAGAATTGTTTCTCTATTATATATTTTAACTCTTTTGTTACCATGTTTCTGCTGAGATGCTCTGTGTTTCTTTCAATTAATTTTAAATATAACAAAGAATTTAGTAAAATAACTTAGTTATCATTCAGCTAGTGTTAGGAACATAAATTGTGACTAAGGTTTGGTGGAAGATTTTAATTCAAAACTTATGCAAACATGACATTTATGTTACAGAGCCAGAGGCGGTTTCAGTCAGGTTGGTATCAAAAGGGTTAAGAATTGTTTCTCTATTATGTACTTTAACTCTTTTGTTACCATATTTCTGTTGAGATGCTCTGTGTTTCTTTCAATTAATTTTAACTATAACAAAGAATTTAGTAAAATAACTTAGTTATCATTAAGCTGGTGTTAGGAACATAAATTGTGACTAAGGTTTGGTGGAAGATTTTAATACAAAACTTATAAAAACATGACATTTGTGTTACAGAGCCAGAGGCGGTTTCAGCAGGGTTGGTATCGAAAGGGTTAAGGCATTCCATTCCATCCTCAAGAATAGAGTATGAGAAGATTACAAAAGGGAGATGAAGGATTCTGGTAATAGACAAGTGGTTTAAACAGAAATAGAGTTTGTAGCTGAGTCAGAATTAAAGAATTAAGAGACATTTTTCTATGCCTTACCTTCAAATAGTATTTGCCATGAAAGCCAATTATATCTTCCATTCCAGCCATTAAATGGTCTGACACCTGTAGAAACATGAACAAATCAGGAATAAGTTAACATGTAACACCTGGAAATGTTTAATCGGCTGGGAATAAATAAAGAATATTATAATTTTCTCTGTATTAAAAGAAGATGGGATTATTTTCATGGGATACACAACTAATATCTGAACCTTAATAGGCCCTGAAATATATACAGTCCACTCTGTAAAGTGGCTGGTGTTAGGAAGGGCCTCCAGCCATAGAAACCATGGCAAAACAGACCTTGCTGATGTTTGTGCCATGTAAAAAGCACCAGGTCCACTCTGTGAAGTGGTTGGTGTTAGGAAGGGCATCCAGCCATAGGAACCATGGCAAAACAGACCTTGCTGGGAGAGGTGCCATGTAAAAAGCACCAGATGCACTCCGTAAAGTGAATGGTGTTAGGAAGGGCATCCAGATGTGAAAACTGTGCCAAGGCAGACAGTGTAGCTTGGTGCAGTCCTCTGGGTTGCCAACTGCTGTCAAGCTGTCCAACCCATGCCAACATGGAAGATGGACATCAAATGATGATGATGATGATGATGATATATTTCAACAATTTGCTAAGGCGTAGTGATACTAATAAACTGGTGTTAGAACTCGATATACATATGCATAAGAGATAAGTGCTAGTTGAGTATAGAGTGTAATAAGAGACTACTACTAATCTACTACTACTACTGCCACAACCACCACCACCACTACCACCAATGTGTGGTTGGGAATTGAACCTAACAGCTGTAAGGTTGTAACCTGAATACCCTAACCACTAAGTCACATGCATGATATATATATATATATATATATATATATATATATATATATATATCTCCATATATACACATATACATATCCATATATATATATATATATCCATATATACACATATACATATCCATATATATATATATATATATATATATATATACATATATCCATCAGCCGAAATTGCGAGGATGATCCGGTTCTGAAGGCTTTGAATGTCCTGTCCGTGTTTTTGTATTGTCTTCTAAATGTTTTACGTTCTTGTCCGTTTGTATTTTCCTACATATAATATAATATATATATATATATATACACACACATACATATCCATATATATATATATATATATATATATATATATATATATATATATATATATATATATATATACATATATATATATACATACATATCCATATATATATAAATTTCCATATCTATCTATCTATATATGTGTGTGCATATAGATATGTACACACATGATGGAACTTCATTTTTGAGATAGAAAATGGATGGTAACTATGATAAATATACACACACGTACTCACACACACACATATATATATATACACACACAGATATATATACACACACACATATATATATATACACATACACTATGGGCTTTCACAAAGATTTTGTCATAAGGTGTTTGTTAGCTTGGTGCTACAGTAGAAAACACTTGTCGAAGGTGCCATGCAGTGGGAGTGAACCTGGAACCACATGGTTGCCAAGTGAACTTCTTAACCACACAAGCCATGTCTGTACACACACACACACACACACATCTATGAAATAAAATTTACCATTTAGTTGGAGAGTTCTTTGTTTAAATTGAGCAGTGGCTGTGTGGTAAGTAGCTTGCTTACCAACCACATAGTTCCGGTTCAGTCCCACTGTGTGGCAGGGCAAGTGTCTTCTACTATAGCCTCGGGCCAACCAAAGCCTTGTGAGAGGATTTGGTAGACGGAAACTGAAAGAAGCCCATCATATATATGTATATATATGTATAGATATGTGTTTGTGTGTCTGTGCTTGTCCCCCCCACCAACATTGCTTGATAACCAATGCTGGTGTGTTAGTGTCCCCATAACTTAGCGGTTCAGCAAAAGAGACCAATAGAATAAGTACTAGGCTTACAAAGTCCTGGGGTTGATTTGCTCGACTAAAGGCGGTGCTCCAGTATGGCTTCAGTCAAATGACTGAAACAAGTAAAAGAGTAAAAAAAAAAAAGAGTAAAAAGAGCAAGGGGTGGGGTGAGTGAAATGCCTTATTGATGTTGGAAACAGTGAGGACGATGTGTACAGAGGCTGGTTTTGTCTTTGAAACCATTGTTTATTGTTACTGTGGGAGGTCTGAGAGATGGAGTGGAGATTGGGTGGAATGATCCGATAATTCATGTTACAAGCTGGAAAATAGGACATGGTGTGTGTTGTGTGTGTGCGTTTTTATGTGTACGAATGTATGTGTTTATGTATGTGTGTATATGTGTATACATGTGTGTTTATGTATGTGTGTCTGTGCATATGTGCATGTATATGTGTATGTATGTATTTGATATGCTGGAAATAGTAGCCAAGATCTCCCTCAAGTTGCGATTTTGCCTTGACTGCAGAAATAGCTCCATTGATACTAAAAAAAAACACACAAAACAAATATTTGAAAAATTCCTATGCACACAAGAGGGAGACTGGGAAAAATCTGTGGTCATTTGATATGCTGGAAATAGTAGCCAAGATCTCCCTCAAGTTGCGATTTTGCCTTGACTGCAGAAATAGCTCCATTGATACTAAAAAAAAACACAACAAAACAAATATTTGAAAAATTCCTATGCACACAAGAGGGAGACTGGGAAAAATCTGTGGTCATTTGATATGCTGGAAATAGTAGCCAAGATCTCCCTCAAGTTGCGATTTTGCCTTGACTGCAGAAATAGCTCCATTGATACTAAAAAAAAACACAACAAAACAAATATTTGAAAAATTCCTATGCACACAAGAGGGAGACTGGGAAAAATCTGTGGTCATTTGATATGCTGGAAATAGTAGCCAAGATCTCCCTCAAGTTGCGATTTTGCCTTGACTGCAGAAATAGCTCCATTGATACTAAAAAAAAACACAACAAAACAAATATTTGAAAAATTCCTATGCACACAAGAGGAGACTGGGAAAAATCTGTGGTCATTTGATATGCTGGAAATAGTAGCCAAGATCTCCCTCAAGTTGCGATTTTGCCTTGACTGCAGAAATAGCTCCATTGATACTAAAAATAAAACACAACAAAACAAATATTTGAAAAATTACCATGCACACTAGAGGGAGACTGGGAAAAATCTGTGGTCATTTGATATGCTGGAAATAGTAGCCAAGATCTCCCTCAAGTTGTGATTTTGCCTTGACTGCAGAAATAGCCCCATTGATACTAAAAAAAATCATAACAAAATAAATATTTGAAAAATTCCTATGCACACAAGAGGGAGACTGGGAAAAATCTGTGGTCATTTGATATGCTGGAAATAGTAGCCAAGATCTCCCTCAAGTTGTGCCTATTGTCTTGACAATAGAAATAGTTTATATATGTGTGTATATGTGTGTATGTGTGTGTTGGTGATGAAGATCATGAATCCTTTGTGAGGTTTTTTAGGATGTGCAAAGAACCCTGAACATTTGAAACGACCACATAGATTCTTTTCCTAGTTTTCCTGTTGTGTGCATGGGAATTTAGAATATTTGTTTAACTGTGTTTTTGTGTCATTTTTTAGTATCAGGAAGATACTACTATTTTGAGGAAGATCTGACTACTATTTCTAACACGTCAAATGACCACACAGATTTTCCGAGTCTCCTTCTTGTATATATTGGAATTTCGAATATTTGTTTAGCTGTGTTTTTTGTGTCATTTATTAAAATCATGTGAGCTGTTTCTTTCAAAAGACAACAGGAGCAGCTGAAGAGAGATTTGGCTACTATTTCTAGCAAGTCAAATGACCACAGATTTTTCCAAGTCCTCCTGTTGTGTATATTGGAATTTAGAATATTCACTTGTGTTTTTTAGTATCATGTGAGCTGTTTCTGTAGTCAAAAGACAATAGGAGCAGCTTGTCAGAGATTTGGCTTCTATTTCTAGCATGTCCAAGGACCATATAGATTTTCTGAGTTACCCTGTTGTACATATTGGAATGTTGAACATATTTAGGTTTTGTTTTTTAGTATCATGAGCTGTTAAAGGATCATAGGAGCAGCATGAGGGAGATTTGGCTACTATTTCTAGCATGTCAAATGATCACACAGATTTTCCGAGTTTTGTGCTGCGTGGAAATTTTTCAAATATTTGTTTAGTTGTGTTTTTGTGTTTTTTTTACTATCAATGGAGCTATTTCTGTTGTGAGGACAATAGGTGCAACTTGAGGGAGATTTTGGATACTATTTCCAGCATGTCAAATGACTATAGATTTTTCCCAGTCTCCCTCTTGTGGTGCATGGGAATTTTTCAAATATTTGTTTAGTTGTGTTTTTGTGTTTTTTTTTAGTATCATAGGCACAGGAGTGGCTGTGTGGTAAGTAGCTTGCTTACCAACCACATGGTTCCGGGTTCAGTCCCACTGCGTGGCACCTCGAGCAAGTGTCTTCTACTATAGCCTTGGGCTGACCAAAGCCTTGTGAGTGGATATGGTAGACGGAAACTGAAAGAAGCCCGTCGTATATATGTATATATGTTTGTGTGTCTGTGTTTGTCCCCACAACATCGCTTGACAACCGATGCTGGTGTGTTTACATCCCCATAACTTAGTGGTTCGGCAAAGAAACCCGATAGAATAAGTACTAGGCTTCCAAAGAATAAGTCCTGGGGTTGATTTGCTCGACTAAAGGTGGTGCTCCAGCATGGCCACAGTCAAATGACTGAAACAAGTAAAAGAGTATCAATGGAGCTATTTCTGTTGTCAGGACAATAGACACAACTTGAGGGAGATTTTGGCTACTATTTCCAGCATGTCAAATGACCACAGACTTTTCCCAGTCTCCCTCTTGTGTGCATGGGAATTTTTCAAATATTTGTTTTGTTGTGTTTTTGTGTTTTTTTTACTATCAATGAAGCTATTTCTGTAGTCAAGGCATTAAATGCGACTTGAGGGAGATTTTGGCTACTATTTCCAGCATGTCAAATGACCACAGATTTTTTCCAGTCTCCCTGTTGTGTATATTGGAATGTCAAATATTTGTTTCATTCTGTCATAGTACGTTTTAGTATCACATGAGCTATTTCTGTACTCAATGTAGACTAGCTTAGTGAAATTTTGCTTCTAAACTAAACCAAGGACACTCCCCATTTCTTTTTCTATTTTGTTCGTCAACTACTTTAATTCTGACGAATTATTTGTACAGTGTAATTAGCAAAAAGGTGGTCTTCTTAAAATAGTTTGGTTGTACTTTACACCGAAATATCAAATTCGGTCTGGTCTGTGTCAGTATTGTGAACAATGAAAATGAAATGATACTTTTGTGGAACAGAGAATCTTGAAGCAGCTAAAGCTATAAATAATAACATGTAAGCATGTTATGATAAGTATGTAAGGGTTAAAAGTCTCTTTGGATAGAAAAAGGTGAAGGATGGATGTAGGAATGAGTCCCTTACCTCTACCTATCTGTGTATTTATGTGTATGTATGTATGTATGTATGAATGAATGTATATACATGTATGTACGTATATACATGTGTGTATGTATGTATGAATGAATGTATATACATGCATGTATGTATATACATGTGTGTATGTATGTATGTGTGTATGCATGCATGTATGTATGTATGTATGTATGTATGCATGTGTGTAGTGGAGGCATATGGCCTAGTGGTTAGAGCAGCAGACTCGTGGTCGAGGGATCGCGGGTTCAAATCTCAGACCGGGCGATGTGTGTGTTTATGAGCAAAAACACCTAAGCTCCATGCGGCTCCGGCAGAAGGTAATAACGAGCTTCTGCTGACTCTTTCGCCACAACTTTCTCTCACTCTTACCTCCTGCATCTTGCAGCTCACCTGCGACGGCCCAGCGTCCCGTCCAGGTGGGGAACCTATACGCCAAGGAAACCGGGAAACCGGCCCTTATGAGCCAGGTATGGCTCAAGAAGGAACAAACAATGTATGTGCGTATGTATGTATGTGTGTGTATGTATGTGTGTATGTGTGTATCAATCAATCAATCAGCCTGTCTGTCTGTCTATTGATACATCATATGGGGTCACAAAGGACTGAGATACCTGGCGCCTGGATGTACTCAAGAAGATCTGTACTCTGCCACAGAAGTGTTAAAACTGATCCATCATGTGGTGTAAAGCATACGTTACAGTGTAAAAGTACCTGTGCAGCATTATGTAAAAGCACCCATGTGGCGCTATATAAAAGCACCCACGCGACACCTGAAAAAGTACCTGTGCAGTGTCACATAAAAGCACCTAAAAACAACAACAACAACATCGAAAAATACCTTAGGAATGAGAACCCAGGTTCGAAATTTCCCCAAGACACCTGAAGAAGGCTGGAGGGTATATCAGCTGAAACGTTGTGTTAACAACAAACAAGATGAGGACAAATATCCGTCAAATGTAAATAATGTAAATAATGCATAAATAATGTAAATAATAATGTAAATAATGTAAGGAAGGGCATCCAGCCGTAGAAACACTGCCAGATCTGACTGGGCCTGATGAAGCCTTCAAGCTTCACAGACCCCAGTTGAACCATCCAACCCATGCTAGCATGGAGAACGGACGCTAAATGATGATGATGATGATGATGATGAATGCATATAACAAAGAATTTAGTAAAATAACTTAGTTATCATTCAGCTAGTGTCAGGAACATAAATTGTGACTAATGGTTTGGTGGAAGAATTTAATTCAGAACTTTGGAAAACAAGACATTTGTACTACAGAGCCAGAGGTGGTTGGTATCAGGCAGGTTGGTATCAAAAGGGTTAAATGATGATGATGATGATGAGAATGGTGATGGTGATGATGGTGATGATAATGATGACGATGATGGCTTACCTGATGATGAGTCATGTTCCATGTGACCTGCTTCTTGGAAACAGTTGCCCATGCTCACCCTAAAGCATGTGTCCCATACATTCTTTCTACCTGTCGAAACTTAACACCTGGTCGTTAGGCTTTCTCTAAACAAGCCCCTGGAAGTAGAGTAAGACAGTCCCTCGATGGGATGATCAACCAAAGAGCTGGCCCTACTGAGCTATTGTAAAAGCATGTGGATATTTTACTGTGTTACTTACGTTTTTAGTTAAGTAGACCAAACAGTTTAGGTTCTGGTTGGCTTGTAATGTAATTTTAAACAATTTCACAAATGGTTTCACGGTCAAACCCTGGAAAGAAATGTTTAATTAAAATGATTAATTACATAATTACAGTCAAATAAAATATTGGTTTCAAGTTTTGGCACAAGGCCAGTAATTTCTGGGTAGGGGGTAGGTTGATTGTATCAACCCCGGTGCTCAGATGGTACTTATTTTATTGAACTCTGAAAGGATTAAAGGCTGAGTTGACCTCGGTGATATCTGAACTCAGAATGTAAAGGCAGATGATGAACCACTACGCATTTTGCCCGGTGTGCTAATGATTCCGTCAGCTTGCCACGTTACATTTAAATAAAATCATCATCATCATCATCATTGTTTAACGTCCGTTCTCCATGCTAGCATGGGTTGGACGGTTCGACCGGGGATCTGGGAAGCCAGAAGGCTGCACCAGGCTCCGGTCTTATCTGGCAATGTTTCTACAGCTGGATGCCCTTCCTAACGCCAACCACTCCGTGAGTGTAGTGGGTGCTTTTTACGTGCCACCTGCACTGGTGCCAGGCGAGGCGATTGGTGCATTTTACGTGCCACCTGCACGGAAGCCAGTCGAGGCGGCACTGGCTTCGACCAAATATTAATTACATTTAAAAGCACCATCCGAACATAGCCGATTCCAGTGCTGCCCTGACTGGCTTCCATCATGTAATTGATGGGCAGCCATATTGGTTCTGCCTCGCAAATGAATCCACAAGGTACTGATTGGCCTAGGGCTATAATAGAAGGTACTTGCCCAACGTACAGCACAATGTGAGTGAACCTGAAACCACCTTGTTGCAAAGCACCAACCGATCATGGCTGTTGCCAGCCTCCTCTGGCCCCTGTGCCAATGGCACATAGAAAGTACCCACTACACTCATGGAGTGGTTGGCGTTAGGAAGGGCATCCAGCTGTAGAAACACTGCCAGATCAAGATTGAAGCCTGGTGCAGCCATCTGGTTTGTTAGTCCTCAGTCAAATTGTCCAACCCATGCTAGCATGGAAAGCAGACATTAAACGATGATGATGATGATGATGATGATGACTATGTCATTCATACATTTAATTATGCTAACTCAAATTCAATCCACATAGAATACAGTTGATGAAAACCTTGTAAACTAAAAGCCGTAGAAGACCATCAGATGTACACTTGTGTGAATATTGGTTTTAAACTTTCGCACAAGGCCAGCAATTCCAGGGGGTAGGGTGGGGGGAAATAATTGGCTTCCCAGACACAGTTCGAACGGTCCAACCCATGCTAGCATCGAAAACAGACGTTAAACGATGATGATGATGATTTAAATACGATTACTGTGGAACCTCAGTTTATGAATTTAATTCATTCCTGAAGGCTGTTTGTCACCCGAAATATTTGTAAACCGAAACTATTTTTCCCATAGTAAGTTCAAGAGAAGGCATGGTAAATTCAAGCATGGATGTGGACTGAACAAAAAGCCAGACTGAAACTGATGATCTTCCTCTGATGCTCCCAGCATGTCACCAACTGCTGTTGCCAGTTAGTGTGTTCGGTACTTGAGACAACATTCGTCACTCCAGATATTTTGTTTGAAAAATTGCTCTTAAATCAATTTGTTTGTGATGAGAGATGTTTGTAAAGTGATCTTCCACTGTCATTACATTTCCATCCAATCATCCATTTATTATCTTCATGTACTGTTCCTGGGAGGGTTGTGGCAGAAGTACCATCAGGTACTTTCTTCGCACACATACATACATAAACATAGACATACATACATAAACATAAAAACACAACACACACACACACACACACATGTCCTATTTTCCAGCTTGTAACATGAATTATCAGATCACTACACCCAATCTGTGAAGGCGCATGGCTCAATGGTTAGAGCGTCGAGCTTACGATCGTGAGGTTGTGAGTTCGAATCCCGGATCGGGCTGCGTGTTGTGTTCTTGAGCAAGACACTTTATTTCACGTTGCTCCAGTTAACTCAGCTGTAGAAATGAGTTGCAACATCACGGGTGCCAAGCTGTATCGGCCCCTTCGCCTTCCTTTGGATAAAATCAGTGGCGTGGAGACGGGAGACTAGTATGCATGGGCAACTGCTGGTCATCCATAAAACAACCTTGCCCGGACTTGTGCCTCGGAGGGTAACTTTCTAGGTGCAATCCCATGGTCAATTATGACCAAAGGGTGTCTCCTTCTCATACACCCAATCTCCACCCCTGCTCTCAGACCTCACAATAACAACAAGCAACCATCATTACACCTTCCTGCCAGATTCCCAAGTATGGCCAATTGAGATAATGGATATTATCTGTTGTGTCTGGGGAGAGTCATTTTCTTTTTGTGCCTTATAATGTAACACACTTGCCGGTAAAATTTCCACTTATTTCTTAGTTTTATTTTCCTAAAGTTTTCGTTGCGTCTTGCAACCTTTTCAATAGTCTTGGCTCTGTCCGTTATTTACACTGCGTTCCTTTTTGTTTGTTTGTGTGCATGTGTGTGGGTCAGTGTGTGTGTGTGTGTGTGTGTATGTGTGCGTATGCATGCATGCATGTATGTATGTATGCATGTTTGTATGTATGCATGTGTGTGTAACTGGTACTTAATTTATCGACCTCGAAAGAATGAAAAGCAAAGTCGACCTCGGCGGAATTTGAACTCAGAATGTAATAACAGACGAAATACCTATTTCTTTATTACCCACAAGGGGCTAAACATAGAGGGGACAAATAATTTTTTTAAGCCTGGCACTCATTCTATTGATCTGTTAAGTTTTGCTGAACTGTTAAGTTACTGGATGTAAATACACCAATACCCGTTGTCTAGTAGTGGTGGAAGACAAACTCAGATATAAAGACATACACACACGCGACGGGCTTCTTTCAGTCTCCATCTACCAAATCCACTAACAAGGTAGAAGACACCTACCCAAAGTGCCACACAGAGGGACTGAACCTATAACTGTGTGGTTGGGAAGCAAACTTCTCATCCATATAGCCATATGTCTGGGTCTAAACTATACCTGCACCTTTGTGTGTGTGTGTGTGTGTGCATGTGTGTGTGTGTACATCTTGCCTTGACATCATATGATGGTCGTAAACGAGTGTCACCATCATACAAGCAGTGTTGTTCTTTTCCAATGTTCCATAAGAACACGTCTGGCCATAGAAGAAATATTAATATATTAATATTAGGACAAATGCTATGGGACATAGGTATTAAGTCGATTACATCGACCCCAGTGCGTAACTGGTACTTAATTTATCGACCCCGAAAGGATGAAAGGCAAAGTCAACCTTGGTGGAATTTGAACACAGAATGTAATGACAGACGAAATACCACTAGGCACTTCGCCTGGTGTGCTAACGTTTCTATATTCTGCAAACTGAAGCGAATTCCTGCTATTTCTAGAGGCCAGATGTTCACCACTGACAATGGGCACAAATAGCCAGAAACTGTCCAGTCTGGTGATCCCTTTGTCTGTTAGAAGACGGTAGGGGCTCTTCCTGGGGTTAAAAGGAAATTTTTTTTTCTTTCAATACATTACAGTAAGAAGGGCAGAGCCTATAACTTTTTACAACCCTTCAGAGGCTATTGGCAGAAAGAGGAATTATTTTCCCTCAAGGGACCTGACCCTAATATCTGTAACAAAGGGGACATCACTAAAGGAACCGAAAGCCAGGTAGGGGTCATAGGGTTAAATTGGGTAATAGATGAAGTTTGTCATTCAAGGAATGGTTCCTTCAATGGGGAACATTCAGTTTTTCTCTTTGAAGTTTTATTCACAAGGTCAACATGACAGACTGTACAAGAAAACATTTGCCCAAAGCATTTTAATGAAGGGATGTGGCCTATGGTTAGGGTGTTGCACCCATGATCACAAGATAGTGGTTTCAATTCCTATACCAGGATTCAAAACAGACATATACAGACACAAACACATGAAGCAGACATACACATACTACACTAGTGTACACATGCATACATACACACATGCACATACATACACACACATATACATACATACACACGCACACACACACACACACACATGCATACACTCACACACATGCATATGGACACACCGACATTACAGACACAAACATTTAAGTTACATAACTATTCATTTGTGCTTGAAATTGTAGAAAGAAATACCTGAACAACCTGAATCGTGATCTCAATAAATAAATTATGATTTACCTGGACCATAACGGTAAATATTATAATTGCTAGTGTTGTGGTCACAAATAACGACTTCGATGGAATCTCCACTTCGTTTAGCATCATTACCAAAGAGAAACACACTGCTCCCCTCAATCCACCATAACTCTGGAAAAGTCAGAATGAAAAACAAAGGGGAAAAGAGTCAGTTAATTTCATTACTGCAAAAATGAAAATACATACAATTACATTTAATATGATACTAGACACAAAACAATTAGAAAGAGAACACAGATTATATTGGGTCGTCTGGAAAGTTCGTGCCGATTTTTAAAGGAAAGAAAAAAGGTCAATAAATACTTGCCATTACATTTTTAATCAATCAAATATGAACCATTTTGTTGCACAATGCATCTCCATCTTTCCTTTAATTTGAAAATACCCTCTTCCCAGAACTGAGGTGGTTTCATGGCAAAAAATTCATCAAGGTATCTTTTTTTTACATCATCCAAGGAATTGAAATGTTTACCATTAAGACTATTCTGCAGAGACCTGAATAAGTGGAAATCCGAAGGAGCAATATCTGGTGAATATGGAGGGTGGGGTAACACATCCCAGCCGAGCTGCAGCAATTTTTGTCTGGTTCCCAAAGCATTAAGGGTTACAGATGCTAAAGGATACAGAATTAACACAGGTTATAGGAACATAAACCTTCTTCCATGAAAAGATAGCTTAAACTGTGCTCTAAATGGAGGTGTAGTCAAATCCTATTTTGTGGACTCAACCATGTTCTAAAATAAGTCAAAAGGTAAGCTACTATAAATCAGCATGAACTTTGCGGACAACCCAATATATATATCAGAAGGATGTGTTATAATACTATTCCACATATACAAAAACAGCCATACCTACAATCCGATATATCTCCATCATCAGCTGCCCGACAGATATCATAATAGTTTCAACACACACACATATATATGTACACACACACATAAAAACTCACACAAACATCATCATCATCATGATTTAAAATCCGTTTTCCATGCTAGCATGGGTTGGATGATTTGACAGGGCTCCATTATCTGTTTGGGTATAGTTTCTACAGATAGATGCCATTTCTAACACGAACCACTTTATTGAGTGTGTGTGTGTACAGGTTAGGCCAAAAGTCACCCGACAGTAAATCAAAATTCCATAAGTGCTATCTGTAATTCTGTATTGACTCGAATGGAAAAATGTGTTGCTCAAGAAGGACTTCAGTTTGAACAATTTTCGTGATGTTTCATATTCAGATGCTTTTATGAAATTCATTCAACTGTTCAGCATAAATAAATCTTGGAGTTAAATGGTTTTGATTTACTGTCAGGTGTCTTTTGGCCAACCCTGTATATATATATATATGTATATATATATATATATATATATATATATATACTCTTTTACTTGTTTCAGTCATTTGACTGCGGCAATGCTGGAGCACCACCTTTAGTCAAGCAAATCGACCCTGGGACTTATTCTTTGTAAGCCCAGTACTTATTCTATCGGTCTCTTTTTGCCGAACCGCTAAGTGACGGGGACGTAAACACACCAGCATCGGTTGTCAAGCAATGCTAGAGGGACAAACACACACATATACACACACACATACATATATATATATACATATATACGACAGGCTTCTTTCAGTTTCCGTCTACCAAATCCACTCACAAGGCTTTGGTTGGCCCGGGGCTATAGCAGAAGACACTTGTCCAAGATGCCACGCAGTGGGACTGAACCCGGAACCATGTGGTTGGTTAGCAAGCTACTTACCACACAGCCACTCCTGCACCTATATATATATATATATATATATATATATATATATATATATATATATATATATATTACCACACAGCCACTCCTATGCCTACATGTACATACACATACATTTTTATGCATGCATATGTATATACATATACATACACACACACGCACACACATGCACACACACACACACACCCTTATCACAACAGGAAGTCGGAAAATATTTTGGTGTTATTTATTTTTGGTGTATTATTTTTTCCAACTTCCTGTTTTGATAAATGAGTACTCTGCTAAAAACAATATTTCCAGAATTCTCAACTCGAATGCGTACTTCACATCAATACAACAACAACAACAACAATCACGTACTGGATTGTAATACCGGAGTAAGCAGACATGCTTCAAGAGGACACAGCTTGGATTTTCACCCTACCTATACACACACACACACACACACACACACACACACACAACAGGTATCTTTCAGTTTCCATCTACGAAATTCACTTCCAAGGCTTCGGTCACTTCGCCAAAGTGCTCTGCAGTTGGAGTGAAAACTGAACCCAAGACCACATGTTGACAAGCTAGCATCTTAACCACACATCCATGTTTGTACCACATGAAGAAAAACATGAAAAATTCAAAATATTTAACCTTTAACGCACTGCATTTTCTCTAGAATTGTTTCCCCTGCCACTGCTCTGTTATCACAGGGGAGAAAACCCATACACTGACATGATGGACCTGCAGTGTGCTAAAGGTTAGATTAAATCTTGAAACTACGTACCATAATGAACTGTTCATCAAGTCCTATTTTGCGTACACGATAACGGTCGAAAGAATTAATTAGATATGTTAGAGAATAGCACACTGCAAAGAAAGAAAATGAAGAATTTTGTGAATAAATTCTGAAGGAATTTTAATAAATTACCATTTGGATTTTTAGAAAGGAAATTTTTTTTTCTTTTGAGCTTACAAAATGGGATAATATAAAAGAAAATATGGATGTACACAGGTACAACTATTTTATACATGAATAACCATCCATTTATCATCATTGTCATTATCGCAATCACTACAATCATCATCATCATCATCTCCCCTGCTACCACTACCACTGTTAATACTACTGCTACCACCACCACCACTACTTGTTTCAGTCGTCAGACTGTGGCCATGCTGGGGCACTGCCATATATAATTTTTTTAAGCCTGGCACTCATTCTATTGATCTGTTAAGTTTTGCTGAACTGTTAAGTTACTGGATGTAAATACACCAATACCCGTTGTCTAGTAGTGGTGGAAGACAAACTCAGATATAAAGACATACACACACGCGACGGGCTTCTTTCAGTCTCCATCTACCAAATCCACTGACAAGGTAGAAGACACCTACCCAAAGTGCCACACAGAGGGACTGAACCTATAACTGTGTGGTTGGGAAGCAAACTTCTCATCCATATAGCCATATGTCTGGGTCTAAACTATACCTGCACCTTTGTGAGTGTCACCATCATACAAGCAGTGTTGTTCTTTTCCAATGTTCCATAAGAACACGTCTGGCCATAGAAGAAATATTAATATATTAATATTAGGACGGTGAGCTGGCAGAAACGTTAGCACGTCGGGTGAAATGCTAAGCGGTATTTCGTCTGCCGCTACGTTCTGTGTTCTAATTCCGCCGAGGTCGACATTGCCTTTCATCCTTTCGGGGTCGATTAAATAAGTACCAGTTAGGCACTGGTGTCGATATAATCAACTTAATCCGTTTGTCTGTCCTTGTTTGTCCTCTCTGTGTTTAGCCCCTTGTGGGTAGTAAAGAAATAGGTATTTTGTCTACCGCTACATTCTGAGTTCAAATTCTGCCAAGGTCGACTTTGTCTTTCATCCTTTCGGGGTCAATTAAATAAGTACCAGTTACGCACTGGGGTCAATGTAATCGACTTAATCCATTGTTTGTCCCCTCTATGTTTAGCCCCTTGTGGGTAGTAAAGAAATAGGTATTTCATCTGCCGTTCATTCTGAGTTTAAATTCCGCCAAGTGTGTGGGTGGGGGAGGAGCCCGTCATGGAATCATTGAAAAAATTCTTTTTTTTCATTGAATGAATTCCTGTGACTTCCTAATATGCTTCAAAACCCTTTTTGGGGGTCCGTAAAGCAGAGTGAGGTGAAAGCTTCAAAAATTTCCCCCTCCCACCCCCATTGATCTTTTTTCACCAGCACGATTTTCACTTTTTTTCCGAACCAAAATAAGGGATTTGCAACATATTAAGAGGTCAGGGTACTTGATTCCACGCAAACCATCCAAGTTTTTTTTTTTCTTATCATGTGGGTATTAATCTAAAAATTTACCCAGCTTACTACTGGTCGTTGCCATTAATTACCACCATCTACTGACAAATGCTATAAATATTTTCTGACTACTCTTATCACTAACTACACATTTTTCTCTCTATTAATACAACATAACCCATTCACTCCAAACCAAATAAATCACTTCATACATAATGCAAATATAAAGTAATATATACTGCAACTATATGGTATCATTTTACTGCACTTTCTGGCAGAAAAGTTGAAGTAGTATAGAGTGTAAACATGTTTTGTAACCATTCCAACAGAGTCTCTATCTTTTCAAGTCCTGTGGAATTTCAACATGGAATTTTTGGCTCTCCAAAGTCGTCTATGTGTATAAGTTGACCTACCTGTTCTTGGCCGTAAATTTTGGTCTGAAAAATTCACCTTGTATGCAGGAAAAATATGGTTATATATTATTAATCCATCCATCCATCCATTCATTTTTCTCCACCCCACAGTTCTTGGGAGTGTCGTAGAGGTAGAGTCCTGGAGCACCTCCACTGTAGGGTCTTATCAGAAGCATCCAACATTACATAGTCTCTATTGGTCACACTTGGTTGGATTCCCAAGCATGACCAATAGAGACCATGGCTATTATTCAGCCACCTCATTGCTGGTCTACCCCCAGGTCTCCTGCTGATTGGCTCAGTCTTGAAGACTTTGACTTATGATTCTTTCCTGTGAGATTCTAATCACTTGTCTGAAGGACCACAGCTGTGACCTCTCAATGCAGCTAGAAATAGCAGCTTGACCTAGAGCAGTAGTTCTCAACCGGGGTCCATATAAGACTTATTTTGGGGTAGGGTGGTTCACACAACAAAATAATAAACTGGGGATCCTCAATAGTATTTTAAGGGCCCCTGAAAATTTTTTGCTTTAGATGTATGTATTGGAGAAAATCCCTGGAGAAGGACATCATGCTCGGAATGGTCAGTGGCAAGAGAGAAAGAGGCCGACCAAGAACCCGCTGGCTTGACACCATCAAGAGTGATACTGGAATGGACATAGCCAATCTGAAAGAAGCGGCCCAGGATAGAGCTGACTAGAGGACACTGATCCAATGAGTGACCGAGAGTTGACTTCGACTGAGCGGATAGAGAGAGAGAGAGAGTATGTATTGGTATTTATTTGAAAAAAACAGCTGGGTTTCTTTCTCTAACATTTTACCTGGTTCAACCTACAGAAGTTGATAGAAGAAAAAACTAAATAGGGCTTCTATAAAACTAATTTGTAAACATCGAATGGCTATGAGGTTCCACCAGAATAAAATAACAATCAAAGGGGTCCATAGATAAAAAAAAAATGGTTGAGAAACTCTGACTTAGGGAGATTCCCTGATCTCCGAGCTATACTCTTTACTCTTTTACTCTTTTACTTGTTTCAGTCATTTGACTGCGGCCATGCTGGAGCACCGCCTTTAGTCGAGCAAATCGACCCCGGGACTTATTCTTTGTAAGCCTAGTACTTATTCTATCAGTCTCTTTTGCCGAACCGCTAAGTGACACGGACGTAAACACACCAGCATCGGTTGTCAAGCAATGCTAGGGGGACAAACACAGACACACAAACATATACACACACTTATATATATATATATATATATATATATATACATATATACGACAAGCTTCTTTCAGTTTCCGTCTACCAAATCCACTCACAAGGCATTGGTGGGCCCGAGGCTATAGCATAAGACACTTGCCCAAGATGCCACGCAGTGGGACTGAACCCGGAACCATGTGGTTGGTAAGCAAGCTACTTACCACACAGCCACTCCTGCGCCTATGTATCCTGAATTAATTAAATTAACCGTAATCATAATTAAAAGTCCTTATTGGCTCAATCAGACATTGCATTTTGTGAATGTAAGTATTGTAAAAAAAAAATATATTAACCGTACCGATGAATCTTACTATCAGACACAGAAACACTGCCCATAAGATAAAGCCAGTTGACCAAACGTGATTATGCCGTACGACAGCCATGCCAAGAAATAAGAAGATGACAATTTCATTTGCTGAGCTGAAAGAAAAAGGAAGAAAAGTTAGTTAGTTAGTTAATTTGGCTCAAAAGCAAATAGCAAGGCCATGTAGGGGGACATGGAGTTAAGTACAGGGTGGTGTTCATGTAAAGAGTTCAGGCCACTTGAGGTCAAGGGAGGCTTTGAACAAAGCGGTCGTCGGCATTTTCACCATCTCGTCTGGCAGCTTGTTCCACGGATCCGCAACCCGGACGGAGAAAGCTCCTCTCCTTCGATTGAGATGAAATCGTCGCAGGTAGAGCTTTTCGGAATGACCCCGCAGCCGACGCTCTGGAGCAGGAGTGAAGAACAGCTCTTTCGAGAGGTTACACTTTCCGCTTATGATGTTGTGGGCGAGAATGAGATCACCACGGCGGCGGCGTTTTTCTAGAGAATAAAGGTTGAGCGTCCTCAGCCTTTCTTCAGAGTGAATTTAACCCTTTAGTGTTTGCATTATTCTGCCAAAACTAATGCTTTTTTATCCACATTGTTTTGAACTAATCAGGTATTATCTTGTAGCTATGAGATTTTGATGAGGTAGCTGTTAATTTTTAAGATGATATTGTAGGGTTGGTGTGAGAGAACAGATATGGCCAGTCTGAACATAAAACAGGCAGAATACTTTTGGCCGGATATAGCCGGTTTAAATGCTAAAGGGTTAAGAACCGGAACATCTTTGGTAAAATAAGGAAGTATGGTGTGGGAAGATATCTTTGCTTCTTGTACAATGCTTTTGGCATTCATCATCATCATCATCATCATCATCATCATTGTTTAGCGTCCGCTTTCCATGCTGGCATGGGTTGAACGGTGCAATTGGGATCTGGGAAGCCAGAAGGTTGCACCAGGCCCAGTCTGATCCGGCAATGTTTCTGCGGCTGGATGCCCTTCCTAATGCCAACCACTGCATGAGTGTAGTGGGTGCTTTTTACATGTCACTGGCACAGGTGCCAGACGAGGCTGGCAAACGGCCATGATTGGATGGTGCTTTTTTTACGTGCCACTGGCACGGAAGCCAGTAGGGGCAGCGCTGGCAACGGTCACATTCGGATGGTTCTCTTATGTGCCACCGGCACTGGTATCACTGGCATTGTATATTACATATCATTAAAAGAACAACTAACGAAGGTATTTAGTGCGCATGTCTGTGACGCAGGAGTCTTGTAATGTCTTTAGAATTTTTTTTCCTTTTTTGGGGGGTAGGAGGGTGGGGGGGATTTTTGTCTTTTACCTTACTTTCGACCTTAAAACAGCTGACGGCAGCACTCAATGCAGATATTTTCATAGATATTTTCATTCAGGTTCCTTTGTCAACAGTCTGATTATGATTGAAGAATGAGCTTGTTTCTTTGTGATTAATCCAGTGCCCCACCCCCCACATCCACCCCCATCACAAATACCTATTTCTTTACTACCCACAAGGGGCTAAACACAGAGAGGACAAACAAGCACAGACAAACGGATTAAGTCGATTATATCGACACCAGTGCGTAACTGGTACTTATTTAATCGACCCCGAAAGGATGAAAGGCAAAGTCGACCTCGGCGGAATTTGAACTCAGAACATAGCAGCAGACGAAATACCGATAAGCATTTCACCTGGCGTGCTAACGTTTCTGCCAGCTCGCCACCCTAAACCAAATACCACCATCACCAAAAAGATTCCAATTGGACATTAAGCTGTATAATTTCATCTTTGGTTCCTTCTTTTTTTTTCTATGGTGTAAGCTAATTATTTCTTCTTTGTTAATGTCTGGTTTCTGATAATTCCCAAATATACTAACTCTTCCTTAATTAGCTGCATTCCATACATTATATATATATATATATATATATATATATATATATATATAACAATTGTAGTGTGGAAGGTGTTTATAAGCCATGTATGTATTCACTGAAAAAACTTCATGCTGCATCTCAGGAGCACGAAGTTTTGTCAGTGAATAGGTCGCGGTCTCAAAGTGCCGAAAATATTTTGACAAATTAAATTTAAATGTTGAAGGGAATCTAAAGGTTTTTGTGTGTTTCTTAAATGGCTTATAAACACCTTCCACGCTGCAATTGTTTTCGTTCCAGCACACGATCTCAGATCAAATCACTCACTATGCAAGTACATCTCCTATATATATATATATATATATATATATATATATATGACAGGCTTCTTTATATATATGTGTATATATTTATGTGTGTCTGCGTTTGTCCCCTCCACCATCACTTGACAACTGATGTTGGTGTGTTTACGTCTCCATAACTTAGCAGTTTGACAAAAGAGCCCGAGAGAATAAGTACTAGGCTTACAAAGAATAAGTTCTGGGGTCGATCTGTTTGACTAAAGGCGGTGCTCCAGTATGGCCGCAGTCAAATGACTGAAACAAGTAAAAGAATATACTTGTAACCAATCAAAGAGAACATGATTAAATTAACCAATCATAAATAATGAGTAGTTAGAGCGTCCGGCTCATAATCATGAAGTAGTGAGTTTGAACCTGGACTGGGCTGCATGTTGTGTTCTTGAGCAAGACACTTCACTTCACATTACTCCACTTCTACTCAGCTGTAGAAATGAGTTGCAATGTTGTCACTGGTGCCAAGCTGTATTGGGCAATCCCTCGGATAACATCACTGGTGTGGAGAGGGCTGGCTGGTATGCATGGGTGACTGCTGGTCTTCCATAAACAACCTTGCTTGGACTTGTGCCTCAGAAGGGAACATTCTAGGTGCAATCCCATGGTCATTCACGACTAAAAGAGGTCTTTATCTTTAACTTTAAGTGATCAAACAAGTCTGCCAATGAATTCCCTGGATTGCAGCAGAGGAAGGAAGCTGGAAGGGTTGAAGAGACAGCTGAAGTTGGTCAACCCTTTTGTTACCATATTCCTGTTGAAATACACTGTGTTTTAATTAATTTAAAAAATAATGAAGAATTTAGCAAAATAACTGTCATTATCAAGCTGGTGTTTGGCACATAAACTACCACAAAATTTTAATAGAATGATTTAATTTAAGGCGGTGAGCTGGCAGAATCGTTTACATGTCAGGCAAAATGCTTAGCGGTATTTCGTCTGCTGCTACGTTCTGAGTTCAAATTCTGCCAAGGTCGACTTTGCTTTCATCCTTTCGGGGTCAATAAATTAAGTACCAGTTAGGTACTGGGGTCGATGTAATTGACCTTTGTCTGTCCTTGTTTGTCCCCTATATGTTTAGTCCCTTGTGGGCAATAAAGAAATAAGAAGCGTTAGCACGCCGGGCAAAATGCTTAGCGGTATTTCATCTGCCGTTATGTTCTGAGTTCAAATTCTGCCGAGGTCGACTTTGCCTTTCATCCTTTTGGGGTTGATTAAAGAAGTACCAGTTATGCACTGGGGTCGATATAATCGACTTAATTCGTTTGTCTGTCCGTGTGTGTCCCCTTTGTGTTTAGCCCCTTGTGGGCAATAAAGAAATAAGAAACGTTAGAACACTGGGTGAAATGCTTAGCGGTATTTCGTCTGTCTTTACGTTCTGAGTTCAAATTTTGCCGAGGTCGACTTTGCCTTTCATCCTTTTGGGGTCGATAAATTAAGTACCAGATGTTTTAATTTAGATCACTTTAAATTAGGAAGTTTATGCTATAAAACTACAGGGGTCTTGGGAGTGGGTAGGGATTGCAGGGTTAATTGTTCCCGAATTAACGAAAAGCAAGAGGCTTATTGATGCTGTGTTGTTCGCTTGTTCATGTTTGATGCGACAACCTGAAACAATTGAGAATAAATTAGAACGGTACCTTGCAACTTTAATAAAGTACTTGATGGATGTAGCAGATTTTTGACTGACATTTCGAAGGGAATATTGGTCCTGCATCATACCACACCCAATCAAACTGAAAATATATTACATATAAAAATGCTTTTTTATAAACTTCAACACATTGTTTAATCAATATTGATTTCTTTTATACACCGTAAATCCTCGAGTATAGTCCGCCCTTGAGTATAATACGGAGGGTATTTTTAGGAGGCTGTACCTCTGAAAAACCTAAACCTTGTGTATAATATACACCCTTTCTCTAACTTGAGTCAAGGAGGTCTATATAATGTCCTTGGTTTGTAAAACTGTATACGGTAACGTCCTTTATTATTATTGTATATATAACATAATGCAAACGTGTAGCTTTTTTGTGCATTTTGTTTGCAGAAAATAAAGAAATAACAGTAATAACATTTAATAAATGTTGCTTACTGCAAGTTATGGATGATTCTTTAATGACTTCATTGCTTTCAGGCTTAGCTTAAGGTATTTTCGCGCCTGACATCACAAAATGCGTCCGAATAAACACTGCCGGACAGCAAATAAAGTTTCACTTTTAACCTTGTATATAGTACGCACTATTGATTTAGACCTTTAAATTTTGGGAAAAAAAATGCGGATTATACTCGAGGATTTACGGTACGTATGGCTGATATCACAAAGACAATACTAGTCAAGCCTTATATCACAGCTGACTATATATATATCTTGAAAAATATATTACATATAAATTTAGTGAGACAATAAGGTAATGCTGTTGGCAGGGAGGAAGGTGAGAGAACATAGAATAAAATATAACAGGATAAGATACAATAAAAAGGGGAAATGAAAGAGAATGAAATATAGGTGTAGGAGTGGCTGTGTGGTAAGTAGCTTGCTTACAAACCACACGGTTCCGGGTTCAGTCCCACTGTGTGGCACTTTGGACAAGTGTCTTCTGCTATAGCTTCGGGCCGACCAAAGCCTTGTGAGTGGAATTGGTAGACGGAAACTGAAAGAAGCCCATCGTATATATATATATGTGGGTGTATACGTTTGTGTGTCTGTGTTTGTCCCCCCAACATCACTTGACAGCTGATGCTGGTGTGTTTATGTCCCCATAACTTAGTGGTTCAGCAAAAGACACTAATAGAATAAGTACTAGGCTTACAAAGAATAAGTCCTAGGGTCGATTTGCTCGACTAAAGGCAGTGCTCCAGCATGGCCGCAGTCAAATGACTGAAACAAGTAAAAGAGAGAAAGAGAATAGTAAAACGATATAAAATACAATAAAGTTATAAAGTAAAAGGCAGGTTTAATGTGGTGTAATAGGCTTCATATCACATCATGTTTTATTAGCCTTGCCATAATGAAGGTGGAGGTATTGTTTTCAGTTGCATTTGTTTGTAGATAAGATATCTCAAGAACCACTGGATGGATTCGGATGAAACTTCCAGGGATGTTTAGCCTTGTGACTGATACAAACTGATTAGATTTTGGAATCGATCTGGTACCGGACAAGGACTCTGTATTACTTTTCCAGTTTTTTACTTAACCTTTGAGAGCAGTTGGGTTCATTTTTAGCATTCTTGTTTGTGAGAGTAGTCAAATTTATTTCAGGAGTGAGGTCGTTGCCAGTGCCGCTGGACTGGCTCCTGTGAAAGTGACACATAAAAAGCACCATTTGAGCATGGCCATTGCCAGTACAGCCTGACTGGCCCTCATGTCAGTGGCATGTAAAAAGCACCCACTACACTCCTGGAGTGGTTGGCGTTAGGAAGGGCATCCTGCTGTAGAAACTCTGCCAGATCAGACTGGAGCCTGGTGCAGCCATCTGGTTCGCCAGACCTCAGTCAAATCGTCCAACCCATGCTAGCATGGAAAGTGGACGTTAAATGATGATGATGATGGTGATTCTCATTTTAAAAATCATATCCGGCTAATTGTTAAGAGGATGTTGGTGTTGCCTTGACAGAGGTTTGCACTGTCTGAGTGCTCTTGTTAGATAATATATTTCAAGTGGCAGACTTAAGTATTGGATTGGCGCATAATTATTGTGACTTTATTTCAACAAATTTTATTCAGCAAAAACAATAACAGCATGTTGCAAAAACATCTTTAAATGATTATTCCGGAGCATATTAACCATCTACTTCAATGACCGCTTCCCGTTTCCTTGGCAGACGGTCAGACCATCATTAAGAGATGTTTTTGTTAAATATCGTTATTGTTTTTGTTGAGTAAAATTTGTTGAAAAAAAAGCTGCAATAATTATGCACCAACCCAATAGCAAGATTCCTTTTCCACTGCATCTTTCATCATATCATCATCATCATCATCATCATCGTTTAACGTCCGTTTTCCATGCTAGCATGGGTTGGATGGCTCAACTGAGGTCTGGTGAACCAGATGGCTGCATCAGGCCCAATCTGATCTGGCAGTGTTTCTACAGCTGGATGCCCTTCCTAACGCCAACCACTCCGTGAGTGTAGTGGGTGCTTTTTACGTGCCACCTGCACAGGTGCCAAATGAGGCTGGCAAACGGCCACGATCAGATGGTGCTTTTTACGTGCCAGACGAGGCTGGCAATGGCCACAATCGGATGGTGCTTTTTACGTGCCATCGGCACAGAGGCCAGTCGGGGCGGCGCTGGCAACAGCCACATTTGGATGGTTATCTTACGTGCCACCGGCACTGGTATCACAGCTACAATTTCCATTGATGTTGAACGATTTTGATTTTGATTTTCACTTGCCTCAACAGGTCTTCACATGTAGGGTTTGTGTCACAAGAAGGAAGGTATGCATAAGTGGGCTGGCTATGTCCCAAGTAGAGGCCACGGGTTATGGTCTCACTTGTCCTGCCGGGTCTTCCCACGCACAGCATATTTCCAACGGTCTCAGTCTCAGGTCACTTCCTCAGAGAGACCTAAAGTTCAAAAGTCATGCTTCATCACCTCGTCCCAGGTTTTCCTGGGTCTACCTCTTCATAATACATTCTTAATGACATCACAGCCTTCATGGTGTCATATCTTTCATAACACATCACAACTTTCATGATATCACATCTTTCACAATGTATCATATATTGAGAGGACATTGGTGTTGCCTTGGCGGAGGTTTGTGCTCTCTGAGTGCTCTTGTTTTAATTCTATTTTCTCTTATTCTCCTCCCTATTTATCCCACTATTAACATTACCCTATTACCATACTAAACACCAACCATGTTGCCTGAGATACACCAACATATTATTACATGTAAATAAGTTTGCTAACCCTGAACAAACTATATTTGACGGATATTTGTCCTCATCTTGTTTGTTGTTACAACTACATTTTTGCTGATATACCCTCCAGCCTTCATCAGGTGTCTTGGGGAAATTTTGAACCTAGGTTCTCATTCCTAAAGTGTTTTTCAATGTTGTTGTTGTTGTTGCTGTTGTTATTGCTATTATTATTATTGTTATTGTTATTATTATTATTATTATTGTTATCATTATTATTATTGTTATCATTATTATTATTATTATTATTATTATTATTATTATTCAGGTCACTGCCTGGAATCGAACTCGGAATCTTGGGGTTAGTAGCCTGCACTCTTAACCACTACACCATATACCCAAAATTATACAAATTATAAAAATAATTTTAAAAAATATATGCAGTACAGTACTGTTTCTACTTCGCGGATTTTCACCTATCGCGGTGGGGCTTTGGAACGTAACACCTGTGATAGTTGAGGAAATACTGTAGTTGAGGAATAAGTCCACAAAGCAATTTTATTTTGGACATGCATTGTGCCACGAGTCACTGACTAGGAACCAACCTGCCAGGAGGTGTAGAGGGAACGGAAGCAAGAGGATATAAAAGAGGTTTGTGAGCTGATGACATCAAAGAATGGACTGGACTGGAAACAAAAGCAGGTCTGATTGTACGCATGCAGCACGATAGAGAGGGAACTGGAGAGTGAATCTTTTGCTGATTTGACAGGATGAACTGGAAAGACAGGGTAACAAATGCTGCCATAGTAGAAAAGCTGAAAGTCCAAAGACACCTATAGTTGAGGAACAAGTCCACAAAGCAATTTTATTTTGGACATGCACCGTGCCACGAGTCACTGCCTAGGAACCAACCTATCAGGAGGTGTAGAGGGAACAGAAGCAAGAGGATATAGAAGAGGTTTGTGAGTTGATGACATCAAAGAATGGACTGGAAACAGAAGCCTGGTTGACTGTATGCATGCAGCACAAAGGGGAAGAAGCTAAAATGTCATGGCAAGCTGGGCCCTCATACACAAGGGAGAGCATGTTATTCAACATGACATTTTTCTGTAGTACCAGAAGCCTCATCATATATAATACAGAGCCCTTGCCATTTATAACATGCATATCACTGTGACCGACCAGGCTATCAGACGTTGCTACACATCGCTGGTCACAATGCGCTTCGCATTGTTTTAGCCTCCAAATAATGCCACCCTGCTGACTAAGCGAGCAGGCCAACAGAAGAAAGAGTGAGAGAAAGTTGTGGCGAAAGAGTACAGCAGGGATCGCCACCACCCCCTGCCGGAGCCTCGAGGAGCTTTAGGTGTTTTCGCTCAATAAACACTCACAACGCCCAGTCTGGGAATCGAAACCGCGATCCTACTACCGCGAGTACGCTGCCCTAACCACTGGGCCATTGCACCTCCACATAACATGCATATAACTCTCATTATACAATAACTATAGAAACCTGTTGCTGATGCCAGCAAATACTATGTATTAATTGAATACAAAGGCACACATCAAAAAGAAAATCGGTGAGTTTAAAATTCTAGGTTTTTTTTTTTTATATTAAGTAATCTATGATAGAAAAAAAAAGTATTTTGTTTATTTACAAAAGCATTAAAATCAGTGTCATTGCCAAGACAACGACTTAGTTGTAATTTATATTAAAATACAGTTTAAATATCAAAAAAAAATTTTTTAAATATTTTTGAAAAATCAACAGAAATCTTGGTTTGATGGAATTACAAAATAAACATTGACACAACATTCTGTTTCAACAATATTCAAATATTAACTCTTTAGCATTCTGATCGCTATGTCAAATGTATTGATTATATATTGACCTGCTTATAAATTTGCTTTGTTTATATATATATATGTGTGGCTTAGTGGTTAGGGTATTTGGCTTATGATCGTAAGGTCGTGAGTTCAATTCCCAGTGACGCGTTGTGACCTTGAGCAAAACACTTTATTTCACGTTACTCCAGTCCATTTAGCTGGTAAAAATGAGTAGTATCTGTATTTCAAAGGGCCAGCCTTGTCACACTCTGTGTTACGCTGAATCTCCTGAGAACTACGTTAAGGCATAGGAGTGGCTGTGTGGTAAGTAGCTTGCTTACCAACCACATGGTTCCAGGTTCAGTCCCACTGCGTGGTACCTTGGGCAAGTGTCTTCTACTATAGCGTCGGGCCAACCAAAGCCTTGTGAGTGGATTTGGTAGGCGTAAACTGAAAGAAGCCTGCTGTATATATATATATATATATATATGTAAGTGTGTGTGTGTATGTGTATATGTTTGTCCCCCCAACATCGCTTGACAACCGATGCTGGTGTGTTTACATCCCCGTAACTTGGCGGTTCGGCAAAAGACACCAATAGAATAAGTACTGGGCTTACAAAGAATAAGTCCTGTGGTCGATTTGCTCTCAACTAAAGGCAGTGCTCCAGCATGGTCACAGTCAAATGACTGAAACAAGTAAAAGTATATCTTGTAGCTTTGAAATCTTGATGTGATTGTTTACATTTGGAATGACATTATAGGGTAAGTATGAGAGGCCTGATCTGTCAGTTTTAACACAAAATGGACAGAATATTTCGGCTGGATATGGTTGGTTTGAATGCTAAAGAGTTAATTCACCAACAAAATTGAATAAAGCAACTGAAGTTAACCTGATGATTCCAGATAATTCGAACATATCTGCCATGAGGTAGGAGAGAAAGGCACAAGCGAAGACGGTAATTGGTTCCACCACTGTAAATAACAAGAAAACAAGAGAGATTAGAGTTTATCATGCTGGAGTAATTTTCAAAGAATATGAGGTGGGGTGGTGCTGCAAAGTTCCTAGCTTTGGGAAAAAAGAAACGCAGGAGGATCGGTTAATCATGATTTTATTCAACATATTACCCTCTCAGATTCATACAGTTATTGCAGTGGTCCTTCAGTTTTTCTAAGCCTTGTAAAAGAACTCGGAAGGTTGGGCCTTCAACCAGGCCTTTTGTGATAATCTTTAAGTCAGGAACATTTCCAGGAACATTTCAGTACACCCTTGTATATATGTGTGTGTGTGTGTGTATGGAGGCACAATGGCCCAGTGGTTAGGGCAGCGGACTTGCGGTTGTAGCATCGCGGTTTTGATTCCCAGACCGGGCGTTGTGAGTGTCTATTGAGTGAAAACACCTAAAGCTCCATGAGGCTCTGGCAGAGGATGGTGGCAAACCCTCGAGAGTGTAGCGGGTGCTTTTTACATGCCACTGGCCCAGGGCCCAGAGGGGGCTGGCATCGACTATGTTTGGATGGTGCTTTTACGTGCCACTAGCATGGGAGCCAGTCCAAGTGGCGCTGGCATTGGCTACGTTTGGATGGTGCTTCTTATGTGCCACCAGCACAGGAGCCAGTCGGGGCGAGGGGGCTGGCATTGAACATGTTCGGATGGTGCTTTTTATGTGCAAATGGCATTGGGAGCCAGACAGGTGGTGCTGGCATCAGCCCCTGGCATCAGCCCCTGGCATCAGCCCCTGGCATCAGCCCCAATTACAATTTCCATTTGATTGTGATTTGATTTGATTTTGATGTACTTGACTCAATAGGTCACCTCAAGCACGACATGTCACCCTATGATCCAAAGGTACTTTTCTGAGTGGGCTAGTTATGCAACACTAGTGTAGGTTACAGCTGTGAACTCACTTTATCTGCCGGGTCTTCTCAGTCACAACATATCTGCAGAGGTCTTGGCCTTTCATCATTGCCTCTGTGAGGCCCAAAGTTCGAAGGTCTGTGGTCAATAATGTTTATGACACAAGTGCCGCTTTTGATTTGTAACTGAATACACACACAAACACACACACAATATAGGCCTGCTTGCTTAGCCAGTTCAGTGGCATCACTTGGAAGCTAAAACAGTGTGAAGCGCATTGTGACCAGTGATATATAACAACACACAACAGCCTGGTTCTTATCATGACATATATATATATATATATATATATATATATATATATATATATATATAATATATATATATATATTATATATATATATATATATATATTATATATATATATATATATCATATATATATATATATATTATATATATTATATATATATATATATCATCTCTTATTATAAAAGGCAGATTTTATCTGCCTCTCTTTGTAACTTATAGAAATCTACAATATAGGATTTCTTCAATTACAATTTACCTAGCATTTTTAAGAGTAGAATGCATCGGGTCATGCCAGGTCCAGTTTTTAAAATTTAAACTCCAATTAAGCAAAATTTACAGAAAACTCACATTCTGGTGTGTATGTCCAATGCTTTTCTTAATGTGGTTTACACCACACGCAAACGCACACACACACAAACGGAGCGAACTTTCACTGACGCTATCACCCTTCTCCTCCTTTGTCTTTGCAAGTTTGCAGCTATTAAAGTGAAAACAGTGAATCCGACAGCGATAAAGAAAACGAATTGGTACCTGAATGGAGTGAAAATTTAAAAACTGTTTCTTTCGGTGATTTTTCTGAAGAAACTGCACCAAGCCACAGACTTTCCCAGGAGAGTAAAGCCTTAGACTATTTCTTTTTACTTTTTCGAATGAGCCTATTTGAAATCATTACCGCAGAAACGAACCGTTACGCTAAACGTAAACAAAACGAAAGAAAGGATAGTTTGTTATTTCCCACAACCTTAAATTAAATTAAGGCCTATTTTGCCATAAATATTATTATGGGTATCAGAAAGTTACCCAGAAAAACAAATTCTATCGTAAAATTTTGTTGTATACCCAATTGAATATTAGCTAATAACCCATTTTCTATAGCGATGTTTGAACAAAATTTTAATAACTTTATATATTGTTGAATTTACCTGTATCTACCTGCAATTAGAGTCACTTTGTGACAAAAATTATAGTATAGAATTGGTTGAGGACATTTCATTAAATTATCTTCCAAAAATCACATTAATATATTGATAAATAAAAAAGTTATTGTTGTTTAATGAAACCAGACTAAATTTATGATTACGTTAGAAATTAATTGAAACACATAAGGGGTGTATTTTGGCCAAAACCGGGTATCTTATAGTCGTGAGTCATATCGAGCCCTTCTGGGTATTAGCGCGCGTCTACGATGAGTCTACGATTTAAAAAAATTTACCATCATATTTTTCCATTTTAATGCATTTTTTTCGCTATTATATAAGGGAAGTAACTCTCTAAAAATATCTACGATGTGTCAACGATTTAAAAAGAAATTTACCTTAATTTTTTTTCCATTTTTAATGCATTTTTTTCCTATTTTTTGGCTATAACTCTCTAAAAATGCTTATATAGTTATTTCCCTTACAAACTCGAGCAACGCCGGGCGATACTGCTAGTATATATATTATATATATATATATATATATATATATATATATATGATATATATATATATATATATGATATATATATATATATATATATACACACACACACATGACAGGCTTTTTTCAGTTTCCATCTACTGGGTCCCCTCACAAGGTTTTGAATGGCCAGGGACTGAAATGGGAAACACTTGCCTAAAGCGCCACACAGTGGGATTGGACCCAAGACAATTTAGTTTGGAAGTAAACATCTTATCCACACAACCATGCCTAGGCCTACAATTATGAAGAGGCAAATGTTTCATCATTTAACGAGACAAATAAGCAATTATGTCAATTAAACAAGACTCCCTGGCCATGAGAATCTAGCTTTAAGTACAGATCAAATTTGATAAAGATAGAACTGGGACACATTAGACTCACAAACATATAATTAAACAAATATTTCAAGATTGCATCTGTAGAACTAGGATATGGAAATAATTCCATTTGTTATTTTATGGGATGGCTAATTAGTTTCGGTTAATAAAGAGACACATTCCACTATGTTAGGGTTCATCGTTAACATAACGAGGCAGTATTAAACATCAAAGGCATCTTCAAAAATTGCAAACAATTAGAGATAATCATTTCTTTTTTTTTCTCTTTCTTTTTCTTGCTTCAGTTGTTGGAGTGTGGCCATGCTGGAGCACCACCTTGTAGGGTTTAGTCAAACAAACTGATCCCAGTATTTTGGTGGTGGGGAGCAGGGATCTGGTACTTATTCTATTAGGCTGAACCACTAAGTTACAGGGACACAAGTGGTGGTGGTGGGGAGAAACACAGATACAAAAACACACACACACACATAGATATACATACATATAAACACACATACACATGCATACATATACATAAATACATATAGATATATACAGCTGCATACATACATACATATACTTACAGATAAATAGATACATATATACACATGCATACTTACATACATACACATACATAAACATATATACATACACACAAATACATACACATACATGCATTTATACACAAACACACACATAATTACATACATACATATATATATCATTGCCAGTACTGCCTGACTGGCCCCCGTGCCGGTGGCATGTAAAAGCACCCACAACACTCTCAGAGTGGTTGGCATTAGGAAGGGCATCCAGCTGTAGAAACATTGCCAGATGAAGACTGGAGCATGGTGCAGCCACCTGGTTCGCCAGCCCACAGTCAAACCGTCTAACCCATGCTAGCATGGAAAACGGACGTTAAACGATGATGATGATGATGATGATGATGATATATATATATATATATATATATATATATATACACACATAACTACGCACATGCATGATGGGTTTCCACAGTTTTCATCTACCAAATTCGCTCACAAAGCACTGGTCAGCACAGGGCTGGCTATAGTAGAAGACATTTGTCCAAGGCGCTGTGCTGTGGAATTGAACCTGGAAGCACCAGGTTGCAAGGTGAGCTTGGAAATTGTTTTCCTGATCATTTAGTCAAAAAGGGGATGGACAGAGCCCATGACCCGTTTTTTCGAGCCCCTGAAACTGGTTGAAGCGGTGGGGGGGGGGAATGTGACAGGGTACACCTGCCATACAAGACCGATGTATTAACCACCACTGCCACCACTACCACTACCATCACTACTGCTTCAATCACCACCACCACCACCACCACCATCACTGCCACCACTACCCCTACCGTCACTACTAATTTCATCACCACCACCACCACTACTGCTTTCATTACCATCACCACTATTGCTGCCGCCAACACCACCACCACCACCACCACCACAGCCGCCGCCGCCATTGCTGTCACCACCACCGCTGCCACCATACACACATAAATACACTGTATATAGTATTCACATGATGGCTGTCCCCGTAACTTAACCCTTCAGCAAAAGAGACCAATAAAATAAGTAACAAACTTTAAAAAGTAAGTGTTAGAGTTGATTTTTTTCCCACTAAAATTCTTCAAGGCAAGTGCCACAGCATGGCTGCAGTCTAATGACTGAAACAAGTAAAAGGTAAAAGATATATGCTTCATATTTAAAGATGGTAGATATACATAAAGATCAAAGACAGGAGATTTGGGCACCTGAAACCATACAGCAACAGCAAGATTTGAGGGACCACAGAGAGAAAACTGCAGAGAAACCATGGCTTGAAAAAAAATATTTATTTTAAGGCGCAGGAGTGGCTGTGTGGTAAGTAGCTTGCTTACTAACCACATGGTTCTGGGTTCAGTCCCACTGTGTGGCACCTTGGGCAAGTGTCTTTTACTATAGCCCTGGGCTAACCAAAGCATTCTGAGTGGATTTGGTAGATAGAAACTGAAAGAAGCCCGTGCTGCTGGCACGTGAAAAGAAGTATCCGAATGTGATCAATG
Organism: Octopus sinensis; assembly: GCF_006345805.1. Lineage (NCBI taxonomy): Eukaryota > Metazoa > Mollusca > Cephalopoda > Octopoda > Octopodidae > Octopus > Octopus sinensis. The sequence goes on from NC_043015.1 coordinate 49,285,373, forward strand.
CCAGAGCCACCTGACTGGCTCCCATGCCAGTGACATGTAAAAAGCACCATCCGAAAATGGTTGATGCAAGTGCCCCCCGACTGGCTCCAGTACTGGTAGCATGTAAAGAGCACTATCTGAACATGATCGATGCCAGGCAGTCTGATTGGCTCCTGTGCTGGGGGTATGTAAAAAGCACTCACTACACTCTTGGAATGGTTGGCATTAGGAATGGCATCCAGCTGTAGAAACATTGCCACATCAGATTGGAGCCTGGTGCAGCCGTTGGCTCTCCAGACCTCAGTCAAACTGTCCAACCCATGCTAGCATGGAAAACGAATGTTAAACAATAATGATGATGATGATGATGATGTATATGTTTGTGTGTCTGTGTTTGTCTCCCCCACCATTGCCTGACAACCGATGTTGGTGTGTTTACATCCCTGTAAGGTTTGACAAAAGAGACCAATAGAATATGTACTAGGCTTACAAAGAGTAAGTCCTGGAGTCGATTTGTTTGACTAAAAGCAGTGCTCCAGCTTGGCCACAGCCAAATGACTGAAACAAGTAAAAGAGTACAAGGGTAAGTCAACAGAATATATATTATGTTTTATCTCACCTTTTACGTGGTAGGTATATTTTGTGAGTACGGCTGACAAGATACCGACGAGAATTCCCACAAGCAAGCCTCCAACAGAAACCACTAGAAATTTCACAACTCCTAAGAATATCTGTGGAAGTAAAACAAAAATGAGGGGTTAAAAATAATAACAATAACAACAACAACAACAACAACAACAACAACAACAATAATAATAATAATAATAATAATAATAATAATAATAATAATAATAATAATAATAATAAGATCATCTTTAAGAACTTTAATATCTACACTTTACTGAGAATAGCCACATACGTAAAAAATTTCTCTGCAAGAACACTCTTGAACGCCTCTGGCTATCTTTACAGGCTTAAAAACTTGATTATATTCAGTTTTCTCTGGACGAACACACAAATGATCATCTTTAAAAACTTTAATATCTACAATCTTATGGAAAAAAAAAAACTTTAAATTGCTAAACACACACAAACAATCATCTTTAATATATACATTGTACTGTGAATAGCCAAATATGAAAAAAAACCAGAAATTTCTACAAGAACACTCTTAAACGCCGCCGGATAACTAATTTAAGCAATTTATATATATAGAAATTATATATATGTGAGTGTGAGTGTGTGCATTTTATTTCTGTCTTTCTATCGGTAATTAAAACGCACAAGGTGAGTTGGTAGTAAACACATATTTGACCTCTGTTGACCACTCCTTTGCTGGACCACATGGGTACAATCACTCTTTCACCCCTCGCCTACTCCTATTGAGTAGACTAATGATATCTAACTGTATGACTGCCATCCTGCCTATCTACTGCCAATCTGCCCCCTCCTTCCTCTAAATAATAATAATAATAGACTGTTGCCATGACTACAAGGAGTGACCACAGGCCAGCTATGATAACAATGATAATAATAATAAATAATAAATAATAATAATAATGATAATAATAATAATAATAATAATAATAATGATGATGATGATAATAATAATAATAATAATAATAATAATAATAATAATAATAATAATAACAACAACAATATAATAATGAGCTTCTCTGCCCTAGGTGTATGGAAAACACTCCACGAGAAACGGAGGAAAATTTGAAAAAAGAAGGAAAAAACATAATAATAATAATAATAATCCTTTCTACTATTGGCACAAGGCCTGAAAGTTTTGGGGGAGGGGTCTAGTCCATTACATCGACTCCAATGTGTAACTGGTACCCATTTTATTGACCCTGAAAGGATGAAAGGCAGAGTCAACGTTGGTGGAATTTGAACTCAAGTATTTTGTCCAGTGTGCTAAGGATTTTGCCAGCTTGAATAATAATAATAATAATAATAATAATAATAATAATAATAATAATAATAATAATAATAATGATAATAATTATAAGAATATCAAGAGCACTTAGAGAGTGCAAACCTCCGCCAAGGCAGCACCAACATCCTCTCAATGATTAGCCAGAGATGATTTTTAAAATGAGAATATCTGCGGTGATGTGGCCGATGACAGTACCGCCTGATTGGCACTCGTGCCAGTGGAACGTTAAAAGCACATCCGAGTATGCTCATTGCCAGGACCACAGGTTGGCTCCCGTGCTGGTGGCATGTAAAAAAAAAACATTTGAGCGTGATCGTTGCCAGCGTCACCTTACCGGCACATAAAAAACAACATTTGCGCGTGTTCATTGCCAGTGCCGCCAGACTTGTTCACATGCAGGTAGAACATAAAAAACACCTTTTGAACATGGTCGTTGTCAGAACCGCATGACTGGCCCTCGTGCCGGTGACATGTAAAAGCACCCACTACAATCTTGGAGTGGTTGGCATTAGGAAAAACATCCAAGTGTAGAAACTTTGCCAAATCAGATTGAGCTTTCTGGCTCACCAGTCCTCAGTCAAACTGTCCAACCCATGCCAGCATAGAAAGTGGATGTTAAACAATGACAATGATGATGATGATCATCATGAAACTCGACTGCTCTCACAAACAAGAATACTAAAAATGAACCCGACCGCTCTCAAAAATTAAGTAAAAAATCTGGAAAAATAAATAAAGCCAGAATCCTTGTCCAGTACTGGATCGATCCCAAAACCTAATCAGTTCATGCCAGCCATGAGGCCAAACATCTCTGAAAGTTTCATTCGAATCCATCAAGCGGTTCTTGAGATATCTAGTCCACGGACAAATAAACAAATGCAATCGGAAACAATACCTCTGCCTTCGCTAAGGCGGAAGCAATAATAATAATAATAATAATAATAATAATAATAATAATAATAACAACAATATAATAATGAGCTTCTCTGCCCTATGTGTATGGAAAACACTCCGCGAGAAACGGAAGAAAATTTGAAGAAAGAAGGAAAAACATAATAATAATAATAATAATAATAATAATAATAATAATCCTTTCTACTATCGGCACAAGGCCTGAAATTTTGGGGGGAGGGGTCTAGTCCATTACATCGACTCCAATGTGTAACTGGTACTCATTTTATTGACCCTGAAAGGATGAAAGGCAGAGTCAACGTTGGTGGAATTTGAACTCAAGCATTTTGTCCAGTGTGCTAACGATTTTGCCAGCTTGAATAATAATAATAATAATAATAATAATAATAATAATAATAATAATATTAATAATAATGATAATAATTATAAGAATAACAAGAGCACTTAGAGAGTGCAAACCTCCACCAAGGCAGCACCAACATCCTCTCAATGATTAGCCAGAGATGATTTTTAAAATGAGAATATCTGCGGTGATGTGGCCGATGACAGTACCACCTGATTGGCACTCGTGCCAGTGGAACGTTAAAAGCACATCCGAGTATGCTCATTGCCAGGACCACAGGTTGGCTCCCGTGCTGGTGGCATGTAAAAAAAAAACATTTGAGCGTGATCGTTGCCAGCGTCACCTTACCGGCACATAAAAAACAACATTTGAGCGTGTTCATTGCCAGTGCCGCCGCACTGGTTCCCATGCAGGTAGAACATAAAAAACATCTTTTGAGCATGGTCGTTGTCAGAACTGCATGACTGGCCCTCGTGCCGGTGACATGTAAAAGCACCCACTACAATCTTGGAGTGGTTGGCATTAGGAAAAACATCCAAGTGTAGAAACTTTGCCAAATCAGATTGAGTCTGGTGCAGCCTTCTGGCTCACCAGTCCTCAGTCAAACTGTCCAACCCATGCCAGCATGGAAAGCGGACGTTAAACAACGACAATGATGATGATGATCATCATGAAACTCGACTGCTCTCACAAACAAGAATACTAAAAATGAACCCGACCGCTCTCAAAAATTAAGTAAAAAATCTGGAAAAATAAATAAAGCCAGAATCCTTGTCCAGTACTGGATCGATCCCAAAACCTAATCAGTTCATGCCAGCCTTGAGGCCAAACATCTCTGAAAGTTTCATCCAAATCCATCCAGCGGTTCTTGAGATATCTTGTCCACGGACAAATAAACAAATGCAATCGGAAACAATACCTCTGCCTTCGCTAAGGCGGAAGCAATAATAATAATAATAATGATAATAATAATAACAATAATAATGATGATGATAATAATAATAATAATAATAATAATAATAATGATAATAATAATAATAATAATAAAATAATAATAATAATAATGATAATAATAATAATAATAATAATAATAACAATAATAATGATGATGATAATAATAATAATAATAATAATAATATAATAATAATAATAATAATGATAATAATAATAATAATAATAATAATAATAATAATAATAATAATAATAATAATGATGATAATGATAATAATGTGGCAAACTGGCAGAATTATGAGCATGCTGGGCAAAATGATGAATAGAATTTTTTCTGGTTTTATGTTCTAAGTTCAAACTCTGCTGAGCTAAACTATAACTTGCATGCTTCTAGTGATGATAAATTAAGGTCCGGTCAAGCACTGGCATTGATGTCATCAACTAGTCTCCTACCCCCAAATTGCAGGCCTTACACCAAAATTCAAAAGAAATATTATTATTATTATTACCATTATTATTATTAAGGCAGCAAGGTGGCAGACATGTCGGGTGAAATGCTTAGCAGTATTTCGTGCATCCTTATGTTCTGAGTTCAAATTCTGCCGAGGTCGACTTTGCCTTTCATCCTTTTGGGGTCGATGAAATAAGTACCAGTGAAACACTGGGGTCGATCTAATCGACTAGCTCTCTCCCACCAAATATCAGGCCTTGAGCCTATGGTGGAAAGGGCCACCACCACCACCACCACCACCACCACCATCATCCTTATTAAGGCAGCAAGGTGGCAGAATTGTTAACATACCAGACAAAATGTTTGGCAGCATCTTGTCTGTCTTAATGTTCTGGGTTCAAATTCTGCTGAGATCAGCTTTACCTGTCATACTTCTGGGTTTGATGAAATAATTACCTGTCATATACTGGGGTTGTGGTAACCGACTAGTCCCTCTCTCCAAAATATAGTGGAAAGCATTATTATCATCATTATTAAGGCAATGGATTGACAGAATTGTTAGCACAGAGGTTAAAAAGCTTAGCAGATTTTACTCGTCTTTATGTTCTGAGTTCAAATTCTGCCAAGGTCGACAAGGTCTTTCAACCTTTTGGGGTTGATCAAATAAGTACCAGTTGAATACTGGGGTTGATGCTATGATAAGCCTTGTACCTATCATAGAACGAATTATCATTATTACCTCTGTCTTAGCGAAGGCAGAGGTGTTGTTTTCGGTCGTGTTAGTTTGTCTGTGGACAAGGTATCTCAAGAACCACTGGATGGATTCGGATGAAACTTCCAGGGATGTTTGGCCTTGTGACTAGCATGAACTGAAGCAGACATTTTACCACACATCTACACCTGTGCCTCCGCTGTACTCACCTCTAGCGAACCAATACTATCCATTTGGTTATAGGCTTGCATCACACTGTAGAGAACAACTGACACACCATCTGCAAGACATAATTGTGGAGATATATGGTACATGGAAGAGACAAGTTGGTGTCTTGAGCTGTTACTAGAAGGACTTCAGGATTTCAGTCATGCCCTTATCTAAACCTGTTTCTTTATTGCCCACAAGGGGCTAAACATAGAGGGGACAAACAAGGACAGACAAACGGATTAAGTCAATTACATCGACTCCAGTGCATAACTGGTACTTAATTTATCGACCCCGAAAGGATGAAAGGCAAAGTCGACCTCGGCGGAATTTGAACTCAGAACGTAACGGCAGATGAAATACCGCTAAGCATTTCGCCCGGCGGGCTAACGTTTCTGCCAGCTCGCCGCCTTATTGTCTAAACCTGTTGTAACAAATATTTTAACAGTTACTAAGATATCTAATGTAGCAAACCCTAACAAGTCTTAATTACTTAACAACCTAACCCTGTCATGCCATATTCCTGCTACAGCAGAAATAACCTAAATATAATCTCTACCAGATTCCCATTAAAGCAGTAATGAACATAGAAAAATAAATTAAAATACTAAAATTATACGACTGTTCACATTGCAGCTTTGTAGTCAAGTGTGTTTATAACTCATTTGTTAATGGTGTCCTCCACAGCTGGTGTTTACTTTTGTTTTTAATAAAATAAAGACAATGATTTTGCAATGAAATGAGTGTGTGATGAACTCTGTACTTTGTCTCGTAAATGAGAAAGAACTAGGCTCTTGTCGTTGAGAAAATTACTGAAGATGTTTATTCTTTGGACAAGAAGTGAGCAAGAATTTCAATCAGTTTATCTTTACACAGACGGTGAGAGTGCCATTTATTCTTTGGACAAGACGTGAGCAAGAGTTTCAATCAGTTTACCCTTACACAGATGGTGAGAGTGCTATTTATGCATCAAATGAGGTTCATCATGCTGAGTTGACTGGTATACTAAGGCAGAATACTAGCAGAAGTTGAGAAGCAAATCCTACTATTGTTATTCTCTCTCTTTACTCTTTTACTTGTTTCAGTCATGTGACCGTGGCCATGCTGGAGCACCGCCTTTAGTCGAGCAAATTGACCCCAGGACTTATTCTTTGTAAGTCCAGTACTTATTCTATCGGTCTCTTTTGCCGAACCGCTAAGTTACGGGGACGTAAACACACCAGTATCGGTTGTCAAGCGATGCTGGAGGGACAAACACAGACACACAGACATATACACACATATACATATATATACACATATATGACAGTTCTTTCAGTTTCCATCTACCAAATCCACTCACAAGGCTTTGGTTGGCCCAAGGCTATAGTAGAAGACACTTGCCCAAGGTGCCATGCAGTGGGACTGAACCCGAAACCATGTGGTTGGTAAGCAAGCTACTTACCACACAGCCACTCCTATGCCTTTCTTGAATTTTTTTCATGATTCTGTTCATTAGTTTACTTGCAATCATTACTCTTGAGATGTGTGTGTAACTATCTTTCATCTTTTACTTGTTTCAGTCATTAGACTGTGGCCATGCTGGGGCACCACCTTGAAGAATCCTTAATCAAATGGATAGACCCCAGGGCTTAGTTTTTAAGCCCAGTACTTATTCTATTTGTCTCTTTAGCTGAACTGCTAAGTTACGGGGATGTAAACACACCAACACCGGTTGTTAAGTGGTGGTGGGGGACAAACACAGACACACACACACACACACATGACAGGCTTCTTTCAGTTTCCATCTACCAAATCCACTCACAAGGCTTTGGTTGGCCCAAGTCTATAGTAGAAGATGCTTGCCCAAGGTACCACGCAGTGGGACTGAACCTGGAACCATGTACTTAGAAGCAAGCTCCTTACCATACAGCCATGCCTACACCTATATATTTGTTATTATATATTATGTAATTTACTATATATTTTTTTGCTCAGGAGCCCAGGTGGAGGGTAAAATTAGACACAGGGGTCCTGGTCTGAGAGGGTTAAAATTATTCCCACAGTGAAGAGGAGAAAGAAAAAATCATTTAGTCAAGGATTAATTCCGGCTTAGATAGGCAAGGGAGATAACTATGACAGTAAAACTGATTAAAAATTGGATGTGGACATATGCAGAGTCAGGAGTGAATCTGATCTTCGGTAGGTGTCATGACAACAGCAGACATATTTCAATTTTATTAGACTTCTTCAACAAAACTATGTTGCCAATATTTGCCAAACTTTAGAATGATCTAAGACATAGGAAGATTTTGAATAAATAAACACATCAGTTGTAATATATTGATACAGTTATACCCTGTGCATATATCATTTGCTGAACTTAACTCCCCAGTGTAGTGATAATGGCAAAACCTGATTTGAATGGTGAAGAAATTCATTAGCATTACCAATATCTTCAAGACTTTAAGGCAGCGAGCTGGCAGAAACGTTAGCACGCCGGGCGAAATGCTAAGCGGTATTTCATCTGCCGCTACGTTCTGAGTTCAAATTCCGCTGAGGTTGACTTTGCCTTTCATCCTTTTGGGATCGATAAATTAAGTACCAGTTACACACTGGGGTCGATATAATCGACTTAATCCGTTTGTCTATCCTTGTTTGTCCTCCCTGTGTTTAGCTCCTTGTGGGTAGTAAAGAAATAGGTATTTCGTCTGCCGCTACATTCTGAGTTCAAATTCCACCGAGGTCGACTTTGCCTTTCATCCTTTCGGGGTCAATAAATTAAGTACCAGTTGCATACTGGGGTCGATCTAATCGACTGGCCCCCTCCCCCAAAACTTCAGGCCTTGTATCTAGAGTAGAAAAGAATATATATTTCCAAAAGGCGGCGAGCTGGCAGAAATGTTAGCATGCTGGGCAAAATGCTTAGCAGTATTTTGTCTGTCTGTCTTAACGCTCTGAGTTCAAATTCTGCCGAGGTCGACTTTGCCTTTCATCCTTTTGGGGTCAATAAGTTAAGTACCAGTTGCATTCTAGGGTCGATCTAATTCATAAGCCCCCTCCCCAAAAATTTTAGGCCTTGTGCCTAGAGTAGAAAAGAATATTTTCAAGACTTTAAAATGAATGATTGATATCTTTATCTTTTACTTGTTACAGCCATTGGACTGCGGCCATGCTGGAGCACCATCATGAAGGGTTTAGTCAAACAAGTGAACCCAACCTCCAGTTCTTATTTTTATACCGGATACTTATTCTATCAGTTGCTGTTGCTGAACTGCTAAGTTATGGGCGATGCAAACCGACATCAGCTGTCAGGCGGTGGATGTGAGACAAACACGAAGACACACACATGCACACACACATATACATATGCATGTGTGTGTGTGCGTGTATATGTTAGGCTTCTGCACAGTTTCCATTCACCAAATTCATTCATAAGGCATTGGTCAGCTAAGGGCTACAGTAAAAGACACTTGTCCAAGGTGTTGTGAAACACAGGAGGGGAACATTGAATAATGTAGTCCTAGATATATTATGCCTGAAAATAAGGTGGGATAGCTATGGCTGGAATGTCATTGATCAAAGATCAGTTCCACTAGTTCAGAACTGATGTGAAAAAATAGCAAAGTACATAATTTTGTATGTTTATTTAATTAATTAATAACTACAATTAATTTAGAAATAATTAAAATAAATGCCACTGCTGTTGAAGAATTTATCAAAATAAGAATACTTACCGTTTAGAAGTGATTCTCCAAATACCAAAATGTATAGATTACTGTTCACTCCAACCTCGCTAAAGATAGCAAGCACCTTAAGGGAGAAAGGGAGAGAGAAAGAGAGAGAGAGAGAGAGAGAGAGAGAGAGAGAGAGAGAGATATTAATTAAAAAATTTCAAGTCAGATAGAAGTAGTACTGGTTGTATTTTAAATTTCAATTAGATGAAGAATAGAATTTTCTGGATTATAGGAATAATGCAGTTCTATATTTAAGAGATGAGGAATTATGTACATTATTTACATTATTTACATTCAATGGATATTTGTTGTTAACACAATGTTTCGGCTGATATACCCTCCAGCCTTCTTCAGGTGTCTTGGGGAAATTTCGAACCTGGGTTCTCATTCCTAAGGTATTTTTCGATGTTGTTATTATCATTATTATTGTTGTTGTTGTTATTGTTCAGGTCATTGCTTGGAATTGAACTCAGAATCTCGGGGTTAGTAGCCTGCGCGCTTAACCACTACACCATATGCCTGTGGGCATAAGGATTTGTATATGAATTTGACAAGGATTTATGTTTTAAAAGATTCAAAAATAAATTTCAATTAAAAACAAGCATGGTAGTGGGTTAAGAAGCTTGCTTCCCAACAATATGGTGCGACCCATATTGGAGTATGGGATTCAAGCCTCTTCTCCTTATCTCCTCAAAGACATACAGCATCTCGAAAGAGTCCAGAAGCTGGCTACCCGCATGGTTCATGGTCTCAAAAATTTGTCCTACGAAGAAAGGCTGAGGACGCTCGACCTTTATTCTCTTGAAAAACGCCGCCGCCGTGGTGATCTCATTCTCACCCACAACATCATAAGCGGAAAGTGTAACCTCTCGAAAGAGCTGTTCTTCACTCCTGCTCCAGAGCGTCGGCTGCGGGGTCATTCTGAAAAGCTCTACCTGCGACGATTTCATCTCAATCGAAGGAAAGGAGCTTTCTCCGTCCGGGTTGCGGATCCGTGGAACAAGCTGCCAGACGAGATGGTGAAGATGCCGACGACCGCTTTGTTCAAAGCCTCCCTGGACCGCAAGTGGCCTGAACTCTTTACATGAACACCACCCTGTACTTAACTCCATGTCCCCCTACATGGCCTTGCTATTTGCTTTTGAGCCAAATTAACTAACTAACTAACTAACTAACATGGTTCTAGGTTCAGTTCCACTGCATGGCACCTTGGGCAAGTGTCTTCTACTAAAGCCTCGGGCCGACCAAAGCCTTGTGGGTGGATTTGGTAGACGGAAACTGAGAGAAGCCCTTCATATATATATGTGTGTGTGTGTGTGTTTGTACCCCTACCATCACTTGACAACCGAAATTGGTGTGTTTACGTCCCTGTAACGTAGCAGTTCAGCAAAAGAAACTGATAGAATAAGTACTAAGGAGGACACATGTTTAAAATGAAACAGCCATCATGTTTAAAAGGGGTATAAGTATTTAATAAGAGAAAACCACCATGAGTTTAGACGGGATCATGTGCTTAAAATATATGTTTAGAAGGGTGCATATGTGTTTAATAAGAGAAAACCATGTGTTTAGGTGAAAACATGTTTAAAACGAGACAGCCAACATACATTTAGAAGGGTTCATATGTATTTAATACAAGAAAATCATCATGTGTTTAGATAAGCCCAGTACTTATTCTATCGGTCTCTTTTGCCGAACCGCTAAGTGACGGGGACGTAAACACACCAGCATCAGTTGTCAAGCAATGCTAGGGGGACAAACACAGACACACAAACATATACACACACACACACATATATATATATACATATATACGACAGGCTTCTTTCAGTTTCCGTCTACCAAATCCACTCACAAGGCATTGGTCGGCCCGGGGCTATAGCAGAAGACACTTGCCCAAAGTGCCACACAGTGGGATTGAACCCGGAACCATGTGGTTGGTAAGCAAGCTACTTACCACACAGTCACTCCTGCGCCTGGATAACAATCTACCAGAATCACTCTCAGCTTTATGATAATTAGCGTTCTTTTTCTCAAAGAGTATAAGTGGTAGGAATAGAGACAAAACTTACTGCCACAGGATCTACTGCCACAATTATGGAACCAAACACAAGGAATTCAGTCAACTGCAAGGAATCTACTCCTGTGATTTCTGGCGCAAGTGATAATCCCCAAAGTGAAAGAGCTCAAAAGTAGAAAGTTATGAAAAACAAAACAAAAACAAAACGATTAGTTCATTTCATCTCAAATTACTTTGCGTAGTTAATGTCAAAAACTGATAATTCATATTTTAGGGTAGTTAATGTCAAAGACTGATGTATCATATATTAGGGTAGTTAATGTCAAAGACTGATATATCATATTTTAGGGCAGTTAATGTCAAAGACTGATATATCATATTTTAGGATAGTTAATCTCAAAGACTGATATATCATATTTTAGGGTAGTTAATGTCAAAGACTGATATATCATATTTTAGGGTAGTTAATGTCAAAGACTGATATATCATATTTTAGGGCAGTTAATGTCAAAGACTGATATATCATATTTTAGGATAGTTAATCTCAAAGACTGATATATCATATTTTAGGGTAGTTAATGTCAAAGACTGATATATCATATTTTAGGGTAGTTAATGTCAAAGACTGATATATCCTATTTTAGGGTAGTTAATGACAAAGACATATATCATGATTTAAGAGTTTAAAGTAGTAGTTCTCTACCCTTTAATATCCAGGACAGATCCAAAATCTGGATTTTTTTAAGGGAGCCACACCAAAAAAGCAAGGCACAGGTCAATTAAGGAAAGAATTATTATATTTATAGAGGGAAAAACCATCTAAAGCTACTGGAAGAATGCTTGAGAGCCACACGTGGCCCTGTGATCTCCAGTTGGGAATTGCAGGTTTAAAGTTTTCAGTAACTTTTAATGTGTTTTTTTTTTGTTTTTTACATGCCATTAAATAATTCCACTTTATCCAGATATTATTTATCAAACGTTATAATTTACAAGTCGAAAAGACAATCTATAAGAAGACAAACACACACACACACACCCACACACACTCACACACACACATATGTATATATATATGACGGGCTTCTTTCAGTTTCCGTCTACCAAATCCACTTACAAGGCTTTGGTCGGCCCGAGGCTATAGTAGTAGACACTTGCACAAGATGTCACGCAGTGGGACTGAACCCAGAACCAGTGGTTGGTAAGCAAGCTACTTACCACACAGCCACTCCTGCGCCATTATTGTTCATATTTCTGTTGTTATTGTCTCAGTTTGAAAATTTTTTACAGATTATTATTGTTTTGAATTACATATCAGGGCACCAAAATCTTTTTTAAATGTTTAATCGGACCTTGGTATCTGTATATATATCATCATTATCGTCATCATCGTTTAATGTCCATTTTCTATGCTGGCATGGGTTGGATGGTTTGACTGAGGACTGGCAAACCAGAAGGCTGCACCAGGCTCCAATCTGATCAGGCAAAGTTTTCAAAGCTGGATGCCCTTCCTAACGCCAACCACACCGAGAGTGTAACGGGTGCTTTTTACATGCCACTGGCACAGGAGCCAGCCAGGTGGCCCTGGTATTGATCACATTTGGATAGTGCTTTTTACGTGCCATTGGCATGGGAGCCAGTCAGGGGTCACTGGCACGAGCCACATTCGGATGATGCTTTTTACACACATATACATCTTTTATATTTTATCTTTTACTTGTCTCAGACTGTGGCAAAGCTGGGGCACCGCTTTAAAAAATTTCGGTCAAATGAATCTACATATTTTTTTTTAAAGCCTAGTACTTATTCTATAGGTCGCTTTTGCTGAACTGCTAAGTTACAGGGATGTAAACACACCAACACTGGTTGTCAAGTGGTGGCAGGGGACAAGCACACATACACACGCACACATACACAATGGGCTTTTTTCAGTTTCCACCTACCAAATACACCCACCATGGCTTTGGTTGGCCTGGGGCTAAAGTAGAAGACACGTGCCACACAGTGGAACTGAACCTGGGACCATGTGGTTGGGAAGCAAGCTTCTTATTTCTTTATTGCCCACAGGGGAAGGGGGCTAAACATAGAGGGGACAAACAAGGACAGACAAACGGATTAAGTTGATTACATCGACCCCAGTACGTAACTGGTACTTAATTTATCGACCCCGAAAGGATGAAAAACAAAGTCGACCATGGCGGAATTTGAACTCAGAACGCAGTGGTGGATGAAATACCACAAAGTATTTTGCCCGGCATGCTAGCTTCTCACTACACAGTCACACCTGCACCTATCCATCTATCTGGCAGAAACGTTAGCACACCGGGCGAAATGCATAGCTGTATTTCGTCTGTCGTTACGTTCCGAGTTCAAATTCCGCCAAGGTTGACTTTGCCTTTCTTCCTCTCAGGGTCGATAAATAAAGTACCAGTTTTGCACTGGGATCGATATAATTGACTTAATCCATTTGTCTGTCCTTGTTTGTCCTCTCTGTGTTTAGCCCCTTGTGGGTAGTAAAGAAATATATCTATCTATCTATCTATCTATCTATCTAAACACACATACAAGGAATGCTTCGATACAGTTGCCATCAATCGAATTTTGATTACAAGACATTAGTTAACTCGGATCTACAGTAGAAAAACCTTAACATAAAGTATAAAGTAACACACGAGGGGATTGAACACAAAACCTCATGGTAGCGAAACAAACATCTTAAACACTTGGCTATGGCTGTGACTATTTTGAGATGTTTTAAAACTTAGAATTTCCTAAGAGAAAAATTTACTGCAACTAGATTTGTTTGCGTAAAGGTTTTAAAATTTAAAATCAATTGCGAAAATAAATGAAATTAATAGCAAATATAAAGAGTTAATCATAAATAAAAAATAAATAAAATACTTACAGATAATTATACAATTGATAAAAGTACCCTGAAATAATTAAAAGTGATAGATTTTAAAAAACAGTATACAATATTGATAAATATCAAATAAAAAGATTGCTACTTCAAATGTAACAAGATCAACAACATACACGTGTGTGTGTGTGTGTGTGTGTGGCCATAACTAATTAAATTCTTTGAGTTATTCATTTCTCTAGGGCAGCTTTTATTTTGTAACTGAGCTTCAGTAACCGTTTGGGGTACCATTGGCTGCATCTAATGGTACCACAAAAACCATATCAAGACAATTCCCCCTGATGACAACTACCCCCTAGGACAATTACCTCCCTTGGTTGATTCCCCTCTCTCCAATATATTAAGCAGTTTTAAATCATCAACTGTTGTCCTCGGGGTAATTGTCCGGGGGGGCGGGGCAGACTCCATAAAAACTAATTAAGGAATTTAATTTATACATAGTTATTCTTTTACTTTCCTTTTACTTGTTTCAGTCATTTGACTGCAGCCATGCTGGAGCACCATGTTAAAGAGATTTTAGTCAGAGAAATTAACCCCCAGGACTTATTCTTTGTAAGGCTAATACTTATTCTATCGGTCTCTTTTGTTGAACTGCTAAGTTACGGGGTGGTAAAACACAAATGAGAGTCACCTTTACACAAACAGTATCCTTCATTTCCAGTATTTTGTGGAAACATGTCTGGTCACGGGGAAGTATTACCTTGCATGGATACAGGTGAGGGTTGGTAACAAGAAGAACACCTGGACATAGAAAATCCAGCCTTAGCAAGTTCTGTCCGACCCATACAAGCATGGAAAAACAGACATCAAAACAAAGATAATACAAATAATTATATAAATCATCCTTGTTTTACAGTCTACTTTTCTATGTTTGTATAAGTCAGACTGAATTTGTGGCAGCAGATTTTGTGTAGTTGGATGCCCATCCAGTTGTTATCCTTCACCTGGTTCTAAGCAAAGTAATATTCCTCCATTTCCAGATACGTTTGCACAGAAAATTAGAAACACACAATGCTGTTTGCATGGCTCTTGTTTACAACTAGTCCATGATATCAAGAAAAGAGACATACAAACATACAGACACACATTCCACACATATATATGTATATGATGGGCTTCTTTCAGTCTCTGTCTACAAAATCCACTTGCAGAGTTTTGGTTGACCCAGGGCTATAACAGGAGATGCTCACCCTAGATACCATACAATGGGACTGAACCCCAAATCCCATAGTTCAGAAGCAAGCTTCTTAACCACACCGCCCTGTATGCACCTCTGTGCCGACACATACAGACAGATATGGTAATATTCTGTTCCCTGTGGAAGGCAGCAAGCTGGCAGAAATGTTAGCATGCCGGGCAAAATGCTTAGCAGTATTTTGTCTGTCTATGTTCTGAGTTCAATTTCTGCCAAGGCTGACTTTGCTTTTCATCCTTTCGGGGTCGATAAATTAAGTACCAGTTGCATACTAGGGTCGATCTAATTGACTGGTCCCCTCCCTCAAAATTTTGGGCCTTGTGCCTAGAGAAGAAAAGAATATTCTGTTCCTTGTGGTCTTCATCTCACAAGTTACTTGGTGACTCCACTAATGTTGGTGCCACATAAAAAGCACCCAGCACACTCTGTACAGTGGCTACCATTAAGAAGGATATCTAGCCATGGAAACCACACCAAATCAAACAATGGAATCTGGTGCAGCCATCAGGCCTTGCCAGCCCCTGTCAAACCATCCAACCCATAACAGACATTAAATGATGATGATATGATAATAAACATTGGTATAATTTATAAGGTCTAAGAGGTAACAGGCAACCATAGATGTATTTCAATGAATTTCGCCCTTCAGTTATCAGTGAAAGAAGTTGTCTCATCCTCTTTTTCTAAGTGGGAAACCTACAAATGTGCATAGGACTGTCATCATCTCACATAATTGTAAATTCCAAAATAAGATAATAACAGGATATCTGAAACGACATTCACTGCATCACAAAGAAATAACATCCAGAAGAAATGTCAAATTAAAACAAATATTCCTAATAAAAACAATACCAAAATATAACAAAAAATGAATAAACATTAGTTGTTTATTATTATTATAATTGTTCCAATAGGCACACATTCTTCTTGTTTATTTCAATGAATTAGGATTGGTTGTTGCAATTAATATAATTCAGTAATGAATTAACGAGTCTACATCATCTGTTTCTAAAATCATCATCTTATCATCGTCATTATGGTACAATGTTACTATCATTATCTCGAAATGTTGCTGTCATCATTCGATCATCAGCATCATCATCCAGTGTTTTAAATCCGGGCTTTGTCCTTGTTAACAGGGGTGACCAGATCTACTTCAATGCCATAGCAACTGAGGTATATCAGCTGAAATGTTGTGTTAGCAACAAGCAAGATGAGGACAAATTTCCGTCAAATGTAAATAATGTGCAGAAGTGGCTGTGTGGTAAGTAGCTTGCTTACCAAACACATGGTTCTGGGTTCAGTCCCACTGCGTGGCACCTTGGGCAAGTGTCTTCTACTATAGCCTCGGGCCGACCAAAGCCTTGTGAGTGGATTTGGTAGACGGAAACTGAAAGAAGCCCATTGTATATCATCATCATCATCATCATCATCATTTAACGTCCGCTTTCCATGCTAGCATGGGTTGGACGGTTCAACTGGGGTCTGGGGAGCCCGAAAGCTGCACCAGTCCAGTCAGATCTGGCAGTGTTTCTACAGCTGGATGCCCTTCCTAACGCCAACCACTCCGAGAGTGTAGTGGGTGATTTTATGTGCCACCGACACAGGTGCCAGACGAGGCTGGCAAACGGCCACGCTTGGATGGTGTTTTTTATGTGCCACCGACACAGGTGCCAGACGAGGCTGGCAGACGGCCAGGCTCGGATGGTGTTTTTATGTGCCACCGACACAGGTGCCAGATGAGGCTGGCGAACGGCCACGATCGGATGGTGTTTGTTACAAAGATACAAATTCCATTGATGTTCATCTATTTTGATTTGTTTTGATTTTCACTTGCCTCAACAGGTCTTCACAAGTGTCACAAGAAGGAAGGTAAGCACAGGTGGACTGGCTACGTCCCAGGTAAGGGCCACGGGTTATGGCCTGACTAGTCTTGCCGGGTCTTCGGATGGTGTTTTTATGTGCCACCGACATAGGTGCCAGATGAGGCTGGCGAACGGCCACGATCGGATGGTGTTTGTTACGTGCCCACAGCACGGAGGCCATTCGATGCGGTACTGGCTACGGCCACGTTCGGATGGTTTTCTTGTGTGCCACCGGCACTGGTACCACAAAGATACAAATTCCATTAATGTTCATCTATTTTGATTTGTTTTGATTTGATTTTATTTGATGTTGATTTTCACTTGCCTCAACAGGTCTTCACAAGTGTCACAAGAAGGAAGGTATGCACAGGTGGACTGACTACGTCCCAGGTAGGGGCCACAGGTTATGGCCTGACTAGTCTTGCCGGGTCTTCGGATGGTGTTTTTATGTGCCACCGACACAGGTGCCAGATGAGGCTGGCGAATGGCCACGATCGGATGGTGTTTGTTACGTGCCCACAGCACGGAGGCCAGTCGGTGTGGTACTGGCTACGGCCACGTTCGGATGGTTTTCTTGTGTGCCACCGGCACTGGTACCACAAAGATACAAATTCCATTAATGTTCATCTATTTTGATTTGTTTTGATTTGATTTGATTTGTTTTGATTTTCACTTGCCTCAACAGGCCTTCACAAGTATCACAAGGAGGAAGGTATGCACAGGTGGACTGACTACGTCCCAGGTAGGGGCCATGGGATATGGCCTGACTAGTCTTGCCGGGTCTTCGGATGGTGTTTTTATGTGCCACCGACATAGGTGCCAGATGAGGCTGGCGAACGGCCACGATCGGATGGTGTTTCTTATGTGCCCACAGCACGATGGCCAGTCGATGCGGTACTGACTACGGCCACGTTCGGATGGTTTTCTTGTGTGCCACCGGCACTGGTACCACAAAGATACAAATTCCATTAATGTTCATCTATTTTGATTTGTTTTGATTTGATTTTATTGATGTTGATTTTCACTTGCCTCAACAGGTCTTCACAAGTGTCACAAGAAGGAAGGTATGCACAGGTGGACTGACTACGTCCCAGGTAGGGGCCACAGGTTATGGCCTGACTAGTCTTGCCGGGTCTTCGGATGGTGTTTTTATGTGCCACCGACACAGGTGCCAGATGAGGCTGGCGAATGGCCACGATCGGATGGTGTTTGTTACGTGCCCACAGCACGGAGGCCAGTCGGTGTGGTACTGGCTACGGCCACGTTCGGATGGTTTTCTTGTGTGCCACCGGCACTGGTACCACAAGATACAAATTCCATTAATGTTCATCTATTTTGATTTGTTTTGATTTGATTTGATTTGTTTTGATTTTCACTTGCCTCAACAGGCCTTCACAAGTATCACAAGGAGGAAGGTATGCACAGGTGGACTGACTACGTCCCAGGTAGGGGCCATGGGATATGGCCTGACTAGTCTTGCCGGGTCTTCGGATGGTGTTTTTATGTGCCACCGACATAGGTGCCAGATGAGGCTGGCGAACGGCCACGATCGGATGGTGTTTCTTATGTGCCCACAGCACGATGGCCAGTCGATGCGGTACTGACTACGGCCACGTTCGGATGGATTTCTTGTGTGCCACAGGCACTGGTACCACAAAGATACAAATTCCATTGATGTTCATCTATTTTGATTTGATTTGATTTTCACTTGCCTCAACAGGTCTTCACAAGTGTCACAAGAAGGATGTATATATATGTGTGTGTGTGTATGTGTGTGTGTGTGTGTGTGTTTGTGCATTTGTGTTTGTCCCCCCAACATTGCTTGACAACCAATGCTGGTGTGTTTACATCCCCGTAACTTAGCAGTTTGGCAAAAGACACCGATAGAATAAGTACTAGGCTTACAAACTAGGGGGGGGGGGGCAATTTGCTCGACTAAAGGCGATGCTCCAGTATGGCCACAGTCAAATGACTGAAACAAGTGAAAGAGTAAAAGAGCAAGTGTTCTACATCGTATATGTCAAAATGAGATATAGAAAAGAGATAATTTAAAAAGAAAAAAAAACGATTTATATATATGGCCTTCTGGCTTCCCAGACCCCAGTTGAACCGTCCAACCCATGCTAGCATGGAAAAACGGACGTTAAACGATGATGATGAGAAAAAAGCAGATGACAAATTGTTAACATGAGGGAGATGATGTAAAGCAATGATTCAAGAATAACAACCCAACCCCCTCACCCCACCATCACTCACAACAATAAATCTTAATCTCTCTCAGCGTCAGAACTATTTTACCGAAGGAATAAGACAGAAGAGTGAAGAAAGAAGAAGAAGAAAGAAAATGAAAGAGAGATGGTTTTTTTGTATCAGTCATCTTAGCAATGGTAAACACCAGCTGATGTCCCGGAATACTCGATCAATAAAAATCGTTACATTGATTAGTTAATGGGGGAGTTCAATCAATTAACATAGGGGAAAAACATGTAGATGTATTGACCTGTCAGATGAGTTGGCAAGGAAACAATTGATAAAGTGTGTGTTTATGGGATGGTTTGGAAAGTTTTAAGTGAAAAGATACCCTGGCACAGAAATGGTAAGGTGTCTGACAATTGGCGGTGTCAGCATTGTTGTTGTTGTCATCGTCATCGTCATCATCACTGACATTGTCGTCGTCGTCGTCGCTGTCATCATCATTCTCGCCATCATCAGCATCACCACCATCATCATCATCATCATCGTCATCGTCATCATCATCACCGACAATTGTCATCGTCATCGTCACTGTCATCATCATTGTCGCCATCGTCATCATCATCATCATCGTCATCGTCATCATCATCATCATCGTCATCGTCATCATCATCATCACTGTCATCATCATCATCATCATCACCGTCATCGTCACTGTCATCATCATTATTATCATCGTCATCGTCAACATCGTCATCGTCAACATTGTTATCGTCATCATCATCGTCATCGTCATCATTATCATTTGTTGTCATTATCATCATCATTGTTTTAATGTTCCCTTTTCTATGCTTGCATGGGTCAGATAGAATTTGTTGAGGTGAATTTCTTACAGTTGGGTGCCCTTGCTTTCACCAACCCTCACCTGTTCCCCAGTAAAGCAATATTTCCCCATGACCTGACATGTTTTCCATTGAAGATTGGATATGAAGAACACCTCCCACATGGCAGCGATGTTCATTTACAACTATCATACAAAGTCCAAGCAAAGACACATACACACAGACATATATATACGTACATATATATATATGATGGGCTTCTTTCAGTTTCCATTTACCAAATTAATTCATAAGCATTTGGGAAACTGGCTCTATGTCCCATATAGAATAATGTGGACTACCCACCTAACCATGAAAATAGGTAAGGGTTGGCAACAGGAAAAGCATCCAGCTGTAAAAGTCCTGTCTCAAGTCCCTCTTTGTCTAACTCTTGCTAACATGGAAATATGGAATAAAAAAGACATTAAACAGAGGAATGATACTATAATAACGTGGTCCAGTGGTTAGGGTGTTGCACTCGTGATCTAGCAATCATGGGTTCGATTCCTGGATTGAGCAGTGCACTGTGTTCGTGAGCAAAACACATCGTTTCAGAGCTGTCTTTTTAAGCTTTCTACTTATTCTATTGGCCTTTTTTGGCCAAACTGCTAGGTTATGGGGGACATAAACACATCAACACCATTTGTCAAGTGGTGGTGGGGGAAAAATACAGACACAAGGATACACACACACACACACACACACATGACGGGCTTCTTTCAGTTTCCGTCTGCCAATTCCACTCGCACGGCTTTTGTTGGCCCAAGGCTATAACTGAAGACACATGCTCAAGGTGCCACACAGTTGGATTGAACCTAGAACCACGTGGTCGGGAAGCAAACTTTTTACCACAGAGCCACAACTATTTTTAGAATGACATTGTAGGGTCGGTGGAAAAGACTTGACCAAGCTGGTTTGAACATAAAATGTTGAATATTTGGGCCAGATATGATTGGCTTAAAAGATTAAGGGTGAGAGTTTGACCGAAAAGAATACTGTTACTTACAATAACTGCATATATTAATACACTTCCAATGTTATCGTAGAAAATACTGTCGTTTAGACTGTAAGCCGCTTCCAAGATAATGCTGAAACAGGAAAGTTCACAATAAGACACAGAACACTAAATTTAATGAGAAAGGAGAATTTTGTTACATAGGCACAGGAGTGGCTGTGTGGTAAGTAGCTTGCTTACCAACCACATGGTTCCGGGTTCAGACCCACTGCGTGGCACCTTGGGCAAGTGTCTTCTACTATAGCCTCGGGCCGAGCAAAATTATTGTGAGTGGATTTGGTAGACGGAAACTGAAAGAAGCCAGTCATATATATATATATATAATATATATATATATATATATAATATATATATATATATATATATATATATAGGTGTAGGAGTGGCTGTGTGGTAAGTAGCTTGCTTACCAACCACATGGTTCCGGGTTCAGTCCCACTGCATGGCATCTTGGGCAAGTGCCTTCTACTATAGCCTCAGGCCAACCAAAGCCTTGTGAGTGGATTTGGTAGACGGAAACTGAAAGAAGCCTGTCGTATATATGTGTATATATATATGTGTGTGTATGTTTGTGTGTCTGTGTTTGTACCCCTAGCATTGCTTGACAACCGATGCTGGTGTGTTTACGTCGCCGCCACTTAGCGGTTCGGCAAAAGAGACCGATAGAATAAGTACTGGGATAACAAAGAATAAGTCCCGGGATCGACTTGCTCTACTAAAGGCGATGCTCCAGCATGACCACAGTCTGAACAAGTAAAAGTAAAGAGAAAGAGAGACCATTATCAGTATTTATCACAACCGTCTGACAAACAGGAACATGAAACTCTGAGTAACAGTTCTGTGATAATTTTGCAGCTTTAATAAAAAGTATATATATACAGACGGAAACTGAAAGAAGCCCGTTGTATATATGTATATATATATATATATATATATGTGTGTGTGTGTGTGTGTGTGTGTGTGTGTGTGTGTGTGTGTGTGTTTGTGTGTCTGTGTTTGTGCCCCCCCCCCAGCATCGCTTGACAACCGATGCTGGTTTGTTTACGTCTCCGTAACTTAGCGGTTCGGCAAAAGAGACCGATAGAATAAGTACTAGGCTTACAAAGAATAAGTCCTGGGGTCGATTTCTCGACTAAAGGCGGTGCTCCAGCATGGCCACAGTCGAATGACTGAAACAAGTAAATGAGTAAAACATATACACAGTGTGTATTAGGTGCCTTTTTTTCTGTGACACTGGCACCTATGAGGTTGCCAAGTGACTCACAAGACAAAGAAAAGAAAGGAAAAGGGGCAAGCCCACCTCAACTGAGTGGGTGTGTATTAAAAAGAGAGAAGTGGGTTGGGGTACTTTTAAACCAATTACCCCCCCAAATATATTTATTTACGCTGACGTTACCCCCTTGATTTGAAAGGAAGAAAATCATAGATTCTTTGAATTCAAAAGGTTTCATTGAATCTGTTCATATGAAGAATTCAATTACAAACATAAAAAGTATAAAACAAATGCAATAAAATAGATAAATATCCTCATTATGAAACAAAAGGATTTTTCTAGAAACTTCTTCACTTCGGGTTTTGGAGAAATGTAGTTTCATTTTTGTTACAATTACATAAAAAATGGAACATTTCGATGCCAGAGCAATTTGGATACAGTCTTTGGGGTCTAATTAATTACTCTGGTTTGTTTTTATGTTCATTAGAGTGGAAAATCCTTTACGTTATTTATATTATTTACAGTTCTATATTTAACCCTTTTGTTACCGTATTTATTTTGAGATGCTCTGTGTTTCTTTCAATTAATTGTAAATATAACAAAGAATTTAGTAAAATTACTTACTTATCATTCAGCTACTGTTAGGATCATAAATTGTGACTAAGGTTTGGTAGTATATTTTAATGAAAAACTTATGAAAACAAGACATTTATACTACAGAGCCAGAGCCAGTTTTGGCCGGGTTAGTATCAAAAGGGTTAAGGGATAAGGAATTATGTACATTATTTACTTATTTGTCCTCATCTTGTTTGTTGTTAACACAACATTTCAGCTGATATACTCTCCAGCCTTCTTCAGGTGTCTTGGGGAAATTTCGAACCTGGGTTCTTATTCGTAAGGTATTTTTCAATGTAATTATTATTATTATTATTATTGTTATTGTTCAGGTCACTGCTAGGAACCCAACTCGGAATCTTGGGGTTAGTAGCCCGTGCTCTTAACCACTACGCCATATATCCGTCGAATGTAAATAATGTACATAATTCCTCATCTCTTAAATATAGAACTGGAAAATCCTTGTTTGCAAAGGTAAGTTGTTGTGAAAGGCAGCAACTTTTTGACTATCTCTTCATGCCAGAAGAAAAATTTCTATCATAACAAGGAACATGATTTTTTTATATAATTTTATTTATATCTAATTAGTCCTCATTGCTCCCAAGAATTTCATTTTTATCCCACTTGGGGTAATTTACCCTGGTTCACCAACCCCTGTTCTAAAACATAATAGAGGGGCAGGTACAGGTGTCTTACTATCAAGAAGATGGCTTCCTTGCATTATGCGACAATGTTACAAGTATACATGTATGTTTAAAGTATGGCCGTTTGCCAGCCCCGTCTGGCACGTAAAAAGCACCCACTACACTCATGGAGTGGTTGGCGTTAGGAAGGGCATCCAGCCGTAGAAACATTGCCAGATCAGACTGGGCCTGGTGCAGCCTTCTGGCCTCCCAGACCCCAGTTGAACCGTCCAACCCATGCTAGCATGGAAAGCGGACGCTAAATGATGATGATGATGAGGGTAGCTAGAAAGGAAATACAGTTGGTGATGAGGGAGTTCCTGAGCATAATCACAAGGTAAAGGAAAACAAATACATGGGATGTTTCTTATAAAACTCAGCAGCAAAGATTTGCTTCTGATGTTAAGAAATAATGGCAGAGTTAAGATTAGAAGCGTTCGTATTGGTTTACTTACGGTGGCAGAAGATAAAGAAAGAAATCATGTGGAGTGAAAAATTTAGGAAACTGTGCTGAATATCCCAGGACACTGAAAGAAAGAAAAATATAAAACTTGAATGATATAGGCGCAGGAGTGGCTGTGTGGTAAGTAGCTTGCTTAGCAACCACATAGTTCCGGGTTCAGTCCCACTGCGTGGCATCTTGGGCAAGTGTCTTCTGCTATAGCCCCGGGCCGACCAATGCCTTGTGAGTGGATTTGGTAGACGGAAACTGAAAGAAGCCTGTCGTATATATGTATATATATATATGTGTGTGTGTCTGTATTTGTCCCCCTAGCATTGCTTGACAACCGATGCTGGTATGTTTACGTCCCCGTCACTTAGCGGTTCGGCAAAAGAGACCGATAGAATAAGTACTGGGCTTACAAAAGAATAAGTCCCGGGGTCGAGTTGCTCGATTAAAGGCGGTGCTCCAGCATGGCCGCAGTCAAATGACTGAAACAAGTAAAAAAAAAAAAAAAAAAAAAAATATTGCAATAGATATGTCACAATGATCTCATTATTAATGTATTATAAGGCGGTGAGCTGGCAGAATTGTTAGCATGCCGGGCGAAATGCTTAGTGGTATCTTGTCTGTCTTTACGTTCTGAGTTCAAATTCCACCGAGGTCGACTTTGCCTTTCATCCTTTCGGGGTCGATAAATTAAGTACCAGTTACGCACTGGAGTCGATGTAATCGACTTAATCCATTTGTCTGTCCTTGTTGGTCCTCTCTGTGTTTAGCCCCTTGTGGGTAGTAAAGAAATAGGTATTTCATCTGCTGCAACGTTCTGAGTTCAAATTCCGCCGAGGTTGACTTTGCCTTTCATCCTTTCAGGGTCGATTAAAAATGTACCAGTTATGTACTGGGGTCAATATAATTGACTTAATCCGTTTGTCTGTCCTTGTTGGTCCTCTCTGTGTTTAGCCCCTTGTGGGTAGTAAAGAAATAGATATTTTGTCTGTTTTTATGTTCTGAGTTCATTAAGTACCAGTTGAGTACTCAGGTCGATCTAATCGACTGGCCCCCTCCCACAAAATTTTGGGTCTTGTGCCAAGAGTAAAAAAGATTATTAATGTATTATAAGGTAGCGAGCTAGCAGAAATGTTAGCATGCCGGGTGAAATGCTTAGCGGTATTTCGTCTGATTTTACATTCTGAGTTCAAATTCCGCTGAGGTTGACTTTGCCTTTCATCCTTTCAGGGTCGATAAATTAAGTACCAGTTGCATAAATATGTGTGTGTGTATGTATTTGTGTGTCTCCGTCTGTTGCCCCACCATTGCTTGACAACCGATGTTGGCATGTTTATGTCTCTATAACTTAGCGGTTCATCAAAAGAACCAATAGAATAAGTACCATAAATCCTGGGGTCAATTTGTTCGACTAAAGGTGGTGCTCCAGCATGGCCACAGTCATATGACTGAAACAAGTGAAAGAATAAAATAATACAAGATGGATTTCCTGAAGGTTTCCACCTACCAAATTCACTTACCCAAGATGCCACCCTGTGGAACTGAACTTGAAACGAAGCAGTCGCAGAGCATACTTCTTAACCACACAGCCAGGCGAGCTGGCAGAAGTGTTAGCAAAGGCAGCAAGCTGGCAGAATTGTTAGCATGCCGGGTGAAATGCTTTGCGGTATTTCGTCCGCGGTTACATTCTGCGTTCAAATTCTGCCGAGGTCGACTTTGCCTTTCATCCTTTCGGGGTCGATTAAATAAGTACCAGTTACGCACTGGGGTCGATGTATTCGACTTAATCCCTTTGTCTGTCCTTGTTTGTCCCCTCTATGTTTAGCCCCTTGTGGGCAGTAAAGAAAATACACACAGCCAGGCCAGTACCTATAGCTATTGGCACAATGTTTCCTTGATTTTGTTGGTTTAATGGTTCAATGAGATGAGGAAAGTGGTGCCATTGACCAATTTCAGAACCTCCGTGTCTCTGGTGGAAGGAAGTTACTCTTAGACCAGAGACCTGGTTCAGAATGGACTCTGTTGATGATGGCATCCAAAGCTCAAGTGGTAGTGGTAGTGGCGGTCTTAAAATGAGGCAACTAATGAAATTACCGTATATTCCTGGATAATGGCAATTCTTCACTTTAATGTTGTGAAAAGGACATTAAACATTCTTCTTCTCCTCATCCTTCTTTTCCACCCAAGCTCCCTTTTCTTTCTCTCTTTCCCTCCCCTCCTTCTCTTTCCCTTCTCCTCTGTCTCCTCCTCACAATAACAACAATAATAACAACAACAACAACAAAAATTGTAAAAACAAAAACAACAAAAAATAACAATGATAATAACAATAATAACAACATCAATAATAATAATGATAATGATGATAATAATAATAATAATATATTTCTTTACTGCCCACAGAGGAGACAAACAAGGACAAACATAGGTATTAAGTCGATTACATCAACCCCAGTGCGAAACTGGTACTTTATTTATCAACCCCGAAAAGATGAAAGGCAAAGTCGACCTCGGCAGAATTTGAACTCAGAACGTAGCAGCAGACGAAATACTGCTAAGCATTTCGCCCGGTGTGCTAACGATTTTGCCAATAATAATAATAATAATAATAATAATAATAACAATAACAACAACAACAACAACAGCAACAATAATAATGGTTCTTGAAGCTTGACCAGTAAACAAGTGTCATCTTAGTCTGCTGTTGACAGCTGACACTTTCCATCATACCCAGCAAAATAAACTGAGAGTTTTTAATCAAAGAATAATAATAATAATAATAATAATAATAATAATAATAATAATAATAATAATAATAATAACAATAATAATAATAATAATAATTATTTATTTTTTTCTTCATAGCCAAATTTATTATGGAACTGATGGCTATTTCTGTCCTAACTGACTTTCATTCCATTAAATGTGTTTTTGTCGAAGCTATTTTAGATTCTGTGGCATTTTAAAGATTTATTCAGGGAAGGGAACAAGTTTATAAGCTTCTCTATTTGGTAATGGAATTCTTCTTTTTTTTTTATTATTATTTTTACCAATATTACTGAACGACAAATGACATTTATGATACAATATAATCCAAATAGCAGCAGAGTAGGTGAGGGTGATGAGTGTAGATGAGGATGGGAGAAACGAAGCAATACCAAATTAGCAAATATTACACTTACTGGATTAAACCGCCAAGAGCAATCCCAAGAATAACCAGCATGCTGAGAAAAAAAAAAAAAGAGGTAAAAAATGGTGAAGCAGCATATAAGCAGTCCTTTGTGAATTACATTAATTCATTTTAACCCCCTTGTTAAATTTTATATTTGCTTTCTGCAGCATCACAAAGAACAAAATGAGTTTTTGAAATTGGTCTTTTCTAACTCATTAATTTTTTTGGTTATCTTTTTTAATCCTTGTTCCCTTAAAGTCTGTTCCAAGAATTTTTAGTTTTCCTTAAACCTTTAGCATTTAAACTGGCCATATCTGGCCCATTTATTCTACTTGTTTTATGGTCAAACTGGCCATATCTGATCCATATATTCTACCTGTTTTATCTTCAGATAGAGTGTTGGACTCACAATCATGAGGTAATGAGTTCAATTCCTGGACCGGGCTGTGTATTGTGTTCTTGAGCAAGACACTCCATTTCACATTGCCACAGTTCCCTCAGCTGGAAAAATGAGTTGCAACACCACTGGAGCCAAGCTGTATCGGCCCCTTTGCCTTTCCCTTGGATAGCACCAGTGGCGTGGGATGGAGAGGCTGGTATGTATGGGCGACTGCTGATCTTCCATAAACAACCTTGCCCAGACTTGTGTCTTGGAAGGGAACTTTCTAGGTGCAATCCCATGGTCATTCATGACTGAAGGGGGTCTTTATCCTTTATCTTTTCTTTGAATCTTTCCCTTAAATTTTAAGAGAGATAACTTTTTAACTTAGAATGGTTAGAATCACCAACCTGTTACAAAACATTTCCTGTATACAGAAAACCTTAATGGTAATACATGTTCAACTATGATTTGATTGATCATTAGAGAATTGCCTTATCAATATCTTAAATGTATCAATTTTTCAAAAGTTTGGAATGGTAAATATTTCTTTAGGTTCTCACTTACCAAGATTCTGGAATGACAGACGATAGCATGCCAGCATAATGGTACACTGAAAAATGAAAAGGAACATTTTGGAAAATAACTGCTGTTGTTGCTTCCACATTTTAAAGAGGCTTACTTTATGATTCTGACATTTAAAAAAAAAATGGTAAACACTGAAAAGAAAAGAGAAATGAATGCAGTTATTGTTGTTTGTTCTTCTCGAGCCATGTCTGGCTCATAAGGACCAGTTTCCTGGTTTCATAGGCTTATAGGTTCCCCACCTAAATAGGACACCAGTCTGTCACAGGTGAGCTGCTAGATGCAGGAGGAAAGAGTGAGAAAAAGTTGTGGCGAAAGAGTCAGCAGAAGTTCGCCATTACTTTCTGCCGGAGCTGCGTGGAGCTTAGGTGTTTTGCTCATAAACACACACATCGCCTGGTCTGAGATTTGAACCCGCGAGTCCACTGTTCTAACCACTAGGCCATGTGCCTCCACGGTCCGTTGCAGGTGAGCTGCTGGATGTAGGAGGAAAGAGTGAGAGAAAGTTGTGGCGAAAGAGTCAGCAGAAGTTTGCCGTTACCTTCTGCCGGAGCTATGTGGAGCTTAGGTGCTTCGCTCATAAACACACATTGCCCGGTCTGAGATTCGAACCCGCGATCCCTTGACTGTGAGTTCACTGCTCTAACCACTAAGCCATGTGCCTCCATGCAGTTATTGTTAAGTATAAATTTGTTTTAAGATAAAAGTCATTTTGTCATTTGTGTCCTTAGCACATAGGTGCAGGAACGGCTGCATGGTAAGAAGCTTGTTTTCCAACCACATGATTGTGGGCGTCAGTTCCCCTGCATGACACATGGACTGGTACCCCTACCCTGTAAAAAGACTCACTCACCACAGAAACAACTAGTGGCCTTATTTACATTATTTACATTTGATAGATATTTGTCCTCCTCTTGTTTGTTGTTAACACAACGTTTTGGCTGATATACCCTCCAGATTTCATCAGGTGTCTTGAGGAAATTTCGAACCTGGATTCTCATTCCTAAGGTATTTTTCGATGTTATTGTTGTTGTTATTATTATTATTATTATTATTATTATTATTATTCAGCTTACTGCTTGGAACCAAACTTGGAATCTTGGGGTTAGTAGCCCATGCTCTTAACCACTACACCAAACAAGATGAGGAGAAATATCCATCAAATGTAAATAATGTACATAATTCCTAATCTCTTAAATATAGAACTGGACTAGTGACCTGTTGCCATGAGACTGGAGGACCCAGATTACCAGATGTTTGTATGGGGCAGACAAAATTTGTTAAATCAGATTTTCTATGGCCAAATGTCTTTCTGGTCACTATATTTTGAATGATTCCAAACATATTTCTAAGCAATATCTTTCACACTTTCACAGATGACTAGAAATAAATGACACCACTTGTATGATGGTGATGCTCATTTACAACTATCACATGATGTTAAGACAAGGCGTAGGAGTGGCTGTGTGGTAAGTAGCTTGCTTACGAACCACATGGTTCTAGGTTCAGTCCCACAGTGTGACACCTTGGGCAAGTGTCTTCTACTATAGCCTCGGGCCGATCAAAGCCTTATGAGTGGATTTGGTAGACGGAAACTGAAAGAAGCCCATCATATATATGTATATGTTTGTGTGTCTGTGTTTGTCCCCCCCAACATCGCTTGACAACCGATGCTGGTGTGTTTATATCCCAGTAACTTAGCAGTTTGGCAAAAGAGATCGATAGAATAAGTACTGGGCTTACAAAGAATAAATCCTGGAGTTGATTTGCTCAACTAAAGGTGGTGCTCCAGCACGGCCATGGTCAAATGACTGAAACAAGTAAAAGAGTAAATAGAACACATACACACACACACACACACACACACACACATCCATCATGGTCTTTTAGGTTCTGTCTACCAAATCTGCTTTACAAATTTTTGCTCAGCTCAAGGCTATAGTAGAACACACATGTCCAATGAGCTATGGTGCTACGCAGTGGGAATGAACCTGAAACCATGTGATTGGGAAATGAACTTCTTAAACACACAACTATGTTTGTGCCTATATCAAAATCTCACTAATGGAAATACTGTATCTCTAAAACTAATCTGATTTTCCAGTAGAGGATCTGAGTAAACATATGAAAAAAAAAACAATCCAAGCAAAAGGTTTTGTAAGAGACTCAAAACAAAAGCAACCAATAGTTTCCTTCCACTTGGAACCAACAGAGTTCTGCTCTGTTCACAAGAGAATCCAGATTTTACTTCTGAATCTTAGTTATCTTTTATTTGTTTCAGTTACAGGACTGTGGCCATGCTGGGGCACCGCCTTGAAGGGTTTTAGTCAAACAGTTTGACTCTGGTACTTATTATTTTGAAGTCTGAACTGTTAAGTTACAGAGATGTAAACAAACTTAGCACTGGTTGTCAAACAGTGGTGGTGGTAGTTTAGGGGAGGACAAACCAACACACACACAACACAGATATTATATATATATATATATATATATATATATATATACATATATATATATACATATCATATATACATATACATACATATATATATATAATATATATAATATATATATATATATATATATATATACACATATATATATTTTCATATATATATACATATATATATATACATATATATATATACATACATATATATATATACATACATATATATACATATACATATATACATATACATGTACATATATATATAATATATATATATATATATATATATATATATTCAGATGAATATGGTACCTAAGTTGAGGCACCAGAACTCAGTACAGTATATTATCCATACAATTTCAAAATAAGGTGATTAGAATCAAAATAAGCAAAAAGGATATCCAGAGCTAATGCATTACCACTGGATATCCTTGTTGCTCATTTTGATATATATATATCATGTGATCATGTGACCGACCAGGCCATCAAATGTTGCTACACATCACTGGTCACAATGTGCTTCACATTGTTTTAACCTTCAAATAACGCCACCCCGCTGGCTAAGCGAGCAGGCCAACAGAAGAAAGATCGAGAGAAAGTTGTGGTGAAAGAGTACAGCAGGGATCGCCACCACCCCCTGCCAGAGCCTTGTGGAGCTTTAGGTGTTTTCGCTCAATAAACACTCATAACACCCGGTCTGGGAATCAAAACTGCGATCCTATGATCGCAAGTCCGCTGCCCTAACCACTGGGCCATTGCGGCTCCACACACCACACACACACACACACACACGCACATATAAAATATAAATTACAGATAAAACCACTATTATGCAACTCAAAGTGATAGACATAAACCAAAACATAAAAAACAAATAATATATATTTTTATAAAACATATAACTTACAACTAGATCTCAAAAAGTATAAAAATGAATGATCAATATATAATAAGTAAAACAACTACGTACATTTCATGGCTGGAATTAAATTCAAATTACAATTAAGTTTAAATTCAATTGAAATAAATTCGATTTAAAATTATAGTCAATCTTCAGGTTAATGATAATAGTTAAATAAATAAGCAAATAGAGTTAAACAATATTATTAAAAAAAAAAAATAAAATAATAATATTTCTTGTAGAAAAAAACTCCATTAACTAAATTAGAAACTTAAAATATTAGGATTATTTCCTTCAACACATTTATTATGTTAAACATTTAAATTTTAAGGTAAAAAAATAGATAGAAATATTTATTTATCCTTGAAGATATAACTTGGTTTTAAAAAAACATAATAAACTATTGAATATCTTTAACTCAGTTATACTCCAATATTTAATTACCAAATTATTTAACAAAATAATCACTATTAATATTTTTAGATTTAAGTTCACATCTAATAATTATAAAATGATAAATACATAAAAATAAGTATCTAAATTATAATCAACAAATATAGTAATTAAAAATCTAAAATTTTCTCTATCAATAAATATATAAACATATATCCAAAAATAAATAAATTAGTCTATTATTACTTACATAAATATTATAAATATCTATAGAATATATTTATGAAATACAGTTTAAAAATACAATTTAAAAATAAAAAATAAAAAAAACGTATAACCTATATTAAAAAAATTGTATTACTATACCACAGTATCTAAAAATATACCACAGTGACTAACTAATATCTTAAAAATTTAGGTACAGTTATAATAATTATATACTAATAATAATTAAATAAATATACATGTCTAAATTATCATTAACAACTCAAATAATTATAAATTCAAATTTAACAATCAATAGTTATATAGAATACAATAACATTTCTTAGATAAAAAAGTTTACTTAACTCTCGAAAAGTGTCATTAACTAAAATTTCAAAATGGAAAATGTCTTTTTAAGCGTTTATAAGAAAACTCATGGAATTATGTTATTAACAGAATTAGAACAAACAGATGGAAAAATTCCTTTAACAATGAAAACTACGAATATATTTTATCAATGAAAACTACGACTATATTTTAGCTTTGATAGATAAAGAGAACTAAGTCACTAATAGAGAATATAATCACTATCCATTATAATATCTTTCACTATAAACCTAAAATTTATAATTAACTATGATAAATTATACTCAAAACTCTATAAATTAAAATAATTTATATAACTACCATTTACTGTATATTCTCTAATAATCTTATACAAATCAATTTATTTCATATATATAAAAAAATATGGTTACGTAGGAGTCAAAAATCTTTATTTAAATAAAATATCTTTTAGACACATTCAATATTAACTCAGTAATAAATTAATCATTACCTATATTATGACCACTAATTAATAAACTTAATTCATTAATAAATAATATTAATTAAATAAACATCTAAATAAATCTACTTCGAAGTATATAATATAAATACATTTTGATTAATATAAAAAAATTTATTACAAACTATAAACTTTACTGTCATTTGCCAACCCCGCCTCGAATGGCTTCTGTGCCGGTGGCACATAAAAAGCACCAACCGATCGTGGCCAATGCCAGACCCCTCTGGCACCTGTGCAGGTGGCACGTAAAAAGCACCCACTACACTCGTGGAGTGGTTGGCGTTAGGAAGGGCATCCAGCTGTAGAAACACTGCCAGATCAGACTGGAGCCTGGAGCAGCCCCTGGCTCCCCAGACCCCGGTCGAACCGTCCAACCTGTGCTAGCGGGGAAAACGGACGTTAAACGATGATGATGATGATGATGATGATTATATATCATATTAATACTCAAAACCAATGCTAAAATAATAATAAATTAAACTTATTATATAGGTAAAGTAATTTATATTTAGATCAAATACTTTGCTCTTTAATTGAATAAATAAAGTACATATTATCATTATAAATAAATAGTACATAAAGAAAAAAATTATTTTACTACACATTCAAAATTATTTATTTAACGTTACTAAAACTCTTACCAAAAAAGATATATATACTTAATACTATTAATTTTAGTAGACATATAATAATCATAATAATAACAATATCGACCACAAAAGAAAATGAAATAACTATCTTTTAATCTATATTCATTAAATAAATTATATATTTAGTCATAAAATAAACATCTAAATATAATCTAACTATAAGTATTTAAAGAACCTTTACTAACTCTTATTGACTTATACTCAAACCACCAACAGAAGTGCAATCACAATACTATCATTAATTAATTAATTAATTTAATTATATATTTATTTATTTAATAATAAATATTAAATTAGACTTATTAAATTATGTAATATACAATATAAAATCACATGCTAAATTTTAGAATTAATACTACTACTAAATATAACTACAAATTAGAAACAAAAATAGGGTTTAAATATAGTCACTATTTATCTAAAAATTTATTATATAAGTAAAGTAATTTGTGTCTACATTTAATTTTATGCTCGTCCAAAGTATTAACTAATTTATTAATGATCGTTAAACAATATTTCTTTACATTCACTAGAACATAAAAAACAAGAATTACTACCTATACTATATGATTTTGCCTTACAAATTATCTCACACTTTAAATTATACTTAATTTGTTGGGATTTTAGTTCCCATATGTATTTGCTAAGCCCTGTAGAGTTCATAAGATTTCTATTGTTAAAGGAATGCATATGCTGAGCTACTCTTAATTTGATTTTATTAATAGAGAAAATTTCAGATTTTTAATTACTATATTTGTTGATAATAATTTAGATACTTATTTTTATGCATTTATTATTTTATAATTATTAGATGTGAACTTAAATCTAAAAATATTAATAGTGATTATTTTGTTAAATAATTTGGTAATTAAGTATTGGAGTATAACTGAGTTAAAGATATTCAATAGTTTATTATGTCTTTTTAAAGCCAAATTATATCTTCAAAGATAAATA
Source organism: Octopus sinensis (assembly GCF_006345805.1). Taxonomy (NCBI): domain Eukaryota; kingdom Metazoa; phylum Mollusca; class Cephalopoda; order Octopoda; family Octopodidae; genus Octopus; species Octopus sinensis. The sequence continues at coordinate 49,320,174 of NC_043015.1, forward strand.
AACATTTCTATCTATTTTTTTACCTTAAAAATTAAATATTTAACATAATAAATGTATTGTAAGAAATAATTCTAATGTTTTAAGTTTCTAATTTAGTTAATAGAGTTTTTTTCTACAAGAAAAATTATTATTTTATTTATTTTTTTGAAATAATATTGTTTAACTCTATTTGCTTATTTATTTAACTATTATCATTAACCTGAAGATTGACTATAATTTTAAATCAAATTTATTTTCAATTGAATTTAAACTTAATTGTAATTTGAATTTAATTCTAGCCATGAAACGTACATAGTTTTTTTACTTATTATATATTGATCATTCATTTTTATACTTTTTGAGATCTAGTTATAAGTTATCTCTCTATATATAAACGGCAAAATGTCTGCATGTGTGTCCTTTATACAAATCCACAATTTTTCAGTTAGAGAGCAGACACTTTCTATGGTCATTCGAAACCGTCCAAGAGTGGTTGTGCACATCTTTATATTTCCCCAGTCACCCTGCAAAGCCATTAAAAAATCAATAGAAGTGACTTTTTTGTGAATTTTCTATCCAAAACCCAATCAAAATGCCTGAAACTTGATACGTCAATTGAATACCAGCTACCTGTATGTGATTAGTCGAACATTTGGACAGTACTCGTGTGTATATGCAAATGCACGCAGCTGTATATGCATGCACTAGCACTATGACCCGGCATTTCCGGGTCATAGTGCTAGTATGTTTCATAAAAATATATATTATTTGTTATTTATGTTTTGGTTTATGTCTATCACTGTTTGAGTTGCATAATAGTGGTTTTATCTCTAATTTATATTTTATATATTTACACTGTGAAATTTGATTTAATATTAAATTGAATTTTTCCCTGTAAGTTTGGAGTTATACTCCCTAATATTATATATATCTATATATATGTATATATATATGTGTGTGTGTATATATATATAATATTATATATATTATATATATATATATATATATTATATATATATGTATATATATATATGTATATATATATATATATAATATTATATATATATATATATATATATATATGTATATATATGTATATATATGTATATATATATATAATATATATAGTATATATATTATATATGTGTGTATATATTATATATATAATATATGTATGTATATATATATGTGTAAATATATATAATATATATATATATATGTATATATATATATGTGTGTATATAATATATATATATATGTATGTATATATATATGTGTATATATATATATATATATATAGATATATATATATATATATATAATATGTATATATATGTGTGTGTATATATATATGTCTTCTACTGTAGCCCTGAGCTGATTAATTCTTTGCAAGTGAATCTGGGTGATGGAAGCTGTAAAGTCTGTTGTTGTCCAAGATACCACACATGGTTGCAAAGTGAGCTTCTTGATCACACAACCACGCCTTTCAAGAACTTCAATCCTTCAACTTACGTATAACAAGAAACAAAAGATGGAATAAAAAAACTTACAGAGTTTGCTTAAAGTGGCTATCATCACCACAATGACAACGATGAATGGTTGCGCAACAGCATGGAAGTTGAAATTGGCAACGCTGAGATTATCGTCATCAGGTCCTGTACAGTTAGTAATTTTAAGACCAGATTCTCCTCGGCTACATGTACATGTGGTAGGTGTGGGAAATATAGCTAAAATTAACAACACTAACAGCACATCCATTCTGTTTTTGGTAAATGCAAGCATCATCTGGAACGAGAAAAGTAAATTATTTAAAGGATATTTTCATTTGGTTCTTATAATCACAAACACCCTGCCCCCAGGAGAAACCAAGAATCTATGACAGTTAATAATTTATTTTTTAAGCCAAACTTTTTTGTTAAAATTGACAAGAATTCCTGACTCTATAACTTAAACTGTCATTAAGCATAAGGCCTGAAAGTTTAGGGGAAGGGGCTGGTCGATTATATCAACCCCAGTGCTTAACTAGTACTTGCTTCATCAACCCTAAAATGATGAAAGGCAAAGTTGACCTCAGCAGAATTTGAACTCGGAACGTATTGTTGGAAGAAATGCTGCTAAGCATTTTGCCTGGCATGATAATGATTCTGCCAGCTCACTGCCTTAATAATAATAATAATAGTAATAATAATAATAACAACAATAATAATAACGATGATGATAATGAAAATAATAATAATAATAATAACAATAATAATAATGATGATGATAATAAAAATAAAAACAACAATAATAATAATAATAATGATAATAATAATAATAACAATAATAATAATGATGATAATAATAATAATAACAATAATAAAAATAATAATAATAATAATGATAATGATGATGATAATAATAATAATAATAATAATAATAATAATAATAATAATAATAATAATCCTTTCTACTAAAGGCTCAAGGCCTGGAATTTGCAGGGAGGGGTTAAGTTGATTATATCGACCCTGGTGTTTCGCTGGTATTTAATTTACTGACCCAAAAGGATGAAAGGCAAAGTTGACCTAGACAGAATTTGAACTCAGAACATAAGGACAGATGAAACGCTGCTAAGCATTTTTCCTGGCATGCTAATGATTCTGCCAGCTGCTGCCTTGATATTAATAAAAATGATGATGATGATGATGATGATGATGATAAGCCTTTCTACTATAGGCACAAGGCCTGGAATTTGGTGGAGGGGTTAAGTTGATTACATCGACCCCCAGTACTCAACTGGTACTTGATTTATCGACCCTGAAGGAATGAAAGACAAAGTCGACCTTGGGTGAATTTGAACTCAGAATGTAGCGGGAGATGAAATACTGCTTGCATTTCACCCAGCATGCTAACGATTCTGCCAGCTCGCCACCTTAATAATAATGATGATGATGATGATAATAATAATAATAATAATAATAATAATAATAATAATAATAATAAAATAATAATAATAATAATAATAATAATAATAAAAACATCAAGCTTTTCTTTTTGTGGACTTACAAAACCGTAAAACTTTCTATGAAAATCTGACTTTTATTTGCTTCCTCCCTGAATATTCAAATATAAATGTAAACATATACTTTTTTATTGCAAAAACACACCTGTTCTCCTAACTGGACATACAAACATATCTAGAAAAGTCAACTTCAACCTCCACAATATTACCTTACAAGAAATATACAAACAGTTTTTATTGCAATAACACAAAGGCACATGGGGAAAAAAAAAAAAAAAAATAATAATGATGTTAAGATTCTTTCTGGCTGAACACAACTTCTCTATTCACAAACAATACAGAACAGCCCTTCCTTAATTTTTCTTAAGGCTAGTAGTAGCAGACATTTGAACTTTTTTTGACCCCCCACCAAAAAAAAAAAATAAAATAAACATCACTGATGATGGCCCTTCCTTAATTTTTCTTAAGGCTAGTAGTAGCAGACATTTGAGCTTTTTTGACCCCCCCCAAAAAAAAAATAAACATCACTGATGATGGTGATGATGGTGATGATGATAATAATGATAGTAATAGTGCTGATAATCTATCTATCTACATACACACACACACTCACAGAGTTCAGCTAACACAAACCTCACCTCCGCTCTTTAGATGTTAACCAAATATGAAAGTATTATTTGACAGGCAAGAATTCTGGCGTTGAAGACAGCCAGCCAACCACCCAGCCAGCCAAAGAGACAGACAGACACTACTGTGATGGTGATAATGATAAAAAAAAACAAAAATAACAATAATAAGATACTGCTGTGACTACACATAAAACAATATCATTGATGATGATGGTGGTGATGGTGATGGTGATGGTGATGATGATGATGGTGATGGTGGCGATAATGATAATAGTGATAATAATGGTGATGATAATAACAATAATAAGCCTACTACGGCTGCTATAATGGTATGATTATAATTGTAACGGCAATGATGGCCGTCTCCCCAAGAGCAAATCAAAGCTAAAAATGATAATATTATCGTAGCACCAAAATGTTTTTGGAAACTAAAAGGAAAACTAAATCAGTATACCAAATCGCTTGTCCTATGGTTAATCTGGAAGCGCGTCCCCCAGGGAAGAGCCAGCCTGGGATCGAAAAGTCATCAACTGGCACAAACTCTTCTCCGAATACGAACATGGATGGTCACTTGACCGGGAAATTCCCCAACTCGAGCCCTCCAAGTTCACCACCACAACCACCACAGAAAGAAAGATGTAAGCGGAACAAATGGACCCGAGAAGAGTATAAAGAAGTAATATACGCTTATTACTATGCATTAGGTAGGCCATCTCAAGAGAGACACACCGCAAACTCTTACAGTATATGGAGAACATGGAATCAAGACAGTAGGCCCTACTTGGACGAGAACAAATTAGCAAATGTGAGGAGGCATATCCTTAGAAATAACAGACTCACAGACAGTGAAATAAGCGCGATCAAGCATGCAACGGAAAATGACATAAATATAAGACACAAAGGAAATGAAGAATCAGATGAACAGTATAGCCCGCCACGAGGCTTAATTGAAAGACTGCTATCTGACCAAAGCACGCAAAGGCCTGAAGATACAAGAAATTCTATTGAACCTGTTAAAGATAGCCAGGAAAATGATAAAACAACAGTAACTGAAGATCTCGCATTTGCTGAAGAACACAGAGAGACTATGGCAGAAATGAGGCAGAAAATCCTGAATACGCTTGAAGTTGTAAGACATACAAGTATGAATGATAGAGAACCACTTCATAAACTCTCAAATACAAACCAAAATAAAAAACAAATCCAAATTGGCAACTATGTAACAAATGAAATAATACAAGAATTAAAACCTGATTTTACTGAGTTAAATGAAATTATTTACGCTTCTGCTAGGGCAATTGAAACCAGCTGTATGCCCCCCCAAAAAACAAAGAAAACCAAACCTGGGAAGAAACCAAACCTGGAGAAGTAAAATTGAAAAAGAAATTGAATTTATGAGAGGGGAAATATTAATATTAAATGAACTAATATGTGGAAATGATGTAAGATCCAGAACAGGAAGAAAGATGAAGAGAAAATTTGGATCCTCACCAAGAGAAGAACTGATATCAATAAAAGAAATGCTGAAACAAAAAGTCCAAGCAAAAGCCCAAAGAATACGAACATTTGAGAAGAGAAACAAGTTTTACAAGCAAAATAAGCTGTTCACATCCAATGCCAAAAAATTCTACAGAGATATAGGGAAGGAGAAAGTAACCGTTAGAGACCCCCCTCCCATGGAAGAAGTTCAAAACTTTTGGAAAAGGATTTGGAGTGACAAGAAGACGTACAACACAAATGCAGACTGGATTATACAAACTGAAGGATCCTACCAAAATTTACAACAACAAGCATGGGAAGACATCACAATAGCAGACCTAAGAAAGGCACTCACGAAGGCCCATAATTGGAAATCCCCCGGTAAAGATAGGGTGCCGAATTTCTGGCTCGCATCGCTCCCATGCGCACACGGTAAGCTAGTTCAGCTGCTCAATGGAATTATGAGAGACCCAAAGAAAACACCTGAATGGTTAGCAAGTGGTATTACTTACCTACTCCCAAAGAAGAACGAAACCAACTTTCCAAAAAACTATCGGCCTATAACCTGTCTATCCACCACGTATAAAATCCTAACATCTATCCTGGCGGAGAAAACATATGCATTCATGGAGAAGAATGATATTTTCCCCATTGAACAAAAAGGGTGCCGCCGAGGCTCATACGGATGCAAAGATCAACTGCTAATTAATCGTATGATCCTTGAGAACTGTCACAACAAGTGCAGAAATCTCAGCTCTGCATGGATTGACTATAAAAAGGCCTTCGACAGTATACCGCATCCATGGATCTTGAGATCGCTGGAATACGAATCTCCAATTATACCACTCTAATGGAGTACTTGCCTCAGAAAATATAAACATCAACTGTGGAATTTTTCAAGGTGACTCACTTTCACCTTTAATATTCTGCACAGCCCTAATACCCCTTACAAGTGAATTAAACAGAACAGGGTATGGGTATAAAATTGTCAATAAAAAAATAAGCCATCTATTTTATATGGATGACTTAAAACTCTATGGTAAAGACAATAATGAACTTGAAGGCCTATTGCGCACTGTGAAAGCATTCAGCGATGACATCGGGATGGAGTTTGGGTTTGAGAAGTGTGCCAAGGCCACTTTCCAGAAAGGGAAAGTGAAGACCACAAATTCAGTAGTGTTAGATGTTGACACAGTCATAAGAGAGCTTGAGCAAGAACAAACATACAAATATTTAGGGATAAATGAAGGCTCTGGTATTCAGCATGCAAGCATGAAAGAGAAGATCAGGAAGGAATGTTATAGGAGAGTTCGTGCAGTCCTGAAATCTGAACTAAATGCACGTAACAAGGTGTTAGCTATAAATTCCTTAGCAGTTCCAGTTGTTACTTATAGCTACAATGTGTTGAACTGGAATATGAGTGAAATAAAGAATATAGACAGGAAAATACGCAAGCTGCTGATTGTAATAGGATGCACCACCCAAAGGCAGACGTAGATCGCCTTTACCTTCCCAGAGCCAAGGAGGTCGAGGCCTGATCCAATTTGAACTAGCTTACAAAACAACCACAATTGGACTGGCCAAATATCTTGAATAATGAATGACTGGATGCTAAAGCTCGTGGAAAATCACGAGAGACGAAAGAAGCTTCATTCTATCATAAATGAAAGCAAAAATTTGCTATTGATCTCGTGCAGGATACCCAAACTGAACAACCCGAGGGAAGTACGGCAACTATTGTTGCAAAGAAGGTGAAAATAATGGCAACGAAAAAAGCACACGAGCAATTGGCTGATAGGTGGGCAGAAACCTCTGCACGGCAAATATGTGGCCCGTAGCAAACAAGCTGATGTGACCAGAAGCAAACCCATCAGTGGCTACGGAGCTCAGGGCTAAAAGCAGAGAGCGAAGGTTTCATCCTGCTGCTCAAGATCAAAGCCTATTAACCCGGAACTACCAGGCCAATGTAATGAAAAATGGAGCAGACCCAAAATGCCGATTCTGCAATGACATGATTGAAACAGTGGACCACCTAATCTCTGGATGTAAAGTCTTAGCACCAGTGGAGTATAAATTAAGACATGACAGAGTTGGCCAATATCTACACTGGCTAATAAGTCGGCATTACAATATCAAAACTACCGACAAGTGGCATAATCACCACCCTGAAGCTGTAACTGAAGGAGAAAATGTAACGATTCTGTGGGACTTTCCAGTACATACAGACCGAACCATCAAAGCCAATAAACCAGATATTGTTGTGAAAGACAAAAACAATAAAGTTTGCTTATTGATCGACATGAGCACCCCTGTGATCATAATATCTCGGCGAAAGAGTTTGACAAGCTCAGAAATATAAAGACCTGCTCATTGAAATTGAGAAAATGTGGCATCTCAAGGCGGTTACAATACCAGTGATCATAGGAGCACTAGGAATGATCAAGAAGGGAACCGAAAATTATATGAGAATGATCCCTGGCTTACCATCCCTGCAAGAAGTGCAAAAGATTGTCTTAACTGGTACATCACACGTATTGAGAAGAGCTGTGAGAGCTGTTACTGCCCATGTATTAATTTAACCTTAAAAAAAAAAAAAATGAACGAACTATTGAGTTTGGTTTAATGGCCTACCAATGTATACTATGAGTTTCTTTGCCCTAGGAGTCGGGAAGACGCTCGGCAAGAAATGGAAGCAAATTTGAAAGAAGAAGAAAAAAAACAAAAAATAATAATAATAGACAAATACATAACAAAAACACCAGGACTTACAAACACATATAACATGCAGAAAATTGCACTATTAGGCACTGCACACATCCTACGCAGAACACTTTCCATACAATAACCATCAGAGCATCACAACAAATGACAGCACATACCCAAGGCGCACAGAGCTGCGCTCGGTAGTGAAGTGAAAGCACGATATAAAAAATATACTACTGAATAATAATAATAATAATGATAAGAAGAAGAAGAAGAAGAAGAAGAAGAAGAGCAATAATGATATAATAATAATAATAATAGCTGAAGAAGATTGAAATAGAATGCTCGGTAGAGCTCCTACAGAAGGTTTGTCTTGTAGTGACAACAAGGATTATCAGGAAGGTTCTAAGCACTTGAAAGACTGCTGAAAACTTGTGGATACTTAAGGTTACCGGTAGTAACCAGCTAGCCACATAATTCCTACCTAGAATAAGACTGAACCTAGGCCAAACCAAAATAATAATAATAATAATAATAATGAATATAAGAGATACCACGACCATATAGCCAGGCTTGTCCATTGGACGCTTTGCAACAAGTATGGACTTGAAAGAGCAAAAATTTGGTACGATCACAAAGCCGAAGGCATCATCGAAAATAAAAATGCAAAGATCCTCTGGGATTTCATGATTCAGTGTGACTATGAGATAGAGAATAGGAAGCTGGACTTAGTCCTAATTGATAAAGAAAACAAACTATGCTGGATCATAGATATAGCATGCCCAGCTGACAACAAGGTATGCAATAAGGAAGAAATAAAAGTGCCACCTGGAGCAGACCACCCCCTCTGTGCACCCCCTCTAGCTATGTTAGTGATTTGAATCAATACTTACATTAATATAAATATATATTTCTTTACTACCCACAAGGGGCTAAACACAGAGGGGATAAACAAGGGCAGACAAACGGATTAAGTCGATTACATCGACCCCAGTGTGTAACTGGTACTTAATTTATCGACCCCGAAAGGATGAAAGGCAAAGTCGACCTCAGCGGAATTTGAACTCGGAACGTAACGACAGACGAAATACGGCTACACATTTCGCCCGGCGTGCTAACGTTTCTGCCACCTCGCCGCCTTATTAATATAAATATATGTGTATATAAATATAATATAAATATATGTGTATATCTAGGCATACACGTATGTGTGTGTGTGTTTGTGTGTGTGTGTGTGTGTGTGTGTGTGTGTGTGTGTGTGTATGTGAATACTTTGATTTTAGCTCATTGACCCAGGGACCGCATCATCGCAAAGCTGTAGAAACTATACCAAAATAAAACATTGTAATAAGATGTGGTCCCTGAATCTGTCTTGGAGGGCAGTGTGTCAAAATATGAACTGAGTTGGACTGTGATAACCTGCCCAAACAATTCCAGCAGGAAAAACAGAAGTAAAATGATGATGCTGATGACAATTGTGTGTGTGTGTGTGCGTGTGTGTGTGTAATATAATATATATTTCTTTACTACCCACAAGGGGCTAAACACAGAGAGGACAAACAAGGACAGACAAACGGATTAAGTCGATTACATAATAATAATTTATATAATAATAATAATAATAATAATAATAATAATCCTTTCTACTAAAGGCTCAAGGCCTGGAATTTGCAGGGAGGGGTTAAGTTTATTATTATTATTATTATTATTATTATTATTATTATTTTTATTATTGTTATTATTATTATCATCATCATCATTATTATTATTGTTATTATTATTAATCAGCATCATTATTATTATTATTGTTATTATTATTAATTTGTCGACCCCGAAAGGATGAAAGGCAAAGTCGACCTCGGCGGAATTTGAACTCGGAACGTAACGACAGACGAAATACGGCTACGCATTTCGCCCGGCATGCTAACGTTTCTGTCAGCTCGTGTGTAATATAATATAATTTGGCAATATGCTGTGCTTGAGAAGACGACCCATCAAACCAAGTGAAGTCATAGTCGTGACAGATACTGGTGTCATACAACTGGCACCCGTGCATTAGGAGGGCCATCCAGCCGTAGAAACTATGCCAGATCAGACTGGAGTCTGGTGCAGCCCCTCAAACCGTCCAACTCACGCCAGCATGGACAACGGATATTAAATGATGATGATGATGATGATGATGATACAAAGTTATATATAATCAATACTTTCATAAGTGCTATATTTATATTTAAATTAAATACCTTGGATGTTGCCTACGTTTTTGAATCTTTTCTTTATGTCCCTCTGAAAAAAATATGGAAATAATAATAATAATAATAATAATAATAATAATAATGATAATGATAATAATAATAATAATAATAATAATAATGGAAGCACTCCGTCGGTTACGACGACGAGGGTTCCGGTTGATCCGATCAACGGAACAGCCTGCTCGTGAAATTAACGTGTAAGTGGCTGAGCACTCCACAGACACGTGTACCCTTAACGTAGTTCTCGGGGATATTCAGCGTGACACAGAGAGTGACAAGGCCGGCCCTTTGAAATACAGGTACAACAGAAACAGGAAGTAAGAGTGAGAGAAAGTTGTGGTGAAAGAGTACAGCAGGGATCACCACCATCCCTGCTGGAGCCTCGTGGAGCTTTAGGTGTTTTTGCTCAATAAACGCTCACAACGCCCGGTCTGGGAATCGAAACCGCGATCCTACGACCGCGAGTCCGCTGCCCTAACTACTGGGCCATTGCACCTCCACAATAATAATAATAATAATAATAATAATAATGATAATTATAATAATAATAATAATAATAAAGATCTTGAAATAGAAATTAGCAAAATGTGGAACCTGAAGACAAAAAACAATACCTGTTGTCATAGGTGCCCTGGGAATGATAGCAAAAGGGGCTGATTGCTACCTAGCTCAGATACCAGGAAACCCCAAAATGGCAGAAATTCAAAAGATAGTGCTCACGGGAACTGCCCATATCCTACGCAAAATGCTTTCTATGTAATCTCAAATTTCTAAACAAACACGTAATTTTCTTATGGTTTCTCTAGAAAAATACTATGAACAAAACCAAATATTTGACACCCTAGGATGATGATGATGTTGATGATAGTGATGACAATGGCGACATCAACAATGTGGATGTCGATGTATTTTATTTATTGATGCATATTTATGTGTGTGTGCGCATCTCTACATTACATGCAAGTGTTAGGCGACAGAAATATTATAACAATCTCTTACATCTTGATTGCTGGAATTTTGAGATCAAGTATTTCCTCTAAAACGACATTACTGTTAGGTTAGTTAAATCAGACCGGAGTCTGTTGCGGCGCCCAAGCTTGCCAGCCTTGGTCAAACCATCCAACACATGCCGGCATGGACAACAGACATTAAGTGTTTCTTTTACTGGTTTCAGTCATTTGACTGTGGCCATGCTGGAGCACCGCCTTTAGTCGAGCATATCGACCCCAGGACTTATTCTTTGTAACCCCAGTACTTATTCTATCGGTCTCTTTTGCAGAACCACTAAGTTACAGGGATGTAAACACACCAGCATCGGTTGTCAAGCGACATTGGGTGGGACAAACACAGACACACTAACATATATATATATATATATATATATATATATATATATATATATACATATATACGATGGGCTTCTTTCAGTTTCCGTCACCCAAATCCACTCACAAGGCTTTGGTCGTCTCGAGGCTATAGTAGAAGACACATGCCCAAGGTGCCACGCAGTGGGACTGAACCCGGAACCATGTGGTCCGTAAGCAAGCTACTTACCACACAGCCACTCCTACACCTATGATGATGATGATGATAATGATTTACATAGCGATGAGAACACTGCATAGTCCTGCTATGGTTATGACAACCTTGTATAATAATAAAATTCCCCCAGTGTGCCATATTGTAAAAATTGGTTGAAGCCCGTGTGGTAGAGGAGGCTCATGGAATCATGATGATCTCAAGTTCAAATTCACAGCCCACATATCAGACCTTAGTGGAGAGAACATGCTGAGGCCTTTATCTTGTGGTGGACTTAACATAGACAATATCCAATCTAATTCAATCCAGTATAGGAGTGGCTGTGTGGCAAGTAGCTTGCTCACCAACC
>NC_043015.1:49334607-49349607 GCF_006345805.1 Octopus sinensis
GGTTTCAATAATGTGATAGATTATTTTCAGAACAACGAATGACATTGTAGGGTAGGTGTGAGAAGCTGGATCTGGCCAATATGAACATAAAACAGGTAGAATGGATATGACCAGTTGAAAAGCTAAAGAATTTGGAATAAGTTTGGATTCTATCAGGAAGACTCTGAGAATAGAAGCTGGATGGAATGGGATAGGAAACTGAGAGAGAGAGAGAGAGAGAGAGAGAGAGAGAGAGAGAGAGAGAGAGAGAGAGAGAGTAACTGTTTAGTTCAAGAAGACCTAATATCAAAAATATTCTAACCATATTCAGTTCTATATTTTTCAATGTGTCCTTCCTTTTTCAAGACAATAAAATATGATTTGATGAGAATTCAACAGCTATTTCTAGTAGTGGAGTATCCTTCCTTCAATACTGGCATCGACCATGCTTGAATGGTGCTTTTTACATGCCACCGGCCAGTCAAACGGCACTGGCAATGAACACACTTGAATGGTGCTTTTTATGTGCCACTGGCACAGGGCCAGTCAGCCAGCACTGGCATCGACCATGTTCATAAGGTGGCAACCACAGGAGCCAGTCCGTTGGGACTGGCATTGACCATGCTCAAATGGTGCTCTTTATGTACCACCAGCACATGTGCCAGTCAGGTGGTACTGGCATTGGCCACGACAATGATTTCACTTGACTCTACAGGTCTTTTCAAGCACAGTTTATTGCCCAGTGTTTGAAGGATACTCTCAAATGGGCCAGTTATGCTACGCTTGCATAGGCCACTGTTACGGTCTCACTTGGCTTGCTGGGTCTTCTCAAGCACAGCTATCTCCAAAGGTCTTGGTCGCTTGCCACTGCCTCCATGAGGTCCAGTGTTCAAAGGTCATGCTTCATCACCTCATCCCAGATCTTCTTGGGTCTACCTCTTCTACAGGTGCCCTCCACTGTTAGGGTGTGACACTTCTTCACACTGCTGTCCTCATCCATATGCAACACATGACCATACCAGTGCAGTCGTCTCCATACCAGTGCAGTCGTCTCCATACCAGTGCAGTCGTCTCCATACCAGTGCAGTCGTCTCACATGCACACCACATCTAATGCTTCTTATGTCCAACTTTTCTTTCAGGGCGCTTACACTCTCTCATGTATACACACTGACATTACACATCTAACTTCATTTCTTGCAAGCTTACACATGTCCTCAGCAGTCACAGTCCATGTTTCACAGCTGTGTAGCATGGCTGTTTGCACACATGCATCATACAGTCTACCTTTCACTCTGAGCGGGAGGCCCATACATATATGTATGTCTATATATATAAGTATGTATATCTATCTATCTGTCTGTCTATCTATCTATATCTCTCTCTTCCTCTCTCTCTCTCTCTCTCTCTATATATATATATATATATATGTATGTATATAATGTATATATATGTATATATATGAATGCTCAAAATGAGGAGTAGATAGACAGCCGACAACTGACAAAGGGTCTTTTCTCTGTGTTTACTTGTCCTATTTTTCAATATACATGGAAAAATACAGAGATTAAGAATATGGTAAACATTTTTTTAAAATCTCAAATCTACCATGAAAAACTCCAGGTAAATTTTTAGATTAACACTCGCACGAGTTTCACTAAGAAAAAAAAAATCAGATTTTTGCATGGAATCAACTACCCTGGCCTCCTAATATGCTACAAAACCATTTTTAGGGTCCGAAAATGGGGTGGTGTGTGGTGGAAGCCTCGGAAATTTCACTCTCATACCCATTGGTATTTTCATTATCTATTTTTCAATGTACTTGAAAAAATACGGAGATTAAGAATATGGAAAACATTTTTTTAAATCTCAAATTTACCATGAAAAGCTGCAGGTAAATTTTTAAATTAACACTCATATGATTTTCAGGTGAAAAAGTCAACATTGAAGAAGTTGGGGGAGAAAAGTTTCACAATACCGATTTTTGGCAATTTTCTGAAACCTCTGTATCCAAAAAAGGGGATTTTTGGTAAAAATTTTTTTAAAAATAAACAAATTTGGGAGAAAATGTGTGTGTGTGTGTAGGGGGGTGGTGATGAGCAGAAGTCTTTCCAAACATATACACACACACAATGTGTGTGTATGTGTGTGTTTGTGTTTGTCTGCCACGACTGCTTGACAACCAGTGTTGGTTTGTTGACATCCATGTAACTTAGTGGTTTGGTAAAAGCAACCGATAGAGTAAGCACCAGGCTTGAAAAAAAAAAAGCATTGGGGGGGTCGATACATTCAACTAAAAAAATTCTTCAAGACAGTGCCCCAGCATGACCACAACCAAGATAAGAGATCAAGAAATTTGCGTTCCTGATGTCATGGGTTTTGTTCAGGAAGTGGCATTCAGAGATATATTCCCCAACTGTTTGCTTTTGTTAATGGTAAACAGAAATTAGAACAGAAATTAAACAGAGAAAACTTAATCAATGCTAACTCTGCTCCACTTCTATTACACACACACACACACACACATATATACAAACAAATGTTTATATTTATATACAAATACATACAGACACACAGACATGTCTTTGTTTAAGGTTATAAAGCCAAAATAAAAGAATAAAAAGCTGTAATTATTTGAGTACATAAAGTGTATAAGAGAGAAAGAGAGATGGACAGACAGACAGACAGCTGAAAAAGTAAATAGACAGGCTGGGAGAGAGAGAGAGAGAGAGAGAGATAGAAAGAGAGAGAGAAAGAGTGAGAGATAGGGAAAGAGAGAAAGAGAGAGAAGGTGAGAGAGAGAAGGTGAGAGATAGAAAGAGACAAAAGAAGAAAGAGAGACAGACATAGAGGGATATAGAGAGACAGGTATAGAGGGATACAGAGAAAGAGACAAAAGGAGAGAGAGGAGGTGAGAGATAGAAAGAGACAGACACAGAAGGATTAAGAGAGAAAGAGACAAAAGGGGAAAGAGAGAGAGAGCGAGACATAGAGGGATAAAGAGAGAAAGAGAAAAAAGGAGAGAGAGGGTGAGAGAGGGAAAGGGAGAAAGAGACAAAAGGAGAGAAAGTGGAAGGATGAGAGAGGGAAAGAGACAGACATATAGGGATAAAGAGAGAAAGAGACAAATGGAGAGAGAGAGGAAGGGTGAGAGAGGGAAAGAGAGACAGACATATAGGAATAAAGAGAGAAAGAGACAAAGATGACAAAGAGAGGGTGAGAGAGGGAAAGAGAGAAAGACAAAAGGAGAGAAAGAGGAAAGGTGAGAGGGAAAGAGAGACAGACATATATATATATATATATAGAGAGAGAGAGACTGACAGACAGACAGACGGACTGACAGACTGAGAGGTAGGGTGTTATAGTTGTTTAGAAAACAAAATAAATAAAATTAGCAAAAGTAGTGTCCAAAATGTAAATGTGAATGAATTTTCCATGGAAATTAAACATGTATCAGTCACAGGTCTGATGTAATAACAGGGTTAAGGAGGGGGAGGAGGAGAGAGAGAGAGGGGAGAGGAGGAGGGAATGATAGGTCTTGTGGTAGAGAAACCAATGTACTATTAACAGATCAGAAAGTAACAGAAAAAACAGAAAAGGTTGACATTTCTGGTGTTGTGTAGTTCCTCAAACCTGATGCCACCTATTTCTTTACTACCCACAAGAGGCTAAACACAGAGGAGACAAACAAGGACAGACAAACGGATTAAGTCGATTATATCGACCCCAGTGCGTAACTGGTACTTTCTTTATCGACCTCGAAAGGATAAAAGGCAAAGACGATCTCGGCGAGTTTGAACTCAGAACGTAACCGCAGACGAAATACGGCTACGCATTTCGCCCGGCGTGCTAACGGTTCTGCCAGCTCGCCACCTGATTGAGCAGATCTTATATCAAAGATACTGCTGTCATCACCAAATATTTATTTATTTATTTCCTTCAGATATTGCAAGACCAGATGTGTGGTAAGAAATTTGCTTCTCAACTACGTGGTTCCGGGTTCAGTCCCACTGCATGGCACCTTAGGCAAAAGTCTTCTACAATAGACCCAGGCTCGACCAAACTCTTGTCAGGGGATCTGGCAGACAGAAAATGAAAAATGCCTGTTGTATGTGTGTATGTGGGTGTGTGTATCCATAAATATATACAGGAGTGGCTGTGTGGTAAGAAGTTTGCTTCCCAACCAGATGGTTCCGGGCTCAGTCCCATGCATAGCATCTTGGCAAGTGTCTTCTACTATAGCTCTTCAGGTTGACCAAAGCCTTGTGAGTGGATTTGATAGACAGAAACTGAAAGAAGCCCATCATATATATATATATATATATATATATATATATATATATATATATATATATACATACATACATATATACATACATATATATATATATATATAGACATATATACATACATATATACATACATATATAATATATACATACATATATACTATATAATATATATACTATATATATACATACACATATATATATATACATATATATATATATATATATATATATATATATATATACACTAGCTGAAGGTGACCCGCTCTACGCGCAGGTAAGAGTGTGGTTGCTACTTTCTGTTGCTTCCTTTCAGCACGTAAAAAGCCCCTCCGAACGTGGCCGATTGCAGCGCCGCCTTGACTTGCTTCTGTGCCGGTGGCACGTAAAAAGCACCAACCGATCGTTGCCGCTGTGAACCCCCTGGCACCTGTGCCGCGGCACGAAAAAAGCACCCACTACACTCACAGAGTGGTTGGCGTTAGGAAGGTCATCCACCTGTAGAAACCACTGCCAGATCAGACTGGAGCCTGTGCAGCCTCCTGGCTTCCCAGACCCCGGTCACACTGTCCAACCCGTGCTAGCACTGAAAACGGACGTTAACGATGATGATGATGATGATGATTCTCCACCTTTGTTTCTCTCTCCTTTCTCTCTCACTTTCCTCCCTCCCACCCTCTTACTTTCTTTTCTCTCGGACTCTCCCTCGCTTTCTCTACTCTCTATCTTTATCTATCTCTCTCCCATTTATAAACAACAGAAGATCTTGAGTAAGTGAGATAAAATATTTAGAAAGATCAATCACAAATATCAGGCAGTGGCAACGGAAAGGTCTGCTTCAGGCAGACAGCAAAACACTAACATTTAAAAGGGACAGACGAACTTGCGAGCTGAATAAAAATAATAAAATATTGGAAACCAAAGTTTGAAGGGATAGAATCTGAGGATAGTAGAGTCACCATGGCTGGCATTTCTTAACGACGGACAGCAACGTATTGACCGTTTAACGGCTGGCGTAAAATTTGAACTTGATGTAAAAGAAAATTCGTAAACACCAAGTTTTGAAGTGATTCTTTCTCACGACAGTAGACTCACCATGGCAAGCATTCAAACTTCTTTATCATGGACGGCAACACATTGACGAAAAGGGCTGGCGCAAATTTTTTAGCTTGATGTAACAGAGAATTTCTAAACACCCGCTCCTTTAAATTTTAATCCCCTTCCAGCCCCATTTAGACCCCTTTTCAAATTTTGGTTAATATAACCCGATTTCATTCGGGTCTACTGGGGCCACATTTTATAAGATGAGGAATTTTGTCCTAGAGGTGACGCCTTTCATTTGAGGAAAAAAATAGTTGTCATGCAAACTTGCCAGCACTTTTAACATAGGTGTGCATATTTTCAGCTGAATCGACCGACTACGTAATGCATACATTATATATATATATGTGTATATATATGTGTGTGTTGTGTGCACGCATTATATATACAAATGTATACAATGAGATATTATCTGATAAATTAAATTAGAGATAAACACTAATAGGCAAATCAAACAGTGAAAAACCAAAAACAAAAACATTTAAAAAAATATAATATAGAAAATATATAAATATAAAATTGAAAAATTTAAATTATTTAAATTGAAAATAAAAATTATTAAATTATATTTATAATTTTGTTTAAAAATATATATAACTATGAAAAAGTTTAATAACATAAATACAGATATATACACTTTGTATATACATATTTATATAGAACACAACACACACACACACATACATTATATATACATATTTATATATATGAACACACACACACACACCACATATAATGAACGCAAGATATCTGATTCATAATATTGTTCTCATGCTCGTGTGTTGTTGGTGACAGACAGATACTTAAAAGAACGCCGCCGACGTGATGGGAAGTAGGAAACAGAGTCAGTGAAAAAGAGAGAATAGCGAGAGTGACAGATACTTTAATAACGGTAGTGGCATTCTCAAATTATAAATGAAGGGGTAAGAGAGGGAAAGGAGGAATAGTGTGAGTGAGGAAGATGGCCCCCCTAGCAACCACACCTTTTAAGATAGGGATTTCTAAGGTAGCCCACGAGCATCGTCACCTCATTCTACATGTCCCTGTAAATTTTGGAGCGAATCGGACGGGACGTAGTGGCATTGAAAGCGATCCAAGCGGTAAAAATGTATTTCAGTTTTATATATAGAGATATCATCATCATCATCGTGCTGGTGGCACATAAATATATATATATACATAATGTATGTGAACTTTTTTCTTCTGTCATAATGTTTCATAATTAAGACAGGAGTGTCTTATTCTCTTCAGCTGTTTGTCAGCCACCACAGTTAGTGATTTGACCAACACTTACTCATGTACTTTGTACTGTTGGTTTAAAAAAAAAATACTAATAACATTCTACAAACAGGAACTGGATTATATTTCATTCAATGGTTCATGTTGCTCATTAAAAATAATGTACAGATCTTAGTTCAGTTTTTGGATAAACTCAATTTATTAAAATGGAACGCTTTTTACACAATATAAAATGTCATATTTTCAAGGCCTTTTGTATAAAAAAAAATAAAATCTTTGGATTTGAAAAATTACAAGTCTGTTACACTTCCAATCTGTTTTGTTTCACTCAAAATTAATAGAAGTTAGTCTGGTCTATTACCATAATGATAGAATTTTGTCTGTCTTTTAGAGGTTACATCTCAAAACATCAGTAAATTGTAGTGATAACTGTGAAGTTAATGCAAAAGGCGCTATCCAAACTTTAAACTGGTATGATTATCTTCTGGAAGGAAATCTGAATATAGCATTCAGTTTACTTTGTCAAATTATATACTTACATATTCAAATTTCATAAAATTAATCCTGTATTATCTTGGAGTAAAGATTTTTGCCAACATAACATGATAGTCCTGTTTAGAATGAATGTTGCTGAAATTTAGCCCCAGGAGACATCGTCTCCAGCTGGCTATACAATATGATCTGTGTCCTTAGATTTTCGAACAAGGGAATCTAGCACCCCCACTCAGCTCAAATATAAGGACACAGATCCTGTGACCCACTGAGCCATGCACCTTCCTCTGTGTGTGTGTGTGTGTGTGTGTGTGTGTGTGTGTGTGTGTGTGTGTATGTATGTATGTATATATATATTCTCTTTTACTCTTTTTTGTTTCAGTCATTTGACTGCAGCCATGCTGGAGCACCACTTTTTAATTGAGCAACTCGACCCCGGGACTTATTCTTTGTAAACCCAGTACTTATTCTATCAGTCTCTTTTGCCGAACCGCTAAGTGACGGGGACGTAAACACACCAGCATCGGTTGTCAAGCAATGCTAGGGGGACAAACACAGACACACACACATACACATACATATATATATATATATATACATATATACGACGGGCTTCTTTCAGTTTCTGTCTACCAAATCCACTCACAAGGCTTTGGTCGGCCCGAGGCTATAGTAGAAGAGACTTGCCCAAAGTGCCACGCAGTGGGACTGAACCTGGAACCATGTGGTTGGTAAGCAAGCTACTTACCACACAGCCACTCCTGCGCCTATATGTATATATTGTGTATATAGGTGTGTGTGTGTGTGAATATATATTTGTATGTATGTGTGTGTGTGTGTGTGTGTGTGTGAATCTCACATGATCAAACAAACTACCAGATGTTATACATCGCTGGTCACAATGCGCTTTGCTTCATTCTAGCTTCTGGTGATTTGCCTATACAGTTAAGTACTATATAGGTGTGAAACCAATGGTAAATCTATGACTGGCCCAAACTTTGGGCCTCATGGAAGCAGGCACAAGCGAATGAGACATTTGGCAATATGCCGTGCTTGAGAAGACCAGTCAAACCAAATGGAATCATAGTCATGGGTGATACTAGTGTTATGCAAGTGGCACCTGTGCCAGTGACATGTAAAAAACACCATTCAACCAATCAAACCAAATGAAATCGTAGTCATGGTCGATGTCAGTGTTGCATAAATGGCACATAAAATGCACTGTTTGATCTGTCAAGCCAAGTGAAATCATAGTTGTCTGAATGCCAGTGTCGCATAACTGGCACCCATACCGGTGCCATGTACAAAACACCATTCAAATATTGGTCCTCGTGGAGACAGTGATAAGTGACTAAGCCCTTTGGCAATATGCTGTGCTTGAGAAAAACACTCATCAAGGCAACTGAGATCATAGCCAGGGCCAATGTCAGAGTTATATAACTGGCACCTGTGCCAGAGACACGTAAAAAGCATCTACTACACTCTTGGAGTGGTTGGCATTAGGAAGGGCATCTAGTGGTAGAAACCTTGCCAGATCAGATTGGTAACTGGTGCAGCTCTCTAGCTTGCCAGTTTTCAGTTAAACCATCCAACCCATGCCAGCATGGAAAAATGAACTTTAAATGATGATGATGATGATGATGGATGATGATGATGATGATGATGATGATGATGACAATGATGATGATGATGATGGTGATGATTAACAGATGAGATCCAGAGGTGCTCAATATAGAAAACACTTGGTAGCTCTGAAATTATTTGAACTTACGCTTCAAAATCTTTACTATGGACTAAGTCTTTGAGGTAAAGAGTGGGTATAAGAGGAATCCAGGTGAGCTGATATCTGTTTTACTCAAGGACACACCATTTCAGAGCCTTTCGGTGACATACACTCATTAACTCTCATTTATATGGCAGATATATCTGTACTAGATAACATCTGGTAACCGATACCTGCAGAGCAGCTTTGGAAAACATGCAATAAAGTTATTATCTAGATAATGTAAATACACACACACCCACACACATATAGTGTGTGTATATATATATATAATATATATATATATATACCTAATATATATTATATATAATATATATATAATAATATATATATATATATAATACAATATATATATACATAATATATGCATACATAATATATATATACATAATATATAATACATAATCCTTATACATAATATATATATACATAATAATTATATACATAATATTATACATAATATATATAATAATATATATATACATAATATATATAGAAAATATATGTGTGTGTATGTGTAAATATATATATATATATATATATATCTGTGTGTGTAATGTGTATGTATAATATATATCTGTGTGTGTGTGTGTGTATTGGTATGTATGTGCTAGAGATATAGATTTATAGACGGCTAGACAATATTGGTATATACACAGACAAGATGTAAACACCATGTCAGTATTTACATATGCATGCATATATTATATATATGTATATATATATAATATATATATATATATATATATATATATATATATGTATCGATACAATATGTTACATTACTCGTAGTCAGATAAACTCTGAGTTTCAGATGCCGAGTGGAAATCCACAACACCATCTCTCGGTTATCTGGCTATTTGAAAACGTTATGAAAAAATACCGTTAAAAATGAAGGGAATTACTCTGTTATAACTCTGCTTTGGCCTGCGACTTATACATCGCTCGCATTTTTCGTCATAAAAATATATAAAAATCATAAAAATATATAAAAATATATAAAATATATAAAATCTTCTTGGACATAACACAGAAGCATTCTAAACCGTTTTCTTTAGGGGACTCAACTTAACAGAAATTTAGTCACATGTGGGCAGATCCGAAAGCTCTGTCCTTGTATTTAGACATGTGTAGGGTCTAAGCTGCTTTCCAGATAAGCCATCTCTCCATGTCGCATAAACCGCACCTTCCGCTGCCGGTAGTATAGGGCTTACATCTGGCCAAAATCTTTCCATTGTATGTTATAATCGACACCTTTCTCTCTTAAAAACGACCAAATATGATTGGATAATTGTGTCGCTTTTCTTTGTTCCAGTGCCTAAAGCTCAAAGTGTGGTTATTGAACCTGGCCTTGAATGAAAGTACCCTCTGTCAGCCCACGTATTTCTTCGTCGAAACGGTGTCTTGTGTTGTTATAGAGTTTACGGTAGCTTCATATTTGGGTCTTGGACATGCAAGCTCATTTAGCGGGCACAATTCTTTATTCCTGCATGAACATCTGTTTTTCTCTGGTGTTTTTTGTATGTTCTGATTGATTATGTTTTTAAAATTGGTAGTTGAACTAAAACTATTTTTAATTGTGTCTATTAAAGAGTTTCCTATAAGATGTTTACTGGAAAATGTCTATCTATCAGTGCTAGGAACGATTTACCTATATTGAAGGCCACCTCGGGTGAGTAAGGGGGCGTAAACCAGAGTGACCTCCTATTTCTATTATTCCTTTTCCTATTGTTGGCTGGTGATAGGTGTATATTTTATTTTTGCGCTAAACCACTATCTTTTAAAGCTTTATATAAACTGGGGCAAACGCTATTGAAGATGTCCTCATTAGATGAGAGGCTAGAAATCTCTTACTAATATTTAACTAAATTTTTGAATACTATCAGGGGAATGCATGAACCTACATTAATATAACTTATCTATCATTGGGCTTCCTATAAGGCTTAAAAATTATTATTAAGATCTAAGGAAACGTCTAAGAATTGACAACCGTCAGGTTAGTGTCTAATAGTTATACTAAGTCCGTATATAAATACATCACCACACATGTGCAATCAATAATCAAGGATATAATAATAGATAATAATGGAGGTAGTTTAACAGGTTTAAGGTAAAAAAACACATCAAGTGGAGAGGGAGAAAGACAGAGGAGTGTAAACAATGAGAGAGGGCAGGAGGAGATAATAGAGGGGGGGGATAGTAGAGTGAAGACAGCTGCGTGGGTGGAGGTGAGTGAAGGCAGAGGGATGGGGGAATGAGGATGAAGAAGAATGGAGAGCAAAGAGTGAATAGTGAGAAATGTAGGGGAGAGAGAGAGAGTGAGAGAGAGAGAGTGAGAGGGAGAGAGAGAAAAGTAAACAGAAGGGAGATACGTACACACACATAGATACACATACATAAACACACACACACATATATATATACATACATATACACACACACATATATACAAACACATTTATACATATATTTATACACATTTATACACATATATATATATATATACACATTTATACATATATACTCTTTTTAATTTGTTTCAGGCATTTGACTGTGGCCATGCTGGAGTACTGCCTTTGGTCGAGCAAATCAACCCCAGAACTTATTCTTTGTAAGCCTAGTACTTATTCTATCGGTCTCTTTTGCTGAAGCACTAAGTTACAGGGACGTAAACACACCAACATTGGTTGTCAAGCGATGTTTGGGGGACAAACACAGACACACAAACATATATACACACATATATACGACGGGTTTCTTTCAGTTTCTGTCTACCAAATCCACTCACAAGGCTTTAGTCGGCCCAAGGTTATAGTAGAAGACACTTGCCCAAGGTGCCATGCAGTGGGACTGAACCCGGAACCATGTGGTTGGTAAGCAAGCTACTTACCACACAGCCACTCCTATGCCTAATACATATTATATTTATATATTATATATATATATATATACATACACATTTATACAACCACACACACACATATATATTATATATACTATATAGAATAAAACTTATATATAAAGAACGTGAAATTCACGAATTGACAAACACGGAAAAACGGACAGTAATCAGAGCCTTCATCTTCAGTCAGAAACCGATATATAATACATCACCATCACTGACCGACCAGTCCTCAGATAGTTACACATCGATGGTCACAATGCGTTAGCATTGTTTTAGCCTTCGATGACGCCACCCCGCGCCCGACTGACCACCAGGCCGTTGCTAAGACGATAGCCATATTATATATGATTATTATATATATATATAGATAGATATATTATAATATATATATATTATATATATTATATATATATACATACACATATATATATATACATACATACATATACACATTATATATACACACAGTATTATACATACACATTTATATGTGAGAGGATGAGAGGGGAGAGAGGGAGAGATAGTGAAAGTACTAGAAAACAGTGTTTGGAAAGTTTCAAGCCAGAAGAATCAGTGGTCGTTCGTCTCAGTAGTTATTATCAAGTTTGGTTTTACAGTCGATAATTACAGTTGTCGATTCACCGAGAAGGGATGGAAATAAAACGAAAATAAGCCACCCATCTAACTAACCACACACTAATTCTGCACTACTAAACATAACCGAGATAACTAGGATTATATATAACTTAACTACTTATACCCTACTCTGAATTAGGACGACCATGAAACACATTCTCAGTGTTCGTAGGAATGTACTTCACTGAGTGACACCGTTCTGAATACACTAAATATTGGATACTCTTTTAACTTGTTTCAGTGATTTGACTGCGGCCATGCTGGAGCACCGCCTTTAATCGAGCAACTCGACCACGGGACTTATTCTTTTGTAAGCCCAGTACTTATTCTAGCGCTCTCTTTTGCCGAACCGCTAAGTAACGGGGACATAAACACACCAGCATCGGTTGTCAAACAATGCTAGGGTGACAACCATACATTCTATATACCTATATACGACGGGCTTCTTTCAGTTTCCGTCTACCAAATCACTCACAAGGCTGTTCGGCCCGAGGCTATAGTAGAAGACACTTTCCCAAGGTGCCACGCAGTGGGACTGAACCGACGGAACCATGTGGTTGGTAAGCAAGCTACTTACCACACAGCCACTCCTGTGGTGATCAAAGAAAATGTTGGGATTGATTTAGAGAGATAGATAACTTTCTTTATTGGCCACACAGGGCTAGACACAGAGGGGACAATTACAATGTAGAGTTTTTTTTCTTTTCGAGGGGGTGGGCGAAAAAAAAGAAGAAAAAAGGACAATGATCAAAAGGGATCGAAATAGTTAGGGACATATGCAAAAAAAAGTCAAACGGTACAAATTGTTCCCAAGAAATGGGGAGGTTTATCTGTGGAAAGAAAATCCTACGAAAAGACCACAGTAACCTTGGGAAATTATGTCACATATTAACATATTTATTTACAGACAGATAGATAGACAGATAGATAGATAGATAGATAGATAGATAGATAGATAGATAGATAGACAGACAGATAGATAGATAGATAGACAGACAGATAGACAGACAGACAGATAGATAGATAGATAGATAGATAGACAGACAGATAGACAGATAGATAGATACATAGACAGATAGATACATAGATAGACAGATAGATAGATAGACAGACAGACAGATAGACAGACAGATAGAGAGACAGATAGACAGACAGATAGATAGACAGATAGATAGATAGACAGATAGATAAGTAGATAGATAGATAGATAGATAGATAGATAGATAGACAAAGAGTGAGGGTCAGAGAGAGAAAGAGAAAGAGGAGGAGAGGGAGGAATATCTGTTTATCTTTATCATTAGCAAGATATTGAGGCCTTGTTGACCAGACAGATGTCCCGTTAGTGCGAAGTATAAATAAGTTGTTATCTTTCTTTCATGCTCTACCATCATAAGCAAAGTAAGGCTCATCGATTAAATGTAATATCTTGTTTTGAGCTCAAATCCTGCCATGATCAACTTTGACTTTCGCCCTTTTGGGATCGATAAAGTAATCAAATAATTCCCCCACCCACTGCTGCCATCCCAACACTGCAAAATTTCAGGCTTTGCGCCTACAATAGAAATTTTCATCATTTCGGATGAAGATGTTATCGACTGTCCAACTCCTCCCACCACCACCAAATTTCAGGCCTTGTGCCTATAGGAGAAAGGCTTATTACTACTGTTGTTGTTGTTGTTGATGTCGATAAGGTGTTGAGCTGGCAGGATTGTTGCCACAGCGGTATTTCACCCGTCGGCGAGCTGGCAGAAACGTTAGCACGCTGGGCGAAATGCTTAGCGGTATTTCGTCTGCGTTACGTTGTGAGTTCAAATTCTGCCGAGGTCGACTTTGCCTTTCATCCTTTCGGGGTCGATAAATTAAGTACCAGTTACGCACTGGGGTCGATGTAATCGACTTAATACCAATGTCTGTCCTTGTTTGTCCCCTCTGTGTTTAGCCCCTTGTGGGTAGTAAAGAAATAGGTATTTCACCCGTCGCTACATTCTGGGTTCAAATTCTGCTCAGGTTGACTTTGCCTTTCATCCTTTCGGGGTTGACAAATTAAGTACCAGTGAAACACTGGGGTTGATGTAATTGACTAGTCTCCACCCAACCAAATTTCAGACCTTGTGCCTTTAGTAGATGTTGATGTTCATTATTTACAATGGACGGATAGGTCTCCTCACCTTGTCTGTTGTTATCAGGTGTTCTCGTGGAATTTCAAACTTAACCTTTTATTTGATTAATATTACTTGATATTATTTTTCAAGTCCCTACCTGGGATTGAACATAGAATCCGAGGTTCATGCTGGAGCACTGCAAACTCTTATCCAATACACTATATGCCCATCAGCAATTATAGACCTAGTATTTTATGTGTATTTTAGTATTTTATGTGAAGGCACATGGCTCAGTGGTTAGAGCGTTGAGCTTAAGATCGTGAGGTTGTGAGCTCGAATCCTAGACCAGGGTGTGTGTTGTGTTCTTGAGCAAGACACTTTATTTCACGTTGCTCCAGTTCACTCAGCTATAGAAATGAGTAGCGACAGTCACAGGTGCCAAGCTGTATAGCCCTTTGCATTTCCCTTGGATAAC
>NC_043015.1:49354607-49369607 GCF_006345805.1 Octopus sinensis
AAACAGCAAATAATAGCAACTATTTTAAACAGCTGGTGATCTTCAAACAAATCGGCGCCAGTCGTAGAATGTTGGCTTCACTTTTCAAAACTTTTAAAGGTTCTGTTTTAAAGGTCATCAAATGCAATGGACAAAATGCTATACATTTTGGGAGAGAGAGTATAACCAATAAGTTAATCCCAGCATTCAGCTAATATATTTTTTATTTTTATCGATCAAGAAAGTCTAAACAACAACAATATCTACCAATACTGATAATTAGAGCTGGTAGGAGCTAACGAGAGAGAGAGGAGCCACTATTTTGTAGTTTGACCTGCAAGAAATATCAGCCAAATCATATTCAAATATCATCACCTTACCATCTAAATATCATCAAATTATAGGCGCAGGAGTGGCTGTGTGGTAAGTAGGTTGCTTACCAACCACATGGTTCCAGGTTCAGTCCCACTGCATCACACCTTGGGGAAGTGTCTTCTACTATAGCCTCGGGCCAACCAAAGCCTTGTGAGTAGATTTGGTAGACAGAAACTGAAAGAAGCCTGTCGTATATATGTATATGTATATATATATATGTGTGTGTGTGTGTCTGTGTTTGTCCCCCCAACATTGCTTGACAACCGATGCTGGTGTGTTTACGTCCCCATAACTTAGCAGTTCGGCAAAAGATACCGATGGAATAAGTACTAGGCTTACAAAGAATAAGTCTGGGGTCGATTTGCTCGACTAAAGGCAGTGCTCCAGCATGGCCGCAGTCAAATGACTGAAACAAGTAAAAGAGTAAATAAAATCCTTTTTTATTTTGGTACAAGGCATGCAATTTTAGGGGAGCAGAGGGAGGGGAAATTATATTAACCCCCAATTCCTGTTTCTTATTTTAACCACCCCTGAAGGGATGAAAAGCAAAGCTGACCTTGATGGAATTTGAACTAAAAAGATAGAAATTCTATTAAGCATTTTGTCTGGTATGTCAGTTCGCTACTTTCATCATCAAATAATTCTTTATGCTATAAATAAAAGGGGTTAAATTTTGAATGAGAGGACAAGCCAATCACATCAACCCCAATACTCAACTGGTATTTATTTTAATGACCCTGAAAGGATAAAATGCAAAGTTAACCTTCGTGGGATTTGAACTCAAAACGTAATCAGTTGCAAAAAAATGCCACAAAGCTTTTTGCCCAGTGTGCTAATGATTCTGCCAGCTAATTGCCTTCATCATTAAATAATTAATACTATCTATACTTAGCTAATTGAGGTCACTGTGAGGTTGTTTTGCCTGCTAGAAACAGCAGCAGACTGTCTCAGATTATACTCTATCATCTTAGACAAGAAGGACACATTGGATGAAGTCGTCTCAAGTGTCTCTGGGGAAATTACAGGGGATGGTCATGGTTGGAGCACCTTAGCGGCTACTCAGCAACTAAACCAACACAATAAACTAGCTTCCCTGGTAGTTCATCTCACTCCTCTACCCCACCCACCGACTTTTGCTTCATACTTTGACACTGTTTTAAATAGATTATGCCCCATACCTTCCCACCTTTAACCCTCTTTCGTCTTAGACCTGTTCCAGTCACCAGACTGTGGCCATGCTGGGGCACTGTCCTGAAAGGTCTTGGTCAAACAAATCAACCCCTGTACTGACTTTTTGTTTTTTGGTGGGTGGGTGGGTGGGTAGGTAGGGGATTCAAGCCCGGTACCTATTCCATTAGTTTCCCCTGCTGAACTGCCAAGTTACAGGGACATAAACAAACCATCACTGGATGTCAAGTGATGGCATGGATCAAACATAGACACAAAAGCACAGATGCTTTTTAAGTCTGGTATTTATTCTACTGGTCTCTTTCACTGAACCTCTAATTACAAGAATGTAAACAAACCAACATCAGTTGTCAAGCAGCAAGGTGAGGGCGGTGGTGTGTTGTGGTGGGGAATACTGCTGCAAAGATGCATGCATGCACACATACGTACATACACACTCACACACACACAATAAATTTCCACACAGTTTCCATTTACCGAATTCACTCACAGGTCACTGATTGATTCGTGGCTATATTAGAAGATACTTGCCCAAGGTGCTGTGCAGTGGGACTGAACCTGAAACCATGCAGTTGCAAACAAGCCTCTTGTCCACACAGCCATGCCTGACGTGACACAATCACTAAGATTGCAAGATTTCTCAAAGAAATCCAATCATAAAATAACAAATCAACTTCATAGACCCATGGCCATTTATCTTAATTTCCAACCTTAGAAACAAAAAAAAAACCCCAAATGAATAACAAGAACAAAACAAAAAACAACAAAAACAACAAAAACATTTTCGTTTGCTCTCCCCCACCACATCTCTCTTTCCCCTGTCAGTAACGAATATAATTCTGGGGCCATTTTTTGTTCAGGTTGAACAATTAATTAAGTTTAATTAAGTGGCCTGTCAACATTGTGTTATACAGGCTTCTTCTCAGTCTTGTGGTTGATTTAAAACAGGGGCCACCAAAATTATGGGGTTTGGGGGTTGATTTTATTAAGTGGGGGTCAGATGTAATGAGCATCCCATCCACTCTGTACATCCAGGATCGTGTTGGTGAATGCGTTTCTGCTCATTTTAAAGTAGTTAAGTGAACTACTAGGGAGTTTTAGCTGCAAGATTACATGGAGGGGGAAGCCCCCTAGTCGTCTCAAATACACTGTGGTCATCATCGTCATCATCATCATCATCATCATCGTTGTCGTTGTCATCGTCGTCATCATCATCATCTCATCATCATCATCATCATCATCATCATCATCATCATCATCATCATCGTTGTCGTTGTCATCATCGTCATCATCATCATCATCATCATCATCATCATCATCATCATCATCATCATCGTTGTCGTTGTCATCGTCGTCATCATCGTTGTCGTTGTCATCGTCGTCATCATCATCATCATCATCATCATCATCATCATCATCATATCATCGTTGTCGTTGTCATCGTCGTCATCGTCATCGTCGTCGTCATCATCACCATCATCACTGTTTAACCTGAGTTAGTTCTAACTAAATACCTCTATGGTCAAACGCATGTGTTCTATCAATTAAACTACGTACTGAAAGGCTTGAGTTAGCCTAAGGTAATGGCAAAAGACGTGTGTTTGCATGATGCATGTGTGTGTTTGCATGATGCATGTGTGTGTTTGTGTGTGTAAGCATTAAATTAAGACAACATTTATTAAAACTTTTCCTTCCTATGTTGTTTTCCTTTTTTTCCACGTTCACTGCTTTCATGATTTATATATGTATGTATATACCCTTTACTCTTTACTCTTTTACTTGTTTCAGTCATTTGACTGCGGCCATGCTGGAGCACCGCCTTTAGTCGAGCAAATCGACCCCGGGACTTATTCTTTGTAAGCCCAGTACTTATTCTATTGGTCTCTTTTGCCGAACCGCTAAGTGACGGGGAGTAAACACACCAGCATCGGTTGTCAAGCAATGCTAGGGGGACAAACACAGACACACCAAACAATATACACCACACCAACTATATATATACATTATATGACAGGCTTCTTTCAGTTCCGTCTACCAATCATCACAAGGCATTGGTCGGCCCGGGGCTATAGCAGAAGACACTTGCCCAAGATGCCACGCAGGTGGGACTGAACCCGGAACCATGTGGCTGGTAAGCAAGATACTTACCACACAGCCACTCCTGCGCCTATATGTAAGTAATTATCTAAATGACAAAAAGAGAAGCTAAGTCTCATATTATAAATGAGAAGATGATCTCTATCTGTCTGTGTAGAACAATATCCATGTAGAGGGACGGAAGAATGGAAGAAGATAAAGTAGAGACAGAAATACATTGAAAGAGAGAGAGAGAGAGTGAATGTGCGAAAGATAGACAAACAGGTAGAGTTGTCACCTTTGTAACTAACAAGTTTTGATTAAAAATGTGGGAATTTTAACTGCAAGTCTGTCAACACAATGCAACACAAACTTCAAAAAAGACTATATGTAGTCATTTGTGTGTGCATTTCTGTATGTCTTCCAACATTTAAGAAACACAACACCGACAAAAAAAAAACCACTCTCCCTCTGAACAATTTATGAAAGTATTCTTTTATTCTTTTACTTGTTTCAGTCATTTGACTGTGGTCATGCTGGAGCACCACCTTTAGTTGAACAAATCAACCCCAGAACTTATTCTTTGTAAGCCTAGTACTTATTCTATCAGTCTCTTTTACCGAACCGCTAAGTTACGAAGACATAAACACATTAGTGTCATTAGTGTCAAGCGACAGAGGGAGGACAAACACAGACACAATACACACACATACACAGATACACACACACACACACACACACCACACACACATATATATATACATATATATGACAGGCTTCTTTCAGTTTCCGTCTACCAAATCCACTCACAAGGCATTGGTCGGCCCAGGGCTATAGCAGAAGACACTTGCCCAAGATGCCACGCAGTGGGACTGAACCCGGAACCATGTGGCTGGTAAGCAAGATACTTACCACACAGCCACTCCTGCGCCTATATGTAAGTAATTATCTAAATGACAAAAAGAGAAGCTAAGTCTCATATTATAAATGAGAAGATGATCTCTATCTGTCTGTGTAGAACAATATCCATGTAGAGGGAGAGAAGAATGGAAGAAGATAAAGTAGAGACAGAAATACATTGAAAGAGAGAGAGAGAGAGTGAATGTGCGAAAGATAGACAAACAGGTAGAGTTGTCACCTTTGTAACTAACAAGTTTTGATTAAAAATTGTGAGAATTTTAAGTGCAAGTCTGTCAACACAATGCAACACAGACTTCAAAAAAGACTATATGTAGTCATTTGTGTGTGCATTTCTGTATGTCTTCCAACATTTAAGAAACACAACACAGACAAAAAGAAAACACTTTCTCTCTGAACAATTTATGAAAGTATTCTTTTATTCTTTTACTTGTTTCAGTCATTTGACTGTGGTCATGCTGGAGCACCACCTTTAGTTGAACAAACCAACCCCAGAACTTATTCTTTGTAAGCCTAGTACTTATTCTATCAATCTCTTTTACCGAACCGCTAAGTTACGAAGACATAAACACATTAGTGTCATTAGTGTCAAGCGACAGAGGGAGGACAAACACAGATACAAATACACACACATACACAGATATACAAACACACACACACACACACACACATATATATTCAACAAGCTTCTTTCAGTTTCTGTCTACCAAATCCACTCACAAGGCTATGGTCAGCTCAAGGCTATAGTAGAAGACACTTGCCCAAGGTGCCACACAGTGGAACTGAACCCAGAACCATGTAGTTGGGAAGCAAGCTTATGATTTTCTAAAAATTTTTTAACCAGCAGTGTGGCAACAGGTGTGACTCCATTCACATTACAATTGTTTCTGTAAAAGATCAACATTTTTATTCCCTATCTCATACATCATCATCATCATTATCATCGTTTAACGTCTGCCTTCTATGCTGGCATACATTTCATATAATGTCATGTAACACATGCCTTAGCAAATGAAAATATGTAACAGTGATTTGAAATTTTGGTACAAGACCAGCAGTTTTGTGGGAGGGGGTAAGTCACCTGCACTGACCCCAGTGTTCAACTGGTACTTATTTTATTGACCCTGAAAGAATGAAAGGCAAAGTTGCCCTTAGCGGAATTTGAACTCAGAATGTGAAGACAGAGAAAATACCCATTTCTTTATTGCCCACAAGGGGCTAAACATAGAGGGGACAAACAAGGACAGACATAGGTATTAAGTCGATTACATCGACCCCAGTGCGTAACTGGTACTTAATTTATTGACCCCAAAAGGATCAAAGGTAAAGTCGACCTCGGCGGAATTTGAACTCACAACGTAACGGCAGACGAAATACTGCTAAGCATTTCGCCCGACGTGCTAACGTTTCTGCCAGCTCGCCGCCTTGAGAAAATACCGCTAAGCGATTTACCACAGCGTGCTAACAATTCTGCCACAGTCCATTCACTTCTTTGGATGTCATGATTTGAAGGCACTGCTGACCAAATGAATGATCTATGATAAGCTCACTTGGGGCGTGTCACAATATGTAAATAGCAGTGACGTATGGTGGTTGTTGGATTGAGTTGCTGCCACACCCATTGCCACCGAATTTCAAGCAGGGGTATAACAAGTTTTCCAATAAGATTTATGATTAAATTAATGAGCAAGTTCTATATTTAACCCTTTAGGATTTAAACCGGCCATATCTGGCCAAAAGTATTCTGCCTGTTTTATGTTCAAACTGGCCAGATCTGGTCTCTCACACCAACCCTACAATATCGTTTAAAAAATTAACAGCTACTCATCAAAATCTCATAGCTACAAGATAATGCATGATTAGTTCAAAACAATGAGGACAAAAAAGCATTAATTTTGGCAGAATAATGTGAACACTAAAGGGTTAAGAGATGAGGAATTATGT
This sequence comes from Octopus sinensis, assembly GCF_006345805.1. Taxonomy (NCBI): domain Eukaryota; kingdom Metazoa; phylum Mollusca; class Cephalopoda; order Octopoda; family Octopodidae; genus Octopus; species Octopus sinensis. The sequence goes on from NC_043015.1 coordinate 49,361,088, forward strand.
ACATTATTTACATTGAGAACCCTTCCAGCAAGGAAAATAGAACGCCCAAAAGGGCTCCCGATCCTCTGTGTGAGAAGCGGTTATGTTCAGATGCTAATTTGTGGATGTGCATAAACTACAAAAACGCACACACACACATCTTGCCTTATATATATACAGATAAATCATAATAAAAAGCAAATCAAAATAAAGTTAAGACAAAGTGGGTTGGAATTTATTACAGATCAAAGCATTTAACCACAGAATAAGTGTCACCTATTTATCGACTTCTGTGGTGACAACAGTAAGATTAGATCCCAAACCCCACCCGCCACAAAAATCTGTTTTTAATTCCCTCACTCCTTTCTTCTACAATCCCATTGAAGCCACGCACGCATTAACATATGCAAATACATACACTAACATGAAGACATCTACATGCACAAACACACACACAAAATTTGCAATCCTATAATGGCCACAGTGCACATACTGTATATATTAAACATGGAGACACATGCACACATGGACATGTGGTTAAGATATATTCCAACTGGCTTTATTTTAACTTTATTTTGACTTATTTTTATTAAGATTTATTGCTTGGAAACCTACAGGATATCAAGTTAAGGCTACAAGTTTCTGGTTTATTTACATATTGTGACATGGCCCCCAGTGAAATTATCCTAAAACATTCATTTCGTTGATGGTGCCTTCATATGTATGTATGTATGTATGTATGTATTTATACATGATGTAGGTATGCATATATCTATGCATGTAAATATGTATGTATGTTGTATGCATGTGTGTAGGTATAATGTATGTATTATGTATGCATGCATGTACAATGCATGTATGTATGTCTGGTTGCAATGGGCTTCTTTCAGTTTTCTTCTACCAAATCTATTCACAAGGTTTTGGTCAGTCTGGGGTTATAGAAGAAGACACTTGCTCAAGCTGCCATGCAGTGGGACTGAACCTGGAACCAATTGGTTGGGAAACAAACCTCTTACCACACATACACACACACGCAGGTGTGCACACAGTGAAGCCGGGTGCAGTTTTATGCCTAACCAGCCCATGTCAAATCATCTAACCCATGCCAACATGAAGAACGGATGTTAAAGAATGAAAGCAAATAAGAATACAAGAGTTAAGGAATGGAATACATAAAATCTGGGCTACATATGTTCCATAGGGAGCGGACTTTGGAAATAGTAAGTATCCAGGCAAGGTGTATACAACAGGTTACTCTTCAGGATATGTATATATATATATATATTATGTATGTATATATATATAGTATGTATATATATATATATATAATATATGTGTGTGTGTGTATGTATATTTATATAATGTATATTATGTATTTTATATATATATATGTATATATATATGTGTATATGCATATATATATTATATATATATATATATTATATATATATATATATATATATATAATATATATATATATATATGAATATATGTATATATATTTATTTATTTAAAAAAAATTTATCTAGTTTCCTTACGAGCTGTGGCCATGCTGAGGCACTATGTATATATGTATATATATATATATGTATGTATGTATGTATGTATGTATGTATGTATGTAGTATGTATATACATCAGCGTTTAACGTCTTTTTCCATGCTAGCATGTGTTGAGTAAATAATAATAATATATATATATATATATATATATATATATATACACACACATGCATATATGAGTTCAGGACATCACCAACAGTTCAAACAACATGAAATATGTAAACAAACAGGTTAAAATAATAAACGAAATAAAAATGGAGAACGGGACAAGTAAACACAGAGAAAGGACCCTTAATCAGTTGTCGGCTGTCTATCTACTCATTTTGAACATTCAACAACAGTATGAGTCCTGAAAGACAGTTGCTCCCATAAATTCTAAAATAAAATTTAGGATTTATGGAGGGTCAAAGTTGGGAACAAAATCATGACTGTGGAGACATACATGGAAATTGAATGAAAACAAACATGGAGGATCATTAGAGCAGAACGAGGGGGAAAATAATGAATGCTGGGAGAAATATTTTTGAAATGAGAAAAGGTAGAAGAGGGAGAAAAAAACATTAGCTCTTTTGAACGTCCATGCAGGAAAAGAAGATGGACGATGGTCCATGTGAGCAATGAGAGAAAGAGAAAAAAAAGAAAGAGGGGTAGAGAGAGACATATAGAAAATGCATCAATTTCCAAGTAACTTCATGTGTGGTAATTGTATATATATATATATATATATATATAATATATATATATATATGTATTTTATAATAAGGATAATATCGACATTTAAATATCGATATTATCAAGTGGCCAGCATGGGAATAGATACCATATAAAGGTAATAATTTTTCACAACTATAAATAAGGGTATCTGAGAGACACCACCATGTCGAAATAGCAGTCAAACCCTGACTCTAAAAACCACCTAAGATGTTATTATTGCACCACGAGATAAGACAAGATAAACTAGCAAAAAGATATTACTGGATAATTCAAGATCCTGGATTTCTAGCTTTGCTTTGCTTATTTGAAGCAAAGTTAGAAATCTAGGATCTTGAATTATCCATTAATATCTTTTTGCTAGTTTATCTTGTTTCTCTGTCTTATCTTGTGGTGCGATATGAACATCTTAGGTGGTTTTTAGAGTCAGGGTTTGACTGCTATTTCGGCATGGTGGTGTCTCTTAGATACCCTTATTTATAGTTATATATATATGTATGTATATGTCCATCCAGCATCTTTTTCAAGAATACTGCATCCTAGACGACATCACTGAATGTGTCCTTTTATCAAGATAGAAAAGTATGCTTTGGAATTTTGTTGGTGATTTAGCTGCTATTTTATGCACATTCAGCCACCACTATGGCTACCTCTTCTGCCAACAGATTCCACGACCAATGTCTACCAAAATAAAATTAATGAATTGTAAACTGCAAACACCAATATATTCCTACAAAGAGATTGCTTTATTAAACCTGTGTTTAGAATGTGTTAATGTTAGAGAGACTCCAACAGCAACACAAAGCGTAATCATTAACTCCTGGCACTGTACCGATTCCATATGCTTTTCTATTTTTATCCACTAACAACACCTCGCTAACAATATTGTCAAACAAAAAAGAAATTTGGTTGAATTGTATGCATACATACATATATATATACATACAGACATACATACATATATATGCATACATACATACATATAAATACATACATATGAATACATACATACATACATACATATATATATATATAATATATATATATATATAAATACATACATATAGATGCATATTATATATATATATAAATACATACTTATACATATATACATACATATACAAACATATACATACATATACATACATACAATACATATATATATAAATATATACAATATATTTATATATATATAAATAATAATAATATATATATATATATATAAATACATATATTATATATATATATATATATATATTATATATATAAATACATACATTTCTATATTAATACCTGCATACATAATTAATACATACATACATATATATAATATATACATACATTTATATAAATATATACATACATATAAATATATACATACATATATATATAAATACATATATATACATATATATGCATACATATACACACATACATACATATATATATAGACATAAATATAGATACACACACATTCCCCTTTTTTTATATCAAAACTGGATGCAAACGAGTAAGTCATTTGCATTCTATAAATATCATGATATTTCGTTAAATTGGTAAAATCTAATTTGGTGCTGTCAGTCAGGAAGCAAACAGACAGCAAATCCAGTTTTTAATAACCTCAGACAACACAAGGAAATTTTCAAACATATTTATATTGCATTGAATTTACCAAACACCTTGATCGTGTACAAAAAAAAACTGATATTAATCACATTAACCCTTGTTTCTGTGGAAATTAGAAATATCCACTCCAAATTCCACAGTACCCTTAACTGTGGAAAGTTGCTTTATATACCCAATCTATCTTTTGTTCAGGACTGTCATGTTTGAAACTGTTTTCCACAGAGCTGTATCTGTTATCTTTTATTTGTTTCGGTCATTGGACTACGGCCCTGCTGCAGCACTGCTCGAAGAATTTTTAGCCATTATGAATCGACCCCCCCACCCCAGTACTGTTTGTTTTTCTTTTTTTTTTTTAAAGCCTGGTACTTATTCTATTGATCTCTTTTGCTGAACTGCCAAGTTACAGGGATGTAAACACAACAACACCAATTGTCAAGCAGTGGGTGGGGACAAACATAGACACAAAGTTACACACACACACACAGGTATACATACATACATACATATATATATATATTATCATCATCATCATCATCGTTTAACGTCCGCTTTCCATGCTAGCATGGGTTGGATGATTTGACTGAGGACTGGCGAACCAGATGGCTGCACTAGGCTCCAATCTTGATCTGGCAGAGTTTCTACAGCTTGATGCCCTTCCTAACGCCAACCACTCTGAGAGTGTATGTGTGCTTTTACGTGTCACTGGCATGAGGGCCAGTCAGGCGGTACTGGAAACAGCCACAAAAAAATTGTGTTTTTTTTTTTTTACGTGTCACCTCCACATCTGCACACTGACACGAACGCCAGCTAGCCAGCTAGCCGCTCTGGCAACGAGCATGCTCACATGGTAATGTTAGTGCTCCATATATATATATTATAGATAGTTTGAGAGGATGGGGCTGAAGGGAAGGTTATACTGCTACTAACAAAAATGACACACACATACACACATGTGCACATGCACATACACACACATATGTATACACAAACACGGACACAAATGAATCTACACAGAAGTATACACATCATAGAAGAGCATTGCTCCCCAGCCAAACCGTTCAACCCATGCCAGCATGGAAAGCGGACGTTAAACGATGATGATGATGAACTCCCCCATTATTGTCATGTAATAAACAAATAGAAGCTCTTCTATGTTCAGGACCTTGCTCTTATAGGTGAATCACTACCTGAGCCAGACAGGAAGTTCCAGGTATGGAAACAAGGTCTAGAATCAAAGTGCCTTAGAGTTAACCTAGCAAAAAACCAAAGTCATACTAAGTAGGAAGGCAGACAAATCACAAATCCCCTCAGGTAGACGGCCCTGCTTAATCTGTAAAAAAAGGTGTAGATAGAAACTCCATAAGATGCACCCAGTGTAAGCTTTGGACACACAAAAGGTGCAACAACATCAAAGGAAGGTTAACAGAGAAAACTAACTTTTGCATGTAGAAGGTGCACAGGTATATTAAATGCTGAACATGAGCAGAAAATAGACTCCATCAACTGCCAAGGGGGAAAACTAGAGGTAGTAGCTTCTGGTATCCACGCAACCAGGTTAGTAGTGGAGGTGGTTGTTCCGAAAGTGTAGCTGTGAGGATAAGATTAGGCTGGGCAAAGTTCAGAGAGTCCCTATTCCTGCTGGCAACAAAGGGCCTCTCTCTCGGAGTGAAAGACAGATTTTTTTAATGCCTGTATGTGGACAGCTATGCTGCATGGCAGTGAAACATGGGCTGTTACAGCCAAGGACATGCATAGGCTTGAGAGAAATGAAGCCAGTATGCTTCGCTGGATGTGCAACATCAGTGTGCATGTTCGACAGAGTGTAAGCATCTTGAGAGAAAAGTTAGGCATAAGAGGAATCAGATGTGGTGTGCAAGAGAGACGACTGTGCTGGTATGGTCATATGATGTGTATGGACGAGGACATTTGTATAAAGAAGTGCTAATCTCTAACTGTGGAGGGAGCTTGTGGTAGAGGTAGACCCAGGAAGACATGGGACGAGGTGGTGAAGCATGACCTTCAAACTTTGAACTTCACAAAGGTAATGACTAATGACTAAGACCTTTGGCGATGTACTCTGCTGAAAACTGTTAAACCAAATGCACCCGTGCTGGTGGCACATAACAAAATCAACCTTTGAACATTGGGCCTCATGGAAGCAAAGTGGCCGAGTACCTTTTAAGCATGGGCTTGATGAAGGCAAAGTGGCTGAGTTCCTTTCGAGTGTTGGGTCTCACAGATGTGAGGTGGCTGAGTTCCTTTTGAGCGGGCCTCATGGAGGCAAGGTGGTTGAGTTCCTTTCAAGCACTGGGCCTCAAGGAGGCAAAGTGGTCGAGCTCCTGGGCCTCATGGAGGCAAAGTGAATGAATTCCTTTTGATTGTGGAGCCTCACGAAGGTGACGTGGCTGAGTTCCTTTCGAGCGTTCGGCCTCATGGAGGCACAGTGGCTGAGCTCCCCTCGAGTGTTGGGCCTCACAGAGGCAATGACCAAGACTATTGGCATTATGTCATGTTTGAGAAGAAGATCCATCAAGCTGGGCAAAATCGTAGTCATGGCAGATACCAGTGTCACACAAATGGCACCTGTGCCGGTGGCACATAAAAGCACCCATTACACTCTCGGAGTGGTTGGCGTTAGGAAGGGCATCCAGCTGTAGAAAACCATGCCAAATCAGATGGATCCTGGCGCAGCCTTTCAGAGGGCCAGCCCAGTCAAACCATCCAGCCCATGCCAACATGGACAACGGACATTGAACGATGATGATGATGATGATGATGATGAAGTTCATGTATGAAATTGATCTTTGTTCTACTTCAATTATTACATATTTTTCACCTATAAAAATGCACACAAACAGGAGTAGTAAATTATATATATAATAATACTCTGAGTGTGGCTCCTGGAACACAGTAAAAGTAATTACCCAATCAATGAAGAGTATTACTGCTAGTGTATATATATATATATCGGAAGGGCATCCAGCTGTAGAAACATTGCCAGATAAAACTGGAGCCTGGTGCAGCCTTCTGGCTTCCCAGATCCCCGGTCGAACCGTCCAACCCAAGCTAGCATGGAGAACGGACGTTAAACGATGATGATGATGATGATGATGATATATATACTCACACACACACACATACACACATACATACATATAAATACATATTTATATAAATAAGGATAAGCTCGATATTTAAATATCAATCTTATCAGGTGGCCAGCATGGGAATAGAAACCTTCAAAGGTAATAATTATTTAAAATTAAATTTAGGGTATCTAAGAGATACCACCACGTGGGTAGAGTCAAAACTTCAAAACTTGACTCTAAAACCACATTAAATGTTCATACAAACATATATATATATATATTTACTCTTTTACTTGTTTCAGTCATTTGACTGTGGCCATGCTGGAGCACCGCCTTTAGTCGAGCAAATCGACCCAGGACTTATTCTTTGTAAACCTAGTACTTATCCTATCGGTCTCTTTGCCGAACCACTAAGTGACAGGGATGTAAACACACCAGCATCGGTTGTCAAGCAATGCTAGGGGGACAAACACAGACACACGAACATACACATACACATATATATACATATATATACGACGGGCTTCTTTCAGTTTCCATCTACCAAATCCACTCACAAGGCTTTAGTCGGCCCGAGGCTATAGTAGAAGACACTTGAACAAGGTGCCACGCAGTGGGACAGAACCTGGAACCATGTGGTTGGTAAGCAAGCTACTTACCACACAGCCACTCCTGCACCTATATATATAAGATATCGTGTACATTAAAACTCATGTTTAAATATATATATATATATATATATACAAACACACATGCATGAGTGTTCTGAAAGTCTAATAAACAGTCTTTTATGCCACTTAAAGAGGTCATTCACAAAAACATTTTCTTAGAAACCAGTTCAATTGAAGTAAAACAGAATAAATATGAGAACAACTTTTATTGTCTGGTGTCTATCCGTAAGAAGCAAGTGAACTTGTCACACAGCAGAAATGGGTTAAACACATTAAAAGTTAAAGAAACATCATTCATTATCATTCATTATTATTATGAGAACATTTGTATTATTAATAGTGAAAGTGTTTATAAAGGCGTTCTGTGGTAACTTATATCAGCACTGCATGCATCATACATCTATTACTAGTTATCTCGGTTGCTAATCTAGGAAACATAGAATTTCGTCAAATGTGGCTCTTGGAGAATCGGCAGAGTGAAATGTTGCTTCCCAGTAAATAAATTAACATCTAAGCCCTGCAGTATGTATTGTCCAGTTGCTTGCTATATTTCACACATTTGAAACAGCCAATACATAGATATAAAAGATAAGTGGCCGTGCTCCTGGGCTACTTTGCGTAGAACGACAAAAGCGATTTATGTAAACGACATTACTTGAGCGTGAAATAATATCGTGTTTTACTCAACATCTTAAATAAGGAAATGAATGAAAGAACTACAAAGAAGATTAAAAGTGTCTGTGGTTTTTTTGTCGTTGGATTCAGTCCAGCTATTCACAGTGAAGTTAGTGATTTGGGTCAGGTTAGTAATATTGTATTTACCAATTTAAGAGTTGTTATTAGCAATGGTTCGCAATAAATTTAGCGTGACATTCCAGGCTCT
>NC_043015.1:49374607-49379607 GCF_006345805.1 Octopus sinensis
TACCCATCATTACTACCCGTCTGATAAGGCATCACAACCCTAACCCTAACCCCTGCAAAGAACCTTGGGCAAGTATATTCTACTATAGCCTTATGAGTGTATTTGGTAGAGAGAAACTAAAAGAAGCCCTTGAATGTGCATGTGTGTGTGTGTATGTATGTATGTGTTTGTGTATATCCATCATGACTGTTTGACAACCAGTGTTGGAGTGTTATGTCTCTATAACTTAGCAGTTCGGCAAAAGAGACCAATAAAGAAAAAAAAAACAAATAAATATTGGGGTCGATTTGTCTGACTAATATTCTTCAAGGCAGTGCCCCAGCATGGCCACAATCTAATGACTGAAACAAGTTTTTAAAAAAAGTGTGTGTGTGTGTGTGTGTGTGGTGTGTGAAAGAGATAGAAACTTTTAAAGGCGCCGAGCTGGCAGAAACGTTAGCACGCCGGGCAAAATGTTTAGTGGTATTTCGTCTGCCGTTACGTTCTGAGTTCAAATTCTGCCAAGGTTGACTTTGCCTTTCATCCTTTTGGGGTTGATTAAATAAGTACCAGTTACGCACTGGGGTTGATATAATCGACTTAATCTGTTTGTCTATCCTTGTTTGTCCCCTCTGCATGCAGCCCCTTGTGGGCAATAAAGAAATTATTATGTATTGCAGGTCAAGGCAGTGAGCTGGCAGAAACGCTAGCACACCGGGCGAAATGCTTCGCAGTATTTCGTCTGCCGCTATGTTCTGAGTTCAAATTCCACCGAGGTCAACATTGCCTTTCATCCTTTAGGGGTTGATTAAATAAGTACCAGTTATGTACTGGGGTCGATATAATCAACTTAATCCATTTGTCTGTCCCCTCTTTGTGTAGCTCCTTGTGGGCAGTAAAGAAATAAGACATTACATCTGAGACCAATTAGAGTAACATCCAGTAATATCATTTATTGCTTAGGAGCCACAGAATCTTCCTCTTTCACTGGAACAATTAATTGATTTTTCGTTATCCTATAATTTATCTTACGCTGGTGATATTCAGCATCTGTAATATACTACCATGTGCTACTGATATCTAAAAATCTATAATATGCTACTGTTTATTCCATGGCCCTGATATCCAGCAATCATAGTATGTAACCATTTATTCCATGCCATTTATATCTAGCATCCACCAGTTGAGTATCTAAGAGAGAAAGAAGCGAAGATAAAGGTGAACCACTGTAGCCTATGGGTTAATGTGCATATAGACACATGCAGGCAATGTGTTCGTGCGCACGCACACACACACATATGGAGACACACACATACATACACACGCACATGGACACAGACACACACATGCACAAACACATTGATAGACAGACACAGACACACATGAATACAGACACACACATGGACACAGACAGACACATACTCAGAAGCAACACAGAAACCTATAGACAGACAGACCACACACACAATACAGATAGATGCACAAACACAGTACACACACACATGCACACACGCTCACACAAACACATACACACACTCAGATCAACAAACACCTACAGACAGACAGACAGATACATACACAAACAGTATAGATAAATGCTCAAACACAGTACACACCACACACACACACACACACACACACACACACACAGAGACTCAACAGACACCTATAGACAGACAGACACACATACACACACACACACACAAACACACACACACACTCAAATCAACAGACACCTATTGACAGACATACACACACACACACACAATATAGATAGATGCTCAAACAGTGCACACACACAACACACACACACTCAGGTCAACAGACATCTATAGACAAATAGACAGACAGACACACACCCACACACACTCAAATCAACAGACACCTATAGACAGACAGACAGACACACACACACACACTCAAATCAACAGACACCTATAGACAGACAGACAGACAGACACACACACACTCACACACACTCAGATCAACAGACACCTATAGACACACACACACACACACACATCTATGCATACAGCACCAGCTTATTTTACTTGCTTTAATTAACGTCCTGCACTGAATCCAATGTGCCTCTCCATACCGCCAGACCGTTTCCACAGTCAGTAAGTACCCTCTCACATTACAGTTATCGAGGGTGAGCACTTTTGTTTCCCAATCACAAGAACCAACATTGTTGTTCTATGCCATTTCTAGAACAAATATTTAAAGAAACCATTCGATATACATTCACAACAATTAACAAAAGGAGTCAATGCTGAATCCACCCAGTTTGTTCAAAGTCGACGGAGAGTTTCAATTAATAATTCTGAAAACGTGATATTTCCCAACAACAGATAACGAAGACAGAAATTACAAATATAAAAACAAAAAAAAAATAAAGAACTAAAAATGAAGAGGCGTAGGAGTGGCTGTGTGGTAAGTAGCTTGCTTAACCAACCACATGGTTCCGGGTTCAGTCCCACTGCGTGGCATCTTGGGCAAGTGTCTTCTGCTATAGCCCGGGGCCGACCAATGCCTTGTGAGTGGATTTGGTAGACGGAAACTGAAAGAAGCCTGTCGTATATATGTATATATATATATATATATATTATATATATATGTGTGGTGTGTTGTTGGTCTGTGTTTGTCCCCCTAGCATTGCTTGACAACCAATGCTGTGTGTTTACGTCCCTGTCAATTAGTGGTTCGGCAAAAGAGACGAATAAAAAATAAGTACTGAGCTTACAAAGAATAAGTCCCGGGGTCGATTTGCTCGACTAAAGGCGGTGCTCCAGCATGGCCGCAGCCAAATGACTGAAACAAGTAAAAGAGTAAAAGAGTAAAAGAGTAAAGAGTAAGAGAGAAATAAATTTGCATTTGTTTTGTCTTCATAGTTTCCACTGGTTCCTTCCAGTCTTTCTAGCTAAAAATTTATGTCCATATATTATCACAACATTATAACGAAGTAATATTAACGATTCACAGATTTTTTTTCCCCTCTGTTTCCGACCATAGGTTTTCCTGTTTCAATAGCATTTATGGTCAGTTTTAATACCACAACACCTCCCGCTGCATTCCAATAATTAATCCAATTTAGGGAGGCCTCAGCTGGGATGAAGATAAGTGGGCGTAAGATAATTAGATATAATGTACAATGTTATAAAATGCATCGCCTCCCACCACAGTGGTAACTTTAAGCCTCCTACCACACAGAATCATTCCAGGCAATGACTTACCTCCCACTCCTCCCTTTTATCGCATAGCAACAGTTAAGCTTGCTTCCAAACCACATGGTTCGGGGTTCAGTTCCACTGTGTGGCACCTTGTGCAAGTGTCTTCAACTAAAGCCCCAGGCTGACCAAACCCTTGTGAGTGGATTTGTAGGCGGAAACTGAAAGAAGCCCAGCACATACGTACATATATATTAAAAGGGAGGGTACAATATGTACCTGTTTGCAAACATTTCAGGCCTTGTGCCTAGAGTAGCAAAGATCATTATTATTATTATTATTATTATTATTATTATTATTTGTTCTCATCTAATCTAACTTATATATATACAGTCCTTGTTTTTCATAGTACTAGTGGCATTCACATGGGATACTTATGAGGCTGTTTTTAACCCCTTTGTTGCTAAAGACGAGAAAACAATGTCCCATGTTTGAATGATACCTCAAACATGCCACTGTATCAGATAAAGAAACCCTCATAACTCTTTGTAGGATCTACTTTGGAAGTTTCAATAAACTGAGCCCTTCAGTTTTTAATCCTTTCATTGTCATCATCGTCATCATTTTAATGTCCACTTTTCCATGCTCATATGGGAATTTGTTGAGATGGACTTTCTATGGATGGATGCCCTTCCTGTCACCAACTCTCACCAGTTTCAAAGCAAGGCAATACTTCTCCATGGCCAGAAATGTTTCATTGAAGATTGGAAATGAAGGATGCTGCTTGTATGATGGTGACACTCATTTACAATCATCACAAGATGCACACATGCTCACACACATACACACACCCAAGCACACACATACATCTATGTGCACACATGCCCACACATACACACAAGTATGTGCACACATGCCCATGCACATACATGTACGTGCATACACACACACACACACATGCAATGGGCTTCTTTCAGTTTTCCCCCCTATCAAATCCAGTCTGAAGGCTTTAATTGACCCAGCACTATAATACAAGATATTCAAACAAGATGCCAAGCTATGGGACTGAACATGGAACCATGTGGTTGGGAAGCTAACCTCTTACCCCACAGCCACACCTGTGCCTAGCAACATCTACACCTTTATTTCTAATAAAAGACAAATGAACAGCAATAACTGAACATTTCAGTTAATTTCGAAAATTACAGGAATTTAGTAGGGTTTTTGTGATGTTTAGAGTAACCGGTGAGTGAGGCAATTAAGAATTTAAGAATGTAATGTGTTTGCCACGGACAGAGCAGGGAGCTAGAAAAAAAATATGATCAGTCAGTCGACAGTTTTACTTGAAAGTCAATACATACACATATCACACACACACACACACACACAATACAGACACACACAAACATGTACACCACACACTCACAAGTGTGCATACTACAAACACAGACAACATACTGAACTCATTCATGGAGACACACAAACAAACATAGACATACACACACACACATCGACACACCACACATAAACACAAACACATGCATAGACAACACATACACACACAGAGGCATGCACACACACACAGACAGCATACACCACACACACATACATACACACATGCACGCACAAACACAAGCTGCAACCCTTTGATTGGTACTTAACTATTGAGCTGTTTTGCTCCTCCCCAGATCTACCCAAATCCACCCTGATCTAACAGACATTTGATTAAAGGCTTTTGTAAAAGGAGCTCAGTGCAGATTCGAAAAGCGTAAATGGTTTTGTGTGAAAAAGCATAACTTACAAATCTGACATAAAACAGATGAGATTGAAGTACATTTTAGAGTTGATGTAATT
>NC_043015.1:49382107-49415356 GCF_006345805.1 Octopus sinensis
ACATTTTATTGCAGAATATTGGAGATAAATTACACTGCTTGTATGACAGTGACACTCCTTTACAATTACCACACGATGTCAAAACAAGGACACCACCCTCGCCACACACACACACAAGATGGATTTCTTTCAGTTTCCATCAACCAAGTTTTGGTTGGTTCGGGGCTATAATAGAAGGTGCCACACAGTGGGATTGACCCCAGAACCATGTGGTTGGGAAGCAAACTTCTTACCACACAGCCATATCTGTGCCTAATACACACAACCAATACACCCCACCCCCACCTCCCACATGTGTGTATAAAATTGGTTATATCTGAAAGAAGAGGGATAAACAACATTAGTAAACAACTGAATTAAAAAGATTGGTTGTGGAACTAATTCCGAGAAAGAAAATAAAAAAAAGAAATGAGAAGAATTTACCAAAATTTGGAGAATTTATTCCTCTGGCATTTATGCTATTCTTCAGCTACTTCTCTTATCCAGAATATTCCGCAGAGATTATCACATGACAACCACCAGAGAGTAGATTGGTTTATCTCTAAGAACGGCTGTCAGAGAATATTTAATTCATCAATTTGTCCCGTTTCCAATCAATTTTTTTCTCAATAAATGACCATTATTGTGATCAATGGGATAGTGAAGAAATCTATTCCACAACCTACATCATCACCACTACCACCATCACAATCATCATCATCATCGTCATCGTCATCATCATCATCATCATCACCACACCACCACCACCACCACCACCACCACCACCACCACCACCACCACCACCACCACAACCACCACCACCACCACCACCACCACCATCATCATCATCATCATTGACATCACCATCATTTATTTAAGAAACTAATGCTAAATTCATTTTTCCAACAAAACTGACCAAAATCAATGGACTATGATTCTATCTTGATGGAATCTTGTGGCTGAAGGTACTGAAACCCCTGGCTTTGAGGGGTCCTTCAAGACGAGTGGGATCACCAAAGATAAGGTCTCCCTTGAATAGTTACTTACAACAAAGGGAATTTTGCAGGACTTCTTGTTTCTTAAACAGAAGATGATGGTGGTGGTGGTGGCAATAGTGGTGGTCATGGAGGCAGTGATGATAGTTGAGGGGGTGGTGATGATGGTGGTGCTGATGGGGGTGGTGATGATGAAGGTAGTGATAATGATGGTGATGATAATGATGATGATGACAGTGATGATGATGATGATGATAGCATGGTGGCAAGATATGGCGAGAAGGAATAGAATTCCTCAATGTTCCATTGATTACAATAATATTTATGCATCAAGAATAAAAATTGATTGGGGAAGGAACAAACTGATGAGCAAAACATTCTCTGATAGCCATTCTCTAAGATAAACAAATCTATTCTACGGTGGTTGTCATGTGATAATCTCTGCAGAATATTCTGGATAAAGCAAGCAGCTGAAGAATAGCATGGATGTCAGGGGAATAAATTCTCTCCAAATTTTGGTAAATTCTTCATTTCCTCTTTTTTCTCTTTCTTTCTTTCTTAGAATTAGTTCTACTGCCAGTCTTTGTAGACCATTAACCAAACAGTTGTTAACTAATTGGCTCCAGTTGTTACAGATATAATGAATTTTTTATACATACACACACACATATATATATATATATATATATATATCATCATCATCATCATCATCATCGTCGTTTAACGGACGTTAAACGACGATGATGATGATGATGATGATGATATATACACATACATACATATATACATACAATAACTGCTAACTCTGCTTAAGAATAGACTGGGCAAAATTCAGAAAGCTCTTGCTTGTGCTGTGACAAAGGGCCTCTCACTCAGAGTAAAAGGTAGACTGTATGATACATGTGTACGAAGAGCCATGCTACATGGCAGTGAAACATGGGCCATGACTGCTGAAGACATGCGTAAGCTCACAAGGAATGAAGCCAGTATGAACCGATGGATGTGTAATGTCAGTGTGCCTACTCGACAGAGTGTAAGTACCTTGAGAGAAAAGTTGGACCTAAGAAGCATCAGATGTGGTATGCAAGAGAGATGACTGCGCTGGTATGGTCATGTGGCAAGAATGGATGAGGATTGCTGTGTGAAAAAGTGCCACACCCTAGCGGTTGAAGGAACCTGTGGAAGAGGTAGACTCAGGAAGACCTGGGATGAAGTAGTGAAGCATGACCTTTGAACATTAGGCCTCACCGAGGCAATGACTAGTGACTGAGACCTTTGGAAATATGCTGTGCTTGAGAAGACCCAGCAAGCCAAGTGAGACCATAACCTTGTGGCCTATGCCAGGGGTGTAACCAGCCCTCTTATGCATACCTTTCCTTCATTTGACACTAAACCCTGCTTGCAAAGACCTGTTGAGGCATGTGAAATCGAAATTGAAATCAAATTCGATGACTGGCATCCGTGCTAGTGGAGCGCTAAGAGCACCATCCATGTGTGATCGTTGCCAGAGCGGCTAACTGGCTTCTGTGCTGGTGACATGTAAAAAGCACCATTCAAGCATGGTCGTTACCAGCATCGCCTTACTGGCACTTGTGCCGGTGGCACATGAAAAAACATTTGAGCGAGGTCATTACCAGTGCTGCTGGACTGGCTCCTGTGCAGGTGGCATGTAAAAAACACCATTTAAGCGTGGTCGTTGCCAGTACCACCCGATTGGCCCTCGTGCCTGTGGCACATAAAAGCACCCACTACACTCTCGGAGTGGTTGGTGTTAGGAAGGGCATCCAGCTGTAGAAACTCTGCAGATCAGACTGGGCCTGGTGCAGCAGTCTGGTTCGCCAGTCCTCAGTCAAAATTGTCCAACCCATGCTAGCATGGAAAGCGGACGTTAAACGATGATGATGATGATGATGATGATATATATATATATATATATATAGTTTTGCAGGTGTTTGTAGGCTTGCTGGCTGCATGGTAACTTCCCTAATACTGGCATCATGAAAAACAAAGCACCCAGTACACCACTGTAAAGTGGTTGGCATTAAGAAGGGCATCCAGCCATAGAAACCTGGTTTTTATAGTTGGATGTTAAATGATAATGATGATGATGAAAGTTTTCATTGTGAAGGCTACAGTTGGAGGGTGAGAGTGAGAAGTAGGGAGAAGCAGGAGGTGTTGTTGCTGTTGGTGGTGGTGCTGATGGTGGCAGTGTTGATGGTGGTGGTGGGAGAGGAAGAAGATGAGTATATATTATGTATGCATGTAAGTATATATGTATGTATGTATGCATGCATGTATTTATGTATGCAAGTATGTATGCATGCATATATGCATGTATCTATACATACATATATATGTGCATATATGCATGTATGTATCTATGTGTGTGTGTGTTATTGTTTCCTTCCTTTGACATTGCATGACAGTTGTAAACGAGTGCCACTGTCATACAAGCGGTATCCTTCATTTCCAATCTTTCATGAAAACATGTCTGGCTATGGGGCAATATCCTCTGACTCGGAAACAGGCGAGGATTGGTGACAGGAAGGGCATCCAACTGCCCAAAATCCACCTCAACAAATTCAGTCTAACCCATGCAAACATAGAAAACTGGATGTTAAAACATTGATGACAACAAAGATGAGGAAATAAATAAATAAATAGATGCACCCTTTTAAAGCCCAGCCAGGCTCATGGGCCCGGTTTCCCGGTTTCAATGGCGTATGTGTTCCCCAGCTGGACGGGACGCCAGTCCATTGCAGCATTACTCATTTTTGCCAGCTGAGTGGACTGGAGCAACGTGAAATGAAGTGTTTTGCTCAAGAACACAACGCGTCGCCTGGTCCAGGAATTGAAACCACAATCTTACAACCATGATGCTGACACCCTAACCACTAAGCCATGCGCCTCCACTGAGGAAATAATACTTTGAATAATTTCGGTGATAAAGTCTTCCCTGATGCATTTTATTTCAAGAATCTTACTCTTGGTTTAGTTCTTGACTTTATATTCGTCACATGTTTGGCCAGGTGTCGTTAGCCATTCATTACAACAAATTCTCATGATAAACCAGTCGAGTGTGAGAATGTTCATTATCTGTTGGTTTATTCAGTTTTTAAACTTGTCATTGACAAATTCTTGCCATGCATCAAATTTCTATTTTGAAAGAAAACAAAGCACAGGAAACTTCACTGACAAACAAGAACTGTTTACCTGTTAATAAAGTTGGCTTTTAAAGATGACTAGCAGTATCGCCCGGCGTTGCTCAGGTTTGTAAGGGAAATAGCTATAAAGCATTTTTAGAGAGTTATAGCAAAAAAATGGAAAAAAAAATGATGGTAAATTTTTTTTTGAGAGTAAAAAAAGGTTGAGTTGCGTCCCCTAGACAGTCTGTGGTTTTTTTTTTTTTATTCTCGACCCCATGTCGAATTTATCGATTTTTTTCAGAACTGGGGCAACTTTTCAAAATTTTCGCTGCGTTAGTTTTGAATTATGACATTGGGCTATGTGTGTGTCAAGTTTCATCAGAATCGGTTGAAAGCCATGGTCAGGGTGAGGGTACGAGAAAACAGACACACAGAAACACGCACAGACAAACTGCCGTTTATATAGAGAGAGATGAATAAGAATATCATAGAGTACAAACACTATTAAATTGATACTATTAGGTATAGAGACACTATAGAGTGTGTGGAGGTGCAATGGCCCAGTGGTTAGGGCAGCGGACTCGTGGTCATAGGATCGCGGTTTCGATTCCCAGACCGGGCGTTGTGAGTGTTTATTGAGTGAAAACACCTAAAGCTCCACAAGGCTCCAGCAGGGGATGGTGGTGATCCCTGCTGTACTCTTTCACCACAACTTTCTCTCACTCTTACTTCCTGTTTCTGTTGTACCTGTATTTCAAAGGGCCGGCCTTGTCACTCTCTGTGTCACGCTGAATATCCCCGAGAACTACGTTAAGGGTACACGTGTCTGTGGAGTGCTCAGCCACTTACACGTTAATTTCATGAGCAGGCTGTTCCGGAACCCTCGTCATCGTAACCGACGGAGTGCTTCCATCCATCCACAATAGAGTGTACAAACACTAATATCACACAGAAAACAGATAGTAATTATGATTACATAGGGTAAAGGGTAAAAGACTCCCCTTTGGTCATGAATGACCATGGGATTGCACCTAGAATCCTCCCCTCTGAGGTACAAGAAGGGTAAGCTTGTTTTTAATGGAAGACCAGCATTTGCCCACGCATATCAGTCTCTTCTCTTCACATCATTATATGTACATAGGGTAAAGGATAAAACCCCCTTCGTTCATGAATTATTTTACCATTTTCTATCTTGACTTTTTTTTCATATATATGTGTGTGTGTGTGTGTGTGTTTGTGTTTGTCCCCCTATCATCACCCAGTACATGTAAGGTGGTTGGTGTTAGGACGGGGGCATCCAGCTGTAGGAACTGTACCATAGCAGACATTAGAGCACAATGTACTCCTCAGACTTGTCAGATCCTGGCAAACCTTTCCACCCATGCCAGCCCCATTCAGTCAAAGGGGTCTTATTCCTGCAAGCGGCATGGTGATCTCACTAGTGCTAGTGCAATGAAAAAAAATATTCAGTACACTCTATAAAGTGGTTGGCATTAGGAGAGGTATTCATTCAACCGTAGACACCATGCCAGAAATGAGACATTGGAGCGAGATGTGGTCCTCCAGGTTCTTGAATAAAGGTAAAGTAGAGTTAAATTCTCAACTGATGCTAACTCATGTAGCGGAACAAGCAGTCAGCGCCATATTGGATGAGATCTTGCGGCAGCCATTGCCATCTCCGAGACTGGGGCGAGCCCTCACTTGCATCCATTTGCCATGTGCAAGATCACAATGAGGCTTGCGATGGCAAATTGTATATAAGGGCAAAACAGATTGAGATTCTCTCTCCTCTTTTGCTGTCTCTCTTTCCACCTCTTAGCAGCAGCGCTTGCTGATCGCACTCCATTGGCTGGGCCTGTCTGTATGTTGTACCTCCAGAGGCTATGTGCCCGCACTAACGGAGCTACTACACAAGACACACAGCTAAAGATGGTAGCTGAGAGTAGCACACTTCACCTATCCTGTGAAACCGGTAAATAAACCGGTTGTAAATTGCATTTGCACTTGAAGTCTTCTCTCTTCACCTGCTGGAGCCTGAACTACATGAAGAACAAAAAGAGATAATGGAGGAAGGCGATATTCTCCTGATATCGTAAACCTTGTCATCCATTATATTCATTAAGGCCAGAATCTTGTAATAATGAGATTCATTTGTAACAATTTTGCTTGGAAACAGGTGAGGACTGGCAAAAGAAACGGCATCCAGCTTTAAAAGAATCTGTGTCAACAAATTCCATCTGACCCATGCAAGCATGGAAAAATGGACGATAAAATGATGATGAGTTACAAGAGTACATAACTGTGATGCCCTGAACTGTTGTAAACAAATTCCACAGAGGTCGACTTTGCCTTTTATCCTTTCAGGGTCGATAAATTAAGTACCAATTGCGTACTAGGGTCTAATCGACTGACCCCCTCCCCCAAAATTTCAGGCCTTGTGCCTAGAATTGAAAAGAATATTTCTGTTGTGAAAGGCGACAAGCAGGCAGAAACATTAGCAGTTTCATCGTCATTATCATCATCATCATCATCATCATTTAACGTCCGTTTTCCATGGTAGTATGGGTTGGACGGTTTTGACTGAGGGCTGGCAACCAGATGGCTGCACCAGGCTCCAGTCTTGATCTGGCAGAGTTTCTACAGCTGGATGCCCTTCCTAACGCCAACCACTCCGAGAGTGTAGTGGGAGCTTTTTACGTGCCACCTGCACAGGAGCCAGTCAGGCAGTACTGACAATGACCTTGCTCGAATCTTTTTACATGTGCCACCGACAAAGGTGCCAGTGAAGCGACGTTGGTAACGATCACGCTCGAATGGTGCCCTTTTACGTGCCATCCCCACCTGGACGGGATGTCAGTCTATCATAAGATTACTCACTTTTTCCCAGCTGAATGGACTGGGGCAATGTGAAATGAAGTGTTTTTCTCAAGAATACAACGCATTGCCCAGTCCAGGAATCGAAACCACAATCTTATGGTCACGATCCCAACACCATAACCACTAAGCCACGTGCCTACACTATGTTGAATCCTGTTTAACTGTCCAACCCATGCCAGCATGGAACAGGAACTTTAAATGATGATGGTGGTGATAGCTATTTAAGATTACATATTAAAATGTAAGACATTATATATACTAACATTACATATAGGTGCAGGAGCGGCTGTGTGGTAAGTAGCTTGCTTACCAACTGACATAGCATCTTGGCCAAGTGTCTTCTACTATAGCTTCAGGCTGACTAAAGCCTTGTGAATGGATTTGGTAGATGGAAACTCAAAGAAGCCTGTCGTATGTGTGTGTGTGTGTGTGTGTCTGTGTTTGTCCCCCTACCATCACTTGACAACCAATGTTGGTGTGTTTACATCCCTGTAACTTAGCGGTTCAGCAAAACAGACCAATAGGGTACGTACTAGGCTTACAGAGAATAAGTCCTGGGGTCAATTTGTTCGACTAAAAGGCATTGCTCCAGCATGGCCACAGTCAAATGGCTGAAACAAATAAAAGAATAAAAAAAGAAAGAATATATACAAAATTGACTTGTGTGCTGGAAAATATGATAAAGAGTTTTAGTTTGGCATCAGTCAATTTGGTGCTGGCTTTTCAAATTTCTTCTTTTTTTTTTGTCTTTTAGAATCATGTAATCTCTTTGTCTAAATTTCAGTTTGAAAACAACTGGAGTTCTTTTTATTTATTTCCTAACAATAATATCCTTTTATGGTAATCTGTTCAGCATTTTATTATTATCTTAGAATTTCTTCTGTTTTCTTGTTTGAGAATACACCAAAAACTGAATTCACAACAGAAATATTCTTTTCTACTCTTGCCTGCTTGCCACATTTCACAACAGAAATATTCTTTTCTATTCTATGCACAAAGCCCGAAATTCTTGGGGAGGAGCCCAGTTAATTAGATAGACCTCAGTATGCAACTGGTACTTAATTTATCGACCCTGAAAGGATGAAAGGCAAAGTCAACCTCAGAAGAATTTGAACTCAGAATGTTAAGACAAACGAAATACCACTAAGTATTTTGCCCGGCGTGCTAATGTCTCTGCCTGCTTGTTGCCTTTCACAACAGAAATATTCTTTTCTATTCTAGGCACAAGATCTGAAATTTTTGTGGAGGTGGTCAGGCGATTAGATAGACCCTAGTACGCAACTGGTACTTAATTTATCGACCTCAAAAGGATGAAAGGTAAAGTTGACCTCGGCGGAATTTGAACTCAGAATGTAAAGACAGACGAAATACTACTAAGTATTTTGACCGGCATGCTAATGTTTCTGCCAGCTTGCCGCCTTTCACAACAGAAATATTCTTTTCTATTCTAGGCACAAAGCCCGAAATTTTGGGGGAGGGTGTCAGTCGATTAGATAGACACCAGTATGCAACTGGCACTTAATTTATCGACCCCAAAAGGATGAAAAGCAAAGTCAACTTCAATGGAATTTGTTTACAACAGAAATATTACAATAGTTCAGGGCATCACAGTTATGTACCCTTGTTACTCATCATTATCATTTTAACGTCCACTTTTCCATGCTTGCATGGGTCAGATGGAATTTGCTGACACAGATTCTTTTAAAGCTGGATGCCGTTTCTTTTGCCAGTCCTCACCTGTTTCCAAGCAAAATTGTTGTAAATAAATCTCATTATTTCCAAGATTCTGAAAAACCATGTCTGGTCATGTGGAAATATTACCTTGTTTGGAAACAGGTGAGGGTTAGCAACAAGAAGGGGCGTATAGCTGTAGAAAATCTGCTTCAGTAAATTTCATCTGGCCTATGCAATCATAGAAAAAGGGAATATTAACCCTTTAGCATTCAGATGATTAATCTGTTAAATGTAATGCTTATTACTTTCACTTTAGCAAAGGTGGAGGTATTGTTTTTAGTAGTGTTTGTTCGTTCATTTGTCCTTAGACAAAATATCTCAAGAACCGCTGGATGGATTCAGATGAAACTCTCAGGGATGTTTGGCTTCGTGAGTAGCAAAAACTGATTAGATTTTGGGATCAATCCAGTACCGGACAAGGATTCTGGATTATTTTTCCGTTTGTTTTTGCACTTAATTTTTCAGAGCAGTCAGGATCATTTTTGGTATTCTCGTTTGTGAGGGCAGTCGAGTTTATTTCAGATATTCTCATTTTAAAAATCATCTCCGGCTAATCGTTGAGAGGACGTTGATGTTGCCTTGGCAGTGGTTTGCACTCTTTGAGTGCTCCTGTTTATTCATATGATTTTGAATTAATCATTACATCATCGTGTAGCTTTGAGATTTCGGTAATGTGATATATTCTTTTGTTTATTTCAGTCATTTGACTGCGACCATACTGGAGCGCTGCCTTTAGTCGAACAAATTGACCCTTTGTAAGCCTAGTACTTATTCTGTCAGTCTCTTTTACCAAACTGCTAAGTTGCAAGGACCTAAACACACCAGCATCAGTTGTCAAGCGATGGTGGGAGGCAAACACAGACACACAAACATACACACACTCACACACACACACACACATATATATATATATATATATATATGATGGGCTTCTTTCAGTTTCCATCTACGAAATCCATTCACAAGACTCTGGTCAGCCTTTGGTCAGCCTGGGGCTATAGTAGAAGACACTGGCCCAAGGTGCCACGCTGTGGGACTGAACTCGAAACCATGTGGTTGGTAAGCAAGCTACTTACCACACAGCCGTTCATTTTAGAATGAAATTATAGGTATATGCATGAGATGCTGGAGCTAACCGATTTGAACATAAAACAGGTAGAATACTGGAATTAGATATGAGCGGTCTAAATGCTAAAGGGTTAAAATGATGCCAATGATGATGATGATGATGAGTTGTCTTTGAAGAAGAATTTACAAACAATCAGTGATCTTTGCATAGTAGTTTTTTAGCCACAGGCCTGCCCTGTATGAGTAGATAGATCACTTGAAGGTATTACAGTCAGTCATTCCTTATTTTATTTAGACATCATGCATCTAGGACTACACTTTGCGTTATGCCCTCTCTTTTTCTAAGACAATGGGATGCAATTTGGCTGTTATTTTTAGCACAACGAGCAACTATAAATAGGCTTCCATGTTGGCTAGTAAGGTTAAATATTTATATCTAAAAGGCTGTATTCTAAAGGGTAGTCAAAAGAATACGGCCTAGTGTTGCTAAGATTAAATTCCTCAGTCAAACATATACAAAGATATTTACAAGAATTACACCACAGAGAAGTAAAGCGTGCTTTGCATATAAATTGTTTATATATACACGCACACACACACACGTATGTATATGCATACATGAGTGAGTGTGTGTGTGTGTATATATATATATATATATATATATATCTATATTTACATATATATCTATATTAAGGCGGCGAGCTGGCAGAATCGTTAGCATGCCGGGCGAACTGCTTAGCAGTATTTTGTCTGCCGCTATGTTCTGAGTTCAAATTCTGCGCCGAGATCAACTTTGCCTTTCATCCTTTCGAGGTTGATTAAATAAGTACCAGTTACGCACTGGGGTCGATATAATCGATTTAATCCATTTGTCTGTCCTTGTTTGTCCTCTCTGTGTTTAGCCCCTTGTGGGTAGTAAAGAAATTTATATATCTATCTATCAACTCTGTGCCACACAAAAGGCTTATGGTGAAACTCTCTGCAATGGGTGTGGGGGATGACCTTTTTAACTGGTTGAAATCCTTCATCCTCAGCCGAAAGGAGGTAGTCACAGTTCTAGGACAGCACTCTACACCATATGAGATGTCATCGGGTGTACCACAGGGATCTGTCCTTGGTCCCCTCTTGTTTGTGGCATACATTAACGACATAGATGCCAATTTAAAGAATGCCACAGTATTGAAATATGCAGACGACATCAAGCTGTACCTTCAAATCAAGAGGACAGATCCTGATGTCTACAACTCTTTCCTGCAATCAGACCTAGACACAATGCAGCAATGGATCACAGACTGGCAACTGAAACTGGCTGTGGACAAGTGTACCACCATGCATTTTGGGAGAAAAAACCCTGCGTTCACATACTCCCTCCACAACACTGATATCAAGAAATCCTCTTGCGAGCGTGACCTAGGCATCACTGTCAGCAGTGATTTGCGTTGGTCAAAGCATATCTCTAAGACTGTCAGGAAGGCCGAGGGTGTCTTGGCATCACTCAGCAGGTCTTTTGTTAGCCGCTCTCCAGCCATCTATTTAAAACTGTATGCAGCTATGGTACGACCACACTTGGAATTCGCATCATCAGTTTGGAACCCCTATCTTGCACAGAACATTGACCTCCTGGAATCTGTCCAGAGACGTGCAACCAAACGCATACCCTCCATCAGACACCTACCATATTCTGAGCGCCTTGTTTCCCTGGGCATGGATTCACTGAAGCTCCGGCGTTTGGCGACGGACTTGGTAAACACCCACAAAGTTATCAACCACCTCACCAACAACAACACTGAACACCTTTTTGATCTCCATGTGTCTAACACACGTGGACATGCCTACAAAGTCAGAAAACAATACAGCTCCCATGACTTTCGGAAACATTTTTTCACGCTCAGAGTTGCTGAAGCATGGAATAAACTGCCTGCGTCAGTTGTTGACTGCCATGACACTGCATCTTTTAAGGCCCTCATGCTTTCCGAAATCCGCCGAAACTACACCTGATTATATATACACTTTAGATGAGTTGTAGTGCACCTGAGCACTGTACACAATTATTATTATTATTATTATTATTATTATATATATATATCTGTAAATGTAATATGTGACAATTATTCGGTAGCCAAGATAAAACTGAGTTTTGGATGCTGGGGTGGAAATCCAGCCATCGGAAAAAATGCTTTATTTTTCATAGTATTTTTTCCGATGGCCAGATAACTGAAGAGATGGCAGCGTGGATTTCCACCCTGGCATCCGAAACTTGGAGTTTTATCATGGGTGCCGAATAATTGTCACATATTACATTTACAGATAAATTTCTCTATTTACATAATATTGAGGTCTTTTTCATTCTTTTGTTGTCTTACCATTTTTATCAATATATATATATATATAAAATGAGATAGGGGTTGTAAATTCAACCCTCCATGGGATAACATATATCCAATATACTGCTAGAGAGGTACCCAACAAAACTAATACATAAATGTTAAAAATTGCGGTGCAATTAATTCATCTACTGTATTATGTGGGCAAGGGTAAAATTATTACCGTAAATTAATAATACAAAATGAGAAAATGGAGAAACATACCTAAATCAATCATCCACGGCCGAAACAGCTGTCAGCTACAATGTAAATGTATTTTCTATTTCTATTTCTATGTCTTGTTATATTTGTAATATATCATGTATAATGTCATTGCTGTTGTGTAATGGTTTAATAAAGTATTGATTGGGTATTATCGGATGGTTGATGATTGATTTAGGTATGTTTCTCCATTTTCTCATTTTGTATATATATATATATATATATATATTGGGTTGGTGCATAATTATTGTGGCTTTTTTTCAACAAATTTTATTCAACAAAAACAATAACAATATTTAACAAAAACATCTCTTAATGATGGTCTGACTGTCTGCCAAGCAAATGGGAAGCAGTAATTGAAGTAGATGGTGAATATGCTCCAGAATAATCATTTAAAGATGTTTTTGTTACATGTTGTTATTGTTTTTATTGAATTAAATTTGTTGAAAAAAAGCCGCAATAATTATGCACCAACCCAATATATATTAATGTACCGGCACATGCTGGTGGCACATTAAAAACAACATTTGAGCATGGTCATTGCCAGTGCCACCGGACTGGCCCTCATGCTGGTGGCACATTAAAAACAACATTTGAGCATGGTCATTGCCAGTGCCACCGGACTGGCTGCCGTGCAGGTAGCACGTAAAGATACCCTTTAAGCATGGTCACTGCCAGTACCGCCTGACTGGCCCTCATGCCGGTGACACATAAAGCACCCACTACACTCTCAGAGTGGTTGGTGTTAGGAAGGACATCCAGCTGTGGAAACTTTGCCAGATCAGATTGGGGCCTGGTGCAGCCATCTGACTCACCAGTCCTCAGTCAAACCGTCCAACCCATGCCAGCATGGAAAGCGGACGTAAAACAATGATGATGATGATGAATAGTCTTTGTATGTGGCAAATATGCAGGGACAATAAGCACTAAATATGCACTAAAAATAGATTCACTCAAATGCTTGGAGGATCATAAGAAGTAGTAGATAGCTTCTCTTACCAAGGAGACCAAGTTAGCAGTGGTGGAAGAAGTTCTGAAAGAGTAGTTGCTAGAATAAGAATGGGCTGGGCAAAGTTCTGAGAGCTTCTACCTATGTTGGTAACTAAGGGCCTCTCCCTTAGAGTGAAAGACAGGGCCATTGCTAAGCCCCTACAACCCCTGCAGTCACAGGGGGCCTCGGCGGTTGAGGGACCCCATGTTAAGATCAAAGTACATAGATGAGTCATCTGTTTACTTTGGTTAAGATGTTGAACAAGAATTAAACTATTTGTAAGAGACCTAAATAAATTTGATTTGTACTTTTCAAGATGTTCTCTAGGATAACATGAAATATTGAACTTCAGATAGAATAAACTAAAATATAGCTATGAATAAAAGGTGTGTAGATTATGAATTTTGATTGAAGGTATGGGGCCTTGAAGCAAAAGGTTGCAGAAGGCCTCTAAAAATCACATGATAAAGCTGGGCAGATTGTATGATGCATGTGCGCGTACAGCTATGCTACATGGCAGTGAAACATGGGCTCTGACTACAGAGGACATGTGAAGGCTTGAAAGAAATGAAGCTATCATGCGCTGCTGGATGGGTAATGTCGGTGTGTACATATGACAGAGGGTAAATGATTTAAGGGGAAAGCTGGGTATAAGAGGTATCGGATGTTGTGTGCAAGAGAGAAAACTGTGCTTGTTTGGTTATACAATGCACATGGATAAGGAGAGCAGCATTAAGAAATCCCGAGCTCTAACTGTGGAGGGTATCTGTGGAAGAGGTAGACCCAGGAAAACATGGATAGGACAAAGTGGTGAGAAAGGATTTTTGGACACTGGGCCTCACTGAAAAAATGACAAGGGACCGGGAGAGGTGGTGATTAGCTGTACTTGATAAGACACGTGAAGCTAAGCAAAAGTTTCTGTCATCCATACATACAAGCTTGTCCATGCAGGTTGATCTTTCGAATCAGTGGTCACATAGAAAAAAACACCTGTGCTGGTGCTGCATAAATGCCCCCGTACCAGTGGCACATAAAAAGCACCCAGCAAAGTCTGTTATGTGGTTGGTTTTAGGAAGGGCACCCAGCCATAGAAACCATGCCACATGGTTTGTTAATTAAGGTGGCGAGCTGGCAGAAACGTTAGCATGTCAGGCGAAATGCTTAGCGGTATTTCGTCTGCCGCTACGTTCTAAGTTCAAATTCTGCCGAGGTCGACTTTGCCTTTCATCCTTTCGGGGTTGATAAATTAAGTACCAGTTACGCACTGGGGTTGATGTAATCAACTTAATCTCTTTGTCTGTCCTTGTTTGTTCCCTCTATGTTTAGCCCCTTATGGGTAATAAAGAAATAGGTATTTCGTTTGTTCTGAGTTCTGAGTTCAAATTCCACCGAGGTCGACTTTGCCTTACATCCTTTCGGGGTCGATAAATTAAGTACCAGTTACGCACTGGGGTTGATGTAATTGACTTAATCTTTTTGTCTGTCCTTGTTTGTCCCCTCTGTGTTTAGCCCCTTGTGGGCAATAAAGAAATAAGACGCTATAGTAGAAGACACTTGTCCAAGGTGTCACACAGTGGGACTGGAATCAGAATCATGTGTTTTGGAAGTAAACCTATTATCACACAGAAATGCCTGCGCCTATGTATGCATATATATATATGTATATATATATATATATATATATATATATATATATATATATATATATATATATATATATATATATATATATATATTATATATATATATATATATATATAGGGAGAGAATTCACAAAAAAAACAAGCATAAGAAGAAGACAGGTGTGGTAGACAACAAACAGATGTATTAGTATAATGCTCGGGAAGTGAAAAAGTCTTTAACGTTTCGAGCCTACGCTCTTCCACAGAAAGAAATAAGAAGAGAAAGTAAAGAATGTGTAGTGGCTAGCGACCTATCATGGTGAATGCCGGACAGAAGGGTCACACAGGGGGTGTGTGTGTACGTCAGGCTTATGGTTTCCGTCAACAAAATCCACTTTCAAGGCTTTAGTTCGCCTGGGGCCATAGTAGAGGACACATGCTGAAGGTGCCATATAGTCATTAGCGTAGAAGGTGGGGATCAGAGGGGGCGGTACTTTTATGGGGGTGGTACTTTTATGGGGGCGGCACCACTTTTGGGTCTGCTGTAGGTATTATGTATTTTTTTGTGGAGGCCCCCGGAGGTGGAAAACTGAAGGGCCACCCCGGGTAGCACATACTCTAGCTCCGCTAGTACATGCAGTTTGATTGAAACCAAAACTATGTGGTTGGGAAGTGAAAGGTTCAAGCATAGAAACACATACACATACACGTCGGTCATGTCGAACCGTCCGATCCAAGCCAGTGTGAAGAAGAGATGTTAATGGCGCTATACATAGACACGCCCACACACACATGCGTGTATCCATCAAAACATCCATCCATACATACATCATACATACATACATCATACATACATACATGCATACATACATACATCATACATACATACATACATACATACATACATACATACATACATACATACATACATTCATACATACATACATACATACATACATACATACATATATACATACATACATACATTCATACATACATACATACATACATACATACATACATACATACATACATTCATACATACATACATGCATACATACATACATACATGCATGCATACATACATACATGCATGCATACATACATACATACATACATACATACATACATCATACATACATACATCATACATACATACATGCATACATACATCATACATACATACATGCATACATACATGCATGCATACATACATACATACATCATACATACATACATACATACATACATACATACATACATCATACATACATACATTCATACATACATACATACATACATACATACATACATGCATACATACATCATACATACATACATGCATACATACATACATACATACATCATACATACATACATGCATACATGCATACATCATATATCATACATACATACATGCATGCATACATACATACATACATCATACATACATACATCCATCCACACATACATACATGCATACATACATACATACATCATACATGCATACATCCATCCACACATACACATACATACATACATACATACATACATCATACATGCATACATCCATCCACACATACATACATACATACATACATACATGCATACATACATACCCATTAAAAATGTCTTAAAAAAACTTTATTACAGGTTTTATTCACGCGTCACTTACCTACAACCCCATTCTGGAATAACCCATTAAAACATCCTTCCTATCTAAAAATCCACATCCTATCTTCAGATATGCCGGGATACTACTTAAGAAGAGTGGTCCCGGTGCGCGCACTCGCGCATCCGCGTTAGCTAGTCGAGACCAGTCGATCCTTACTTTGTATTTTTGCTTTATTTACTTTGTTTAAAAAATTATTTACTTTGTGT
The DNA here is from genome assembly GCF_006345805.1 of Octopus sinensis. NCBI lineage: Eukaryota > Metazoa > Mollusca > Cephalopoda > Octopoda > Octopodidae > Octopus > Octopus sinensis. The sequence continues at coordinate 49,398,986 of NC_043015.1, forward strand.
AAAAAAAATGATTTATTTTGTGTTTTATTTACTTTGCTAGGTAGTCGTTGTAGGATCGATTAGTCACGACTAGCTAGCGCGGATACGCGAGTGCGCGCACCGGGACCAATCTTAAGTAGTACCTATGCTGGATTATATAAAACAAAAAACTTATCATATTTTCGATAACCATAACATACTTAACTTTAATATTTACAAGTAGAAATGGTTAAAGAAAAAAAAACCCGGAAAAAACAGCTTTTATTCAATGAGAAAGCATTTTTTTTTTGTATAGCTTGTTTAAAACATTAATCTATTATATTTCACTTTCAATAACAACGAACAATAATCAAAAATACTAGGTCAGCAGAATTTTAATACTGAAAACTTATAAAGTTTTAATGGAAACAAAAGTGACTCACTCATTCTTCGCTGGCTCTTTCGTCCAACTGCAACACGAGCAGGGATTTTCTACAAATACCTATTTCTTTTCTACCCACAAGGGGCTAAACACAGAGAGGGGACAAACAAGGACAGACAAACGGATTAAGTCGATTACATTGACCCCAGTGTGCAACTGGTACTTAATTTATCGACCCCGAAAGGATAAAAGGCAAAGTCGACCTCGGCGGAATTTGAACTCAGAACGTAGCGGCAGACGAAATACCGCTGAGCATTTCGCCCGGCGTGCTAACGACTCTGCCACCTTTCATATTGCGTTAGATTACAATTTACGATGTAGGATTTTAATGTTTATACACACACACACACACATTATATATATATATATAATATATATATATATATATATATATATATATAATATATATATATATATATATTATATATATATATATATATATATATATATATATATTATATATATATATATTATATATATTATATATATTATATATATAAAGACAGGTAGCACTTTTACGCGGAACTTTTCATACAAGTGTAGGAAAATCGCCGGTTTTTCGTTTTTCTGTCTTTCGTTAATTGAAAACGGGTGGGGTGCGTATTCTTTCCTTCCGCCTAGTTTCTCATAAAAAAAAAAATAAAAAAGATCCAAGGAAAATATTTCACGCACTCACATAATCGAAAAAAATTATTTTTCACCACTGAATCCTCGACTGTCTACTAACACTAAAATTACTTAAGAAAACTATAAATATTCCCAGATTTTAACATGACATGTCCCATGTCCCTGTGGCGTAGTGCATATTTTTTTTGGCGCCCCGTTTTCCTTAAAAATCTAAATTACCCTCGACTCCAACAAACACCACCAGTCTAATAAAGAAAGGAGCCGCCCCTGTGAAGTCCGTGCACTCTGCACACCCGAGTAGTAGTAACCCGTATAACTTAGTGCGAAACAGGCCTTCTCGCAGCAGGTTTTTCTAGGAACTGTTGAAACATAATATATACCTATTTCTTTATTACCCACAAGGGGCTAAACATAGAGGGGACAAACAAGGACAGACAAAGGTATTAAGTCGATTACATCGACCCCAGTGCACAACTGGTACTTAATTTATCGACCCCGAAAGGATGAAAGGCAAAGTCGACCTCGATACCGTCAACGGGAAGTAAAAAAGTTGTAAATGTATAATTTGGTGTGAGTAAATTAGTTGTGAAGATAGTTTGTTATTGAAATAATAATAATAATAATAATAATAATAATGCAGTGGAAGGCTCTGCAATAATCTAGAGTAACGTACTTGGATTGTATTTACTTCTTTCTTCCTTTTTTCTTCCTCGCCATGTGTTTGTTTACAGGTCAAGTGTCATTTCTAAGTAAACAAACATCTTTATCCTAGTCGTATTGCTCCTGACACTAGACCAGTTGACATCGTAAATAATATCGATTTTTTAAATACACACACACACACACATATATATATATTTAAGATCTTAAGGAATTTAAGATCTTAAGCCTATATATATATATATATATAGGCTTAAGATCTTAAATTTTTGTAAATCACTATTTATTCTCCCACCCTGCCCACAGAAGGAATCGAATGGGAATCGAAACCGGGTCGTTTGCAGAGCCCGCTGTATCAAATCAAACGTGTTTCTTTGATATTTAACCATCGTGTTGTTGATATGATAGAAAAAAAAAAGAAAAAACACTTAGCGGTTCGGCAAAAAGAGACCGATAGAAGAAGTACTGGGCTTACAAAAGAATAAGTCCCAGGGTCGATTTGTTCGACTAAAGGCGGTGCTCCAGCATGGCCACAGTCAAATGACTGAAACAAGTAAAAGAGTAAAAGAGTAAAAAAAAGTAGTTTATCATAATTAGAACATAAATTATTAACACAGTTGTAAATCACGGGTTGATTACTGAAATATAAAAGGAAGGAAACATTGACAACAACAAACAGTGAAGAATAAAGTAGGAAGATTTCAATTACCTTTGGCAATGCTGTTGGCTGGATTCGCTTGGGCAGTGTTCCAAAAAATGTGACGATCAAAGAAGAAAGACTACATATAAACGCACGACCGTTAAGAATAATTTTGTCTGTAAATGAAAAACTTCCGTTTTAGAGGTCTGTTTAATGAATTTTAGGTATCTGTCGGTTGTAAGTTGACACAATGACCGATACTTTGGGTACCAGGGGGGTACATTGTAAGGTGGTAATGAGGAGCGAAAAAAGATTGTGCGAAAAGGTGTAGGAGTTGGTCGGTCGAATGGATTTGTGACGACGAAAGATAGAGAGAGAGAGAAGAAGGGGGAAATAAATAAATAAATAAATAGAATCGAAGGACTTTGATAGGAAAAGAAGGAAAAGATATATGGAAGAGAGGAAAGGAAACAGAGAAGAATAACAGGTGTGAGTGGGAGGAGGAGAAGGGTGGGAATAAAGAGAAAGAGAAGGGACAGAGAGAGAAAGGAAGAAATAAGATATAAATGAAAGGAAGGGGAGATATATAAATTTAGAGAGGAAAAGAGCGAGTGATATGATATGAAGGAGAGGGGAGACGATGCAAATTTAGAGAGGGTAAGAGAGATCAGGAGAGGGAAAGAAAGATCAAGATATGAATGAGAGGGAGGGGAGACGTGAGTTTAGTTAGGAAAAGAGCGAGTAAGAAGATATGAATGAGAATAGGAGAAATTATACTTTTTTAGAGAGGTAGGAGAGATAAAGAGGGGGAAGAGAGAGATCGAGATATGAATGAGAGGGGGAGAAAATAAATATAGATGTAGAGTGAGAACGAGGAAATAGTGAGATATGAATGCGAGGGAGAGGGGATATGAATTTATAGAGAGAGGGGGAGAAAGAAAGATTATAAATGATAGAAGAGGAGGAGATATTAATTTAGAGAATGAAAAAAGAAAGGAAGATATGAACGAGAGAGGAGGAGATATAAGTTTAGAGAGAGGGAGAAGGAGATATGAACGAGAGAGGAGGAGATATAAGTTTAGAGAGAGGGAGGCGAAGATATGAACGAGAGAGGAGGAGATATAAGTTTAGAGAGAGGGAGACGAAGATATGAACGAGAGAGGAGGAGATATAAGTTTAGAGAGAGGGAGGCGAAGAGAGGCGCCGACAGGGTTTTGTTACGTTGTTGCGGGACGTCTCGTTGAAAATGCCGACTCCACTCGCGCCATATAATATTACTAGATCTGCTTTTTTTTTTTCGTTCTTTCTCTCATTCTTTTCCATTCGATATTTCGTCCTTTGGTCACCAACTGTACTCATTTTTCTTCTTCTTCTTCTCGCTCTCATTCTTCCCATTTTTCTTTCTTTCTTTCTTTCTCTCTCTCTCTCTCATTTACATAACATTCTTGTTTCACTTTATTCTTTTGCAAATCAACTTTCACACGCCCGCACAAACAAATATACACACACGCACGCACGCACGCTCACACACACACACACACACACGCACACACACACATACACACACACACACACACACACACACACACACAAAGTCTCTCCCTCTCTCGTTATTTCTGTCTGTCCATCTATCTATCTATCTATCTATCTATCTATCTATCTATCTGTCTGTCTGTCTGTCTGTCTGTCTGTCCGTCCGTCCGTCCGTCCGTCCGTCCGTCCGTCTGTCTGTCTGTCTGTCTGTCTGTCTGTCTGTCTGTCCGTCCGTCCGTCGTCCGTCCGTCTGTCTATCTATCTATCTATCTATCTATCTAAATAACTATCCGATCGTCTGTCGATCCATCTGTTGCTGCTTTTCCTTTAAACTAATACTTGACACTTTCTTTCTTTTCTTTCTGTCCGAAATACTTCGTTTCTCTCCTTTTTTTTGTTCCTTTTCCCGCCACGCCATACTAACTAAGTCTCACATTTTCTCCTATCTCGCTCTCCCTCTCTGTCTAACTTTAACCCTTCCCTCTTATCTCTTCTCTCTTTCACTCCACTTCGCCAACAATCTCAAAACATTTAACATGCAAAATATAAACATAAATTACGGGATCTTTTCGGTTTGATCGGCAGTTTTTTCTAGCGGTGTCATATAAAATTGTCACCCATAATTATGACCCTAGTATCGATCTATTGCATTTCAATCTGTTTTAGAGTTAGGGTTAGGGTTAGGGTTATGGTTAGGGGTGGGGGAAGGGTATCTTTTCTTTCTTCACAAATGTAAATAAACCCAATCTGTTTCTTAAACGAGGGACATATTCATACGACACAGAATGCTTTTTAACTCAATAGACGTCATTGATTGGTTGAAATTGCAGAAATTGAAGAAAAAAACAACAAATATCTTACAAACTATAGAATTTTCTCAATAAAGTCAAGAGAAAAAGATGTTTTATAAACACATTCTACCAGTATACGAAGTTTAAAAGTGTTTAGTTACGTGGAAATTATTTTAAAAAACTGCCGTTCAAACCGAAAAGATCCCTTCTCTCTTTCACTCCACTCCGTCAACATTCTCAAAGCATTTAACATGCAAAATATAAACATAGATTAATTCAAAATAAGTGTAAGACAATTTCCTTACATCTTTCTCTCTCTCTTATACAAATATATTACACGCACGCACACACACAGGTACACATATGACTGAAAGCGAGAGAGAGAGAGAGAGAGAGAGAGAGGTGGGGAGAGCAGAGAGGCATAACTGCAGTTTAGCGCCCCATCAAATTTTACAGATACATTTTGGAGGGTGTAGATTACAGTTATCTTACATCTCTTACTTGTTTCAGTCACTGGATTACGGCCATGCTGGTGCACCGCCTTAAACGGTTTTGGTCGAACAAATCAACTCCGGCACGAGTTTTTTAAAAGTTTGATACTTATTCTATCGGTCGCTTTTTGCTGATTTTTTTTTTTACGGAAACGTAAACAAACCAACACAGGTTTTCACTCGGTGGATGGACACATTAAAACACACACACACACACATGCATCCATCCATCCATCCATCCATCCATCCAACCGTCCGTCCGTCCGTCCGTCCATTCATTCATACATACATACATACATACATTCATACATACATACATACATACATACATACATACATACATACATACATACATACATGCATGCATGCATACATACATACATACATACATTCATATTTACATGTGGAGGCACATGGCCTAGTGCTTAGAGCAGGAGACAGGCGGTTGATGGATCGCGGGTTCGAATCTTTGACCGGGTGATGTGTGTATTTATGAGCGAAACACCGAAGCTCCAGCAGAAGGTTATGGTGAACGTCTGCTGGCTCTTTCATCACAACTTTCTTTCACTCTTTCCCCCTGCATCTTGCAGCTCACCTGCGACGGACCGGCGTCTCGTCCAGGTGGCTAACTTATACGCCAATGAAACTGGGGACAAACAACATACATATATTTACATGCATTATAGCATCTATGTGGAGGCGCGTGGCTTAGTGGTTAGGGTGTTGACTCATAATCGTAAGATTGCGATTTCAATTCTTGGACCGGGTGATGCGATGTGTTCTTGAGCTAAACACTTCATTTCACGTTGCTCCAGTCCAGTCACGGCAAAAATGAATAACTCTGCGACGGGCCCGCGTACTTTCAAAACCGGTATACGTGCATATTTGGTTGATTTCATGATAACCTTTAAAACACAATCTGCAAGCTGCTGGCTTCACACACATGAGATTCTTTTCAGTCAAACTGGGATAGATGCCATAAAGACAGGAGATGAATCTTAGTCTTCCAATCAAAATCAGATATATTCAAGTTGTTGTTTTAAACAATTACTCAGAAGTCGTTCCGGCGTATATATCTGGTTTTGAAACTAAGCTCTTCTTAACACCACTGAAACCGGGAAACCGGCCCTCGCGACCCTGGCATGGCTCGAGAAGGAAACATCTATTATTATTTTATACGGTCTATAAGCAGAATCGTGGAGGCACATGGTTTAGTGGTTAGAGTAGCGGAGTTGCGGGTGAGGGATCGCAGGTTCGAATCTCCTTTAAATCATACTCAACTGGTTTAGATAAGGAAAGAACTCATTAAATAATAGTCATATTGTTTGGGGTCACAGTTGGAATGTCTTTGATGTTAGGTTTGTTGGATTTTGGCTAGTCAGGGACTAAACAATAGTCCGAGGGCTATTTTATTCGGGTTCCACTGGGCATAAGTAACTGAGATCACAACAGTCTTCCTGAACGGGTCGATAGTCCATCGCAGGGTTACTCATTTGTTTCTGAACGGACTGGGGCAACGTGAAATGAAAGGTTTTTATTCAAGAACACGAAACACCGCCCTGTCCTGGAATCGAAACTATTATCTTACGATCTTGAGTACAACTCCCTAACCACTAAGCCATGCACCTTCAACGGAGCTAAACAAGGGTGCCGTCAAATGGCCGAGGCTTACTGTGCTCAGCGGCCTAAGAGACAGTTTGCTGGTCTCACCTTAATTAAGCAGGTGTGATAAGGGCAGGGCAAAAATTTTGCGACCTTTCAAACCTGCGCCAGGCGGTCAGGTGGGGGTGATGCTCCCAACCTTGTTTTCTCATGGTATTCGTATGGACACATTAGATAATGTAGTTCAAGATGGACTGTGTCTGAAGAAAAAAAAAAAAGAGAGAGAGAGAGAGAGAGAGAGTGAGAGAGAGAGAGAGAGAGAGAGAAAACGAGATAGTCATGGCCGGAACAATTTTCAACTACTACTACTACTACTACTACTGGTGGTGGTGGTGGTAGCTTCGTATTTGTAGTTGAGAAGAGATTTCGGGTTCAGTCCCACTGCACGGCCCCTTGGGTAAAATATCTTCTACTATAGCCCTGGACCGCCTAATCCGTTGTGAGTGGATTTGGTAGGAGAAAACTGCCTGGAAACCCATCGTATATGTATGTATGTATGTATGTATGTATGTATGTATGTATGTATGTATGTATGTATGTATGTATGTATGTATGCATGCATGCATGTATGTATGTATGTATGTATGTATGTATGTGTGTATTTATGTATGCATGCATGCGCGTGTGTGTGAGTGTGTGTGTGTTTATATACATCTTTCTGTTCGTTACCTAATCGCTTGACAACCGATGTTGGCTTGTTTACGTCACCATAACCTAGCGATTTAGCAAAACGTGAACGATAGAATGAATATCAGACTTAACGTAGGCATCACTATGAACTTTTTGAAAATATTTAAATGTAATTCGTGCAGTACTTTTTCTTTGAGAGCATCCGAAGAGAAGAATTTTGATACCTCATTTAGGAAATTTGGATGAAAATATGACAATTTGAAAGGTCAGCGAATCAGTCGAAATCTTGCCTAATGAGGCCTAAATGAATAATTAGCCATATTTGTGATGTCATATCTTTGAAACTTAAGAGTTAATCATCTTCAAATTACACGAATTAATAGCGACCATGGTGTAGCGGTTGCCTAATTTTATTTTTTAGGTTCTTGCAAAGGAAATTTTTTTTAATTTTTGGCACTTAAATATTTACGTAAAGTGTATTTTGTTACGTGTTTTCGCGGTGTTTTCAGGCCAAGCTAAATCCAAAAGTGTAAACCACAGGCACTTGAGTTTCGGCACAATTATTATAGGTATAGAACTAAATAAATCCTGAGACTTTGGGACATGAAACCATCTCAATAAAATTTCAACGGACTTATTAAAAATGGCCATAAATGGCGGAGCTTGGATCAGGACGCCAACGTAATTTGGATTTTACTCTGATTTGACAGGGATTTTTCCAAGTAGTAGAAGTAGTAGTAGTAGTAGAAGTAGTAGTAGTAGTAGTGTAGTAGTAGTAGTAGTAGTAATAGTAATAATAATAATAATGATAATAATAGTAATAGTAGTAGTAGTAATAATAATAATAATAATAGTAGTAGAAGTAGTAGTAGTAGTAGTAGTAATATACCCACAGCATTACCTACTGTATGAATGTCCATTTTTCTCTGACTCCAGGAACACACACAAGCACACACACACACACACACACACAGCACGCACACACACAAGCACGCACACACACAGAGGCATACACATGCCGACAAATGTACCACCATGCATTTTGGAAGGAAAACCCCAGCGTCTACTTAGTCCCTCCACAACACTAATCTCAAAAAGTCTTCTTGTGACCTGAGCATTATTGTTGACAGCGATTTGCGTTGGACAAAACACATTGCTAAAATTGCCAAGAAGGCTGAGGGTGTCTTGGCATCACTCACCAAGTCCTTTGTGAGCCACTCTCCGCCTATCTATCTGAGGCTTTATATAGCTATGGTGCGGCCTCACCTGGAATTTGCATCACCGGTCTGGAACCCCTATCTTGTCCAGGATATTAATCGTCTGGAAACCGTTCGGCGACGTGCAACCAAGAGAATACCCTCCGTCAGGCATTTGCCATATTCTGAACACCTTACTTCCCGGGGCATGGACACATTGAAACTCCGGCGTCTGGCAACTGACTTGGCAGACACCCATAAAATTATTAACCATCTTACAAACTATAACTCTGAACACCTTTTCAAACTCCACCTGTCTAACACCCGTGGACATGTTTACAAAGTCAGAAAACAGCACAGCTCCCATGACTTTCGGAAACATTTTTTCACGCTAAGAGTTGCTGAAGTATGGAACAAACTGCCGGCATCAGTTGTTAGTTGTCGGAGCATTGCATCCTTCAAAACTTCCATGCTTCCTGAGACTCGCCAACATTACACCTGATTTTCTCCCCTCCATACACACGCAAGCATGTATCGGATCTTTTCAGTTTGAACGGCAGTTTTTTCTAGCAGTGTCATATGAAATTGTCACCCATAATTATGACCCTAGTATCGATATATTGCATTTCAATCGGTTTTAGGGTTAGGGTTAGTGTTAGGATATCTTTTTTTCTTCACAAATGTAAATAAAACCAATCTGTTTCTTAAACGAGGGACATATTCATACGGTACATAATGTTTTTTACCTCAATACATGTAATTGATTGGTTGAAATTGCAGAAATTGAAGAAAAAACAACAACTATCTTACAAACTATCGAATTTTCTCAATAAAGCCACGAGAAAAAGATGTTTTATAAACACGTTCAACCAGTATACGAAGTTTAAAATTTTTAGTTACCTAGAAATTATGTTAAAAACTGCCGGTCAAACCGAAAAGATCCAATGTATCTGACTCATACACTGTTCACTTTCCAGACATTTGTACATTACTGCATATGCTTTATACGCACTTTTTGACAAGTTGTGGTGTACCTGAGTACTGCATACAATAAATTCATTACCATTATGTTATATTATACACACGCACACAGGTGCAATGTCAATGTAAAGGACAAGGCCTCCTACATCCCCACTACACAGTCAGTGCGATAAGGTGTAATGGGAACTGAAGGATGCAAACATCAGCGACTTGTGATGTTTTATGTCATGAGGTGATAATTATATTTAGAATATGGCCATGTTTACCTTAGATAGCACTTATTTCGTTATAGGAATGATTCATTGGCGTCGATAATCGATAAAACAGAGACTCATGATACAGGTAAAAAAAACCTTGAACCAGACTGACGTTTTACTTGTATGTATGTATAGATGTGTGTATGTATGTATGTATGTATGTGTGTGTGTATGTATGTATGTATGTATGTATGTATGTATGTGTGTATGTATGTATGGATGTATGTATGTATGTATGTGTGTGAGTGTGTATGAATGTATGTGTGTATGTATGTATGTATGTGTGTGTGTATGTATGTATGTATGTATGTATGTATGTATGTATGTGCGTGTGCATGTATGTATGTATGTATGTATGTATTATGCATGTATGTGTGTGTATGTATGTATGTATGTATATATTTGTTCATATAATATTATATATATATATATATATATATATATATATATATATATATATATATATATATATTATATATATATAAACACACACATGAAGTGGTATCACAAAGTTCCCGGACTAATTCTGTTGCGCGCCAACAGGTGGTAGCACATGGTTGCGTGCGCAGCAAGAGCTAGCAGTGACCTTCCATGAGACAGCGTGCCGTGTGATATCGCTGTGTTTACTTTGCAAGTTGTGAAATATGCGCTTTTGTCATTACGTGTATGCTGTAGTCTGCGATTTTGCCATGGACAGGAAGTTGGAATAGAGAGCCAATGTGAAATTTTGCGTTAAACTTGGAAAGTCTGCTACAGAGACATTGAGCATGCCCGGGCAAGCTTACGGCAACAACAAAAACAATAACAAGAGCAGCAGCAGCAACAACAAGAACAACATTGAATAATACCTTAGGAATGAGAACCCAGGTTCGAAATTTCCCCAAGACACCTGAAGAAGGCTGGAGGATATATCAACCGAAACGTTGTGTTAACAACAAACAAGACGAGGACAAATATCCGTCAAATGTAAGTAATGTAAATAATGTTCTGCTGTGACGTTTTGAAGAGGTTTTTTTGCGGGGGATGGGGGACATTTGGCGAAAGTAACTGGATCTGTGAAGCGTGAAGAATTGGATTCTTCTCGACGACAATCCACCTTGTCACCGAGTTGTTCTCACTTATGAGTTTCTCGCCAAAAACAACATGGTATTACTTCCGTTTCCGCCCTATTCGCCAGATTTATCACCTGCAGACTTCCATCTCTTCTCCAGAATGAAAATGCAGCTCAAAGGTCGCCTTTTTTTTTTTTTTACATCGTTGTCAAGGTCCAGAGCGAATCATAAAGGGTCTTCGACTCGCTTAAGAAAAAACGACTTCTAGGCCAGATTCCCAAAGTGATAGGAACATTGGGACTTGTATATTGCGGCGCAAGGTGACTATTTCGAAGGGTATGATAATAAAATTTAGGTAACTAAGTTATTTATTTTTTATTAAACATAACTAGTCAGGTAACTTTGTGATACCATCTCGTATACATACAAATGTCACCACCGACAAAAACATTGGTGACGGACGACAGGCGATTGATTATAAGTTGAGGATCTTTTCGGTTTGAACGGCAGTTTTTTCTAGCGGTGTCATATGAAATTGTCACCCATAATTATAACCCTAGTATCGATCTATTGCATTTCAATCTGTTGCATTTCAAGGGTTAGGGTTAGTTAGGGTTAGTTAGATTTGGGTTAGGGTGGGGGAAGGGTATCTTTTTTTCTTCACAAATGTAAATAAACCCAATCTGTTTCTTAAACGAGGGACATATTCAAACGGCACAGAATGTTTTTTTTACCTCAATGGACCTCATTGATTAGTTGAAATTGCAGAAATTGAAGAAGAAAAAACAACAAATATCTTACAAACTATAGAATTTTCTCAATAAAGCCAGGAGAAAAAGATGTTTTATAAATAGATTCTACCAGTATACGAAGTTTAAAATTTTTTAGTTACGTGGAAATTATGTTAAAAACTGCCGTTCAAACCGAAAAGATCCTAAGTTGAACTGTCAATGCTGTTAGCAGATCCCGTGAAAGAGCTGAGAATATTCTGAACAATGGACTTTACATGAAGACGGTTTCTGCTCGGTTGGTGCCACGTCTTCTGACACCTGATTAAAAGCAATTGAATAACTTGTATTTCTCTATTATACGATGTAGAGAATACTAATGATATTAATTCTAAATTTAAATCTAGAAACGAACCCCCGTATAATAGAGAAATACAAGTCTTAGAAGATAATATTTGGAAAGTGGTGAAAAATATTAAATTTCATAAATACCCAAACAGACATTTAAGAAATTTAGCTATTAGAATAAAAGAAATGAGAAATATGGAAGGTATTATTGTACAATCAGATAAAACTAGGAACCTATATAAACTAGATGTTAAATTATATGATAACCTATTAGAGAAATAAATAAATAAAAAATATAAAATTGTTCCAGATAATACACTTTATACTATAAATAAGGCCTCTAAATTAGTAATGATATAAGTTAGATAATAGAACCTTATGTACCTATGCACCCTAGAATTACCTTGAAGGATAATTTTTTTTCAGGCCCTAAAGTTAGATTAATTTGTCCATGTAAATCAGACCTAGGTAAATTGAGTAAATTAACACGGTAAACTCTAATATTGAGGCAGATCCAGCTGGTCTCTTTGAACGTTTCCTAACCCAGGATGAGAGTTGAGTTCATCACTTCGAGCTAGAGACAAAGAGACAATCCATGCAGTGGAAACTCCCTTCCAAAGAAGGCCGAAGTCGTTTCATTTGCAGGGAAGGTGATGGCCTCAGTTTTTAGGTCACAAAAGTCATTGTTTATTGTTTATTGACTACCTTCAAAAGGGTCACAAATTCAATGGGAAGTTCTATGCCAACTTGCTTAGGCGGTTACGGAAGGCTGTCAAGAATAAACGCCCAGGAAAACTGACAAAAAGGGGTTATGCTTCATCCGGACACTGTTCCAGCACACAAGTATTTGCTTTCAAAAGCTGCTGTGCATGACTGTGGTTTTGAACTGGTTGATCATTCACCGTAATCTCCAAGTTAAGCCCCATCTGACTATTGCCCGTTCCCCAACATGAAAAAACAATTGGCTGGGAACTAGTGGCGCCGTGATGATGATGTCATATCTGCTGTTGATTTTTTTTTTTTTTGACCAATAGAATGAAAGTTTCTTCACCAATGGGTCCAAGCACTGCAACACCGATAGAGTAAGTGTTATGGACCGCAAGGGGGAATTATGTCCAAAAATAAACCTCATTTGGTCACATCGCATGAGAGTATCCGGTCAGGCTATGAACTTTTCAGCCGACCCTCACATAGGCGTAGCAGTGGCTGTGTGGTAAGTAGCTTGTTTACCAACCACACGGTTCCGGGTTCAGTCCCACTGCGTGGCACTTTGGGCAAGTGTCTTCTACTATAGCCTTGGGTCGACCAAAGCCTTGTGAGTGAATTTGGTAGACGGAAACTGAAAGAAGCCCGTCGTATATATGTATATATATATGTATGTGTGTGTGTGTCTGTGTCTGTGTTTGTCCCCCCCAACATCACTTGACAACCGAGGCTGGTGTGTATACGTCCCCGTAACTTAGCGGTTCGGCAAAAGAGACCAATAGAATAAGTACTAGGTTTACAAAGAATAAGTCCTGGGGTCGATTTTCTCGACCAAAGTCGATACACCAGCATGGCCGCAGTCAAATGACTGAAACAAGTAAAAAGAAAAAAAATTACGTATGTATGCATGTATAATACGTTGCTGTATCTGGGGAGGGTCATATTGTTTTAATGTCTTATTATCTAACACACTCACCGGTTCGATTTCCGTTCATTGATTATTTATATTTTTTCTTCCAAAATTTTTTTCCTTCCAAAATATTTTTCTTCCAAAATATTGCAATAACAGACAGAATCAACATCCATTGACAAGGTTGCAAAAGCAACGAAAATTTTGGAAGAAAAAATATAAATAATACATGAGTGGAAATCGAACCGGTGCGTGTGTTAGGCATTGAGACAATATGACCCTCCCCAAACACAACAAAATTTGCATCAACATCATCCATTTCACAGTGTTTCGTCACTTAAACTTTGGTGTCCCGCGAGTATTTCTGGAGTATTGATCGGACGAAAGAGTACAGAAGTAGTACAGCTGACCTCTTACTGCTTCCATTATGCGGCAATACTTTCTGTTCTGGATGATAGCGTTTTCAGGCTGGCTTACTAAGTACAGGCATACTTCAACTTACGTCGTTTCGCGTTACGTCTTTTTTCGTTTTCTTTAAAGAAATTAACGGGGAAAATAAACGTCAGCTTCAGTCGATTTATCCAACTTTACGTCGGTCTCAGCAAACAATTAAAAGCATAAAAATTAATAGAAGAAAAAAAAAACTAACAAACTAGAAACCAATGTTGAAGTGGAAAATCGTATAAAATACAAGTGAAACTACGTACAAACGATTTATTAAAACGGATATAAGTTAATAAAGTTGATTACTATGACTTTCGTGTTACGTCGTTTTTTGAGTTAAGTCACATGACTTGGAACCAATTACCGACGTAAGTTGAGGTATGCTAATACATCCGTTTGTTTGTACACAACTGTCTTCGTATATGTATATGTATAATATATATATAATATATATATATTATATATATATTATATATATATGTATGTATGTATGTATGTATGTATGTATGTATGTAATGTATGTATGTATGTATGTATGCTTATATTTATGTATATATCAGTCAACCACGGTAGTGGTTGAATATATTCTTAAGTCTACCGTTTCGTCAATCGCAGCATCTTCCAAGCTTCTCCACCAATTCGGTTCTCAACTAAATTGCAAATTGTAAATAGTTTCAAATGCTTAGGGGTATTTCGTCTGTCTTTACGTTCTGAGTTCAAATTCCGCCGAGGTCAACTTTGCCTTTCATCCTTTCGGAGTCGATAAATTAAATACCAGTTACGTACTGAGGTCGATCTAATCGATTACTGGCCCCTTCCCCTAAAATTTCGGGCCTTGTGCCTAGAGTAGAAAAGAATAATAGTGCAGTTGACCAAACAATCGAATGGCGACCGGTGGAAATCGATGGACGACTCATCACATTAAACATACAACTTAACGACAATGCAGTCAATCAGCCGACATTTATCGCCGTGGTAGTGTAAAACGGAAGTAGTAGTAGTGGTGGTGAAATATCTGTTTGTTGAATGTTGTATATTTTATACGGATGGCTTCTGCTTTTTAAAAGCGTATTCTTTAAGGAGGAATCGCAATAAAATAGTTCAGATAGATATCCACGCTAATCAGAACTGACGCCGATTTCATAGCGATGATCTGTTGGAGGTAAACATCTAATCTAATTTGTCCATTGTTAAGATGTTTTTTCTTCCGTTCTCTCCCCCCTCTCTCTCTCTTTCTATCTATTTCTTTCTTTTCCCGTTGTTTTATCCGGTGAGAGAGAAATAGAGACCTGCACTATCAATAATGATGCGCAATTCTTGTAGTATTTTGTGTCACACGAACGAACGAACGAACCATAATGTTTGTTATTTAATCAGATTCATCAACGAAACACACTGGATACAGTTAGTTGTTGGCTTCTAAACGAAAAAAGGAGGACAGAGAGGGAAAGCGAGAGAGTGAGGGAGGGGGAGAAGGAGAGAGTGAAGAAGAGGAGAGGGGACGTAGGGAGAGGGAGAGGGAGGGAGATAGTGAAGGAGAGAAAGAAGGAGAGGGGAGAAAGATGGAGAGGAGAGAGAGATGGAGAGGAGGGAGAGATGGAGAGGAGAGAGAGATGGAGAGGAGAGAGAAAAGGAAACAGAGAGGGGAAGAAAGAGAGAGTTAGGGAGAGAGAATAAGAGAGACGAGGAGAGAGAAAGAGGGAGAGAGAGGGAGAGAAGGGAAGATGGAGAGAGAGAAGGAGAGAGAGAGAGGAGAGAGAGAAAGGAGAAAGAGAGAGAGAGAGAGAGAGAGAGAGAGAGAAAGAGAGAGAGAGAAGCTGACTGAACTAAATTTTTTCACCAAACTTTCGGCTTCTCGTCTGATGGAACGAACATCTTGGGACCGAATGCCATAGAACTATCTGAACAATTTGGAAAACGAAAGGGTCTCTATGTAGGAATGGCTGTGTGGTAAGTAGCTTGCTTACCAACCACATGGTTCCGGGTTCAGTCCCACTGCGTCGCACCTTGGGCAAGTGTCTTCTACTATAACCTTAGGCCGACCAAAGCCTTGTGAGTGGATTTAGTAGACGGAAACTGAAAGAAGCCTGTCGTATGTGTATATGTTTGTGTGTCTGTGTTTGTCCCCCACAACATCGTTTGACAACCGATGCTGGTGTGTTTACGTCGCCGTAACTAGCGGTTCGGCAAAAAGAGTGCGTAAGTAGAAAAATAAGTACTAGGCTACAAAGATAAGTCCTCGACTAAAGGCGGTGCTCCAGCATAATCGCAGTCAAATGACTGAAACAAGTAAAAGAGTAAAAGAGTATGTAGTCG
>NC_043015.1:49415456-49425456 GCF_006345805.1 Octopus sinensis
TGGGCCCCACCTGCAAGGTCATGTGCTGTTTATCTTGATATGAGATCACCATGTCGCGCACATATGGTTGTGATGCATGTGCATGGTGTACCTTTATCAGACGGGTAGTCATGATGTGTATATTGGGCTTCGTATATTTTACCCCAGTGTCACTTTGAGGCATACACTGCTCTCTCACTCAATAATAATAATAAAAATAATAATAATATTTATTTCTTTATTGCCCTCAGGGGGCTAAACATAGAGGGGACAAGCAAGGACTGACAAGGGGATTAAGTCGATTTACATCGACCCCAGTGATTAACTAGTACTTATTTAATCGACCCCGAAAGGATGAAAGGCAAAGTCGACCTCGGCGGAATTTGAACTCAGAACGTAAACGGCGGACGAAATACCGCTAGGTATTTCGCCCGGCGTGCTAACGTTTCTGCTAAGCTCGCCACCTTAATTAATAATAATGATTATAATAATAATAATAATAATAATAATAATAATAATAATAGTAGTAGTAGTAGTAGTAGTAGCAGCAGCAGCAGCAGCAGTAGTAGTAGTAGTAGTAGTAGTAGTAGTAGTAGTAGTAGTAGTAGTAGTAGTAGTAACGACAATAATAATAATAATACAAAAGGAAACACGATAAACCAGAGGGAACACACAAGGAGGTACGATAACATTAGTTTGTTCACTGAGGACTCTGTGGGAAGTACGGTCTTGAAAGAATACAGAAATGGTACGAACATAAAACAAGACGGCGTCATCACGAAGAATAATGAGTATCAGTCAATCTAGTGTGCCTCAGTGGTTCATGCTCGGAGACCAGACATTGTTGTAGTGGATTAAAAAGGAAGAAGGAAAACAGGATAATAGATATATAAAGGATTGCGGTAACTCCTCAGAAGATATAGAGTCAAAATTAAAAGAAGAGTGCCATTGTCATCTAGATGACAATGGCGGCACTCTTCTTTCAATTTTGATATTATTATTATTATTGGCGGCGAGCTGGCAGAATCGTTCGCACGCCGGGCAAAATACTTAGCGGCATTTCGTCCGTCTTTACGTTCAGAGTTCAAATTACGCCTATGTTGACCTTGCCTTTCATCCTTTCGGGGTCGATAAAACAGTTGCCAGTTGAACATTGGTAATCGACTTATCTCTTGACCCAAAATTGCTGGCTTTGTACCAAAAATTTGAAACTATCTTTATTATTATTATGTTTTTTCCTTCTTTCTTCAAATTTTCTTCCGTTCCTCGCCGAGTGTTATCCATACACCTAGGGCAGAGAAGCTCATTGTATGTATTCCCAGATTACACGCGCAAATTCACAATTGTTTCATTAATCATTCCGGTTTATCACTCAATCAGTTATGCTTGCCAAAGTTCTTTCGTTGCTATTCGTGACCTCATAGGTGTATGTAAGTAGGAATGTGGATACAGTAATATAATACGAGGGAAATAGAGACGAAAAGACTTTGACAAACGGAACCGATTGATTGATTAATCGATTAAGTGATTTACTGATTGATTAGTCGAATGATTAACTAAGCAATTGATTAATTAATTGGTCAAATATTCTTTTCTACTGTAGGCACAAGGCCCGAAATTTGGGTGAGGGTGCCAGTCGATTCGATCGATCTCAGTACGCAACTAGTACTTAATTTATCGACCCCGAAAGGATGAAAGGCAAAGTCGACCTCGGCGGAATTTGAACTCAGAACATAGAAGGCAGACGAAATACCTATTTCTTTACTACCCACAGAGGGGACAAACAAGGACAGACAAACGGATTAAGCCGATTACATCGACCCCAGTGCGAAATTGGTACTTTATTTATCGACCCCGAAAGGATGAAAGGCAAAGTCAACCTCGGCGGAATTTGAACTCAGAACATAAAGACAGACGAAATACCGCCAAGCATTTTGCTCGACTTGCTAACGTTTCTGGCTTCTTCTATAGTCTCTGATAATAAAACCTTGAGAGTAGATTTGGTATGTGTCTGTGTGTCTGTGTGTGTTGTGTTTGTTGTGTGTGTATGTGTGTGTGTTGCCTTTATGTCTGTCCCTCACCACCGCTTGACAACTGGTGCTTCTGTGTTTACGTCCCCGTAACTTAGCGGTTCTGCAAAAAAGATTGATAGCCTAAGTACCAGGCTTACATAAAAAAAATAATAATAATAAAATTAAGTACGGGGACGATTCGAATAACAAGGAAATGAAAATAGAACCAGTACGTGTGTTTATTATTGGCATAATGACCCAACCAAGAAAAAAAAGAATGAATGTAGTACTCAGGTTCGAACTATAGTTAAGTACCAGGCTCGCATAAAAAAAATAATAATAATAAAAATTAAGTACTGGGGACGATTCGAATAACAAGGAAGTGAAAATAGAACCAGTACGTGTGTTTATTATTGGCATAATGACCCAACCGAGAAAAAAAAGAATGAATGTAGTACTCAGGTTCGAACTATAGTTAAGTACCAGGCTTGCATAAAAAAAAAATATAAAAAATTAAGTACTTGGGACGATTCGAATAACAAGGAAGTGAAACTAGAACCAGTACGTGTGTTTATTATTGGCATAATGACCCAACCGAGTAAAAAAAGAAAATAGGAGAATGAATGTAGTATTCAGGTTCAAACTACAATCTCCGTTTCCTCCATTTAGTTTGGAGCAGAATCCCGGTAATTATTCAAATCCGAGTTGAAAATCGTGATTTCAGAGATACAGAACGCACCTCATTACCGTCTTTTACATCCTAGCAACCATCAACCATCAACCCCGCTAGCGTGCTTGCTTGCTCGCTCGCCGCCACCGCGCGCTGGGAGAGAGAGAGAGAGAGGGGGTAGGGGTAGGGGGGTAGATCACCCTTTCTGCTACAGACTCGGTTAAACTAAACACTATTCAATATAGATCTGACACTTTCTACTTCTATTGTTCGTGACAAGTCTCCATAATAGTCTTAATCATTACAAAACACTAACTGATCTCCAGCACGATTCATGATCAGAGGTGGAAAAGAAGAAAAAAAAACCAAAAAAAAAAAACAAAAACAAAAACAAAAAAAAGAAGCCTTTGAAATCTCAAGAATTCCTCAGCTTTTAGTCACAGGCATTTATCGGTTCTCTTCACTTTCACGCGTGCGCGCGCACGCACGAGCACGTACACATACACACACAAATATACACGCATACGAAATTACTACAGACACGAACACACACACACATACCCGAAATTACAACAGACATGTTAGTTAAGTAACAGACTTTACAGTAATGCAATATAGCATGTATATATGTATATATATATGTGTGTGTGTGTGTGTGTATGTATGCATATATGTATGTATGTACTTATATGTATTTAGATATATTCACACATACATACATGCACACATACACACATACATACTAGTCTGTATAGCGTGTGTATATATCAATGTCTGTCTGACTCTTTTTTTTATTTCTCTCTCTCTCTAATCACTGTCTGTCTCTACTGTCTCTCTCTCTCTCTATGTATATATATATATAATATATATGTGTATATATATATATATATATATATATACTATATATTATATATACACACATATATATATATATTCTATACATATATATATATATATATATAATATATACACACGTATATATATACACACATATATATTACATATACGTCTATCAAGCTGTCTATATATATATATATGTATATGTTATAATATATTATAATTGTATATATATATATATTCTATATATATATATATATAATATATATATAATAATATATGTATGCACATGTACATATACTTTATATATGCATGCGTATACATATGTATATATAATCTAATTTATGTATACACACTATATATAATGCATGTATATATATGTATATGCGCATGTGTGAGTGCGTGTGTCTTTACGCGTGCATGTAAGTGGAGGATGATGTATGTACATTACAAACAAAGAGCAATAAGTGACTCTCAGGAATCCATAACGTGAAATAAAGTTCAGTATCTACTTTTTTAAATAACAATTATTTTGAATTTTTGTCGAAGTTTCAAAATCATTGCTTGTCGAAATTTCGAGGCTATTGTGTTTGCATATACATATACATACACATATATGTTTGTGAGTATGTATATCAGTACATATGTATAGAGAGAGAGAGAAAGAGAGAGAAAAGGAACACAGAAAACGTAGGCTTTACATAGTTTACACGTGTTTCAGTAAGACTGCATTAGTTACGTAAGTCGGTGGGCAATATTGAACAACAATTCAGCCGGCTCACTTCGTCAGGCTTATCAGAAAATATATGTTGGCTGTTGGCAAACCACAATGGGCATAGAAATGCAGTGTGGAACTTGTCTACCGTGCACAAAACTTTGAGTAACGGAAGTGTCATACATTTCGGCGTACGATTTGAAGAGTGCTACATATACATACATATATACATATATACTGGGCTTCGTGTATTTTACCTCAGTGTCACTTTGATTGCCTGCGCTGCTCTCACTCAATAATAATAATAATAATAATAATAATATAATGGTGATGATAGTGAGAGACTAAGGATCGTGTTAGCGTAAATTGCAGAACATTCCTGACAGGAATTTGCACTGCAAACGTATGCATTGTAACTTCTCTATGATGATATATATGTATGCACATGTGTGCATGTGTGTGTGCGTGTGTGCGTGTATGCATGCATGTGCGTGCGTACGTGTGTGTGTGTGTGTTAGTGTGTGTATTTACGTATACTCCACCACTGTATGTATTGTATTAAGCCTATGTGTTGATACGTACCTGTGTGTGTGTGTGCATGTCTTCCACGAATATAACTGTTATCCTAATCTTACATGTTGGTAAGTACGTGTTTAGTGTATGTCTGTCTATATGTGTATGCGTGTGTGTGTGTGTGTGTGAGTGTCTTCCATCAATGTATTTGTTATATTAAGCTTATATATTCATACGTATGTGTATACATGTGTGTGTGTGTGTGTGTGTGTGCCTTCCATGAATATAACTACCATATTAAACCTATACGTTGATGTGTAAGCGTAGGAGTGGCTGTGTGGTAAGTAGCTTGCTTACGAAATACATGGTTCCAGGTTCAGTCCCACTGCGTGGCACCTTGGGCAACTCTCTTCTACTATAGCTTCGGGCCGACCAAAGCCTTGTGAGTGGATTTGGTAGACGGAAACTGAAAGAAGTCCGTCGTGTATATATATATATATATATATATATATACGTGTGTATATGTTTGTGTGTCTGTGTTTGTCTCCCCAACATCGCTTGACAACCGATGCTGGTGTGTTTACGTCCCCGTAACTTAGCGGTTCGGCAAAAAAGAACGATAGAATAAGTACTATTCTAACAAAGAATAAGTCCTGGGGTCGATTTGCTCGACTGAAGGCAGTGCTTCAGCATGGCCACAGTCAAATGACTGAAACAAGTAAAAGAGTAAAAGAGTAAAAGAATGTGTATGTATGTGTTTCATCAATATATCTGTTATAATAACCCGATATGTTGGTATGTGCTTGTGACCATATACGTGTGTGTTCTGCCAATGTATGCCATATTAATGATATACGATGTTGGCATGCATCTGTATCTTTTGTTTCCTGTATCTTTAGATGTGTGTGTGTGTGTGTGTGTGTGTATGCTTGTTCCATCAATGTATCTATTATAGTAATCTATATGTTGATATATATATGCGATATATATATATGTAGGCATGTATGTCTTCCATCAGTATAAGGTGACGTGTGTGTGTGTTTTTGTATGTGTGTGTGTTGTGTGTGTGTGTGTGTGTGTATGTATGAGTGTGTGTCTTCCATCAATATACGTGGCTGTGTGTGTGTGTGTTGTGTATGTGTATGTGTGTTTGTCCCATCAATGTATCGTTATATTATCTATATGTTGATATATATATATATATTATATATATAATTGTTTGTGTGTGTTTGTGTGTGTGTGTGTGTATGCTTGTTCCATCATGTATCTATTATAGTAATCTATATTTGATATATATATGCGATATATATATATGTAGGCATGTATGTCTTCCATCAGTATAAGGTGACGTGTGTGTGTGTGTTTTGTATGTGTGTGTGTTGTGGTGGTGTGTGTGTATGTATGAGTGTGTGTCTTCCATCAATATACGGTGCTGTGTGTGTGTGTGTTGTGTATGTGTATGTGTGGTTTTGTCCATCAATGTATCTATTATATTAATCTATATGTTGATATATATATATATATATATATATATATATATTGTGTGTGTGTGTGTGTGTGTGTGTGTGTGTGTGTATGCTTGTTCCATCAATGTATCTATTATAGTAATCTATATGTTGATATATATATGCGATATATATATATGTAGGCATGTATGTCTTCCATCAGTATAAGGTGACGTGTGTGTGTGTTTTTGTATGTGTGTGTGTTGTGTGTGTGTGTGTGTGTGTATGTATGAGTGTGTGTCTTCCATCAATATACGTGGCTGTGTGTGTGTGTGTTGTGTATGTGTATGTGTGTTTGTCCCATCAATGTATCTATTATATTAATCTATATGTTGATATATATATATATATATATATATATATTGTGTGTG
The DNA here is from genome assembly GCF_006345805.1 of Octopus sinensis. Lineage (NCBI taxonomy): Eukaryota > Metazoa > Mollusca > Cephalopoda > Octopoda > Octopodidae > Octopus > Octopus sinensis. The sequence continues at coordinate 49,422,059 of NC_043015.1, forward strand.
TGTGTGTGTGTGTGTGTGTATGCTTGTTCCATCAATGTATCTATTATAGTAATCTATATGTTGATATATATATGCGATATATATATATGTAGGCATGTATTGTCTTCCATCAGTATAGGTGACGTGTGTGTGTGTTTTGTATGTGTGTGTGTTGTGTGTGTGTGGTGTGTGTGTATGTATGAGTGTTGTCTTCCATCAATATACGTGGCTGTGTGTGTGTGTGTTGTGTATGTGTATGTGTGTTGTCCCATCAATGTAATCTATTATATAAATCTATATGTTGAATATATATATATAATATATATATATTGTGTTGGTGTGTTGTGTGTGGGTGTGTGTGGTGTGTATGTTTTTCAACCCATGTAAATCTATTATATTAATTGTGAAACGCACGCCATGAATGGATATGCTATGAAACGTTAGAAGAAAACAAAACAAAAAAAAAAAAACAACGCTAAAACAAGTAAATCCATTTTTCGAAAACTATATTCCTATATTTGGAAGTTGATATCGAACCGATCATTTTCTTCACGAGGAATCGTTTACCGTTCTTACTGTTTCAGATAAATTGGAAACTTGATGATAATAATCTGATCATAGAACTGAATGGCCGTTGCAGTGTTTTTTAACCATTGCAAAAGAAGAAATATATATCGCTATTTATATGGAAATGTCACACATGATATCATTGTTTATTGCTATCGCTCGTCGCACAAACGCACCATTTATCGTGAGTCAAAGATACGTCAACACCACCCACGGAGTAGATAGCTTAAAAACTGTTAGGTCGCTGTTCTCCTTGTTCTATCTATCTAAGCTTGCTGTTTTTTACACCAGCCAAGCAACACGTTTCGTTGTCCTGTTGTCCTTCTGTTTCTAATCCTTTATGTTATCCTTCCTGGCCAGTCCTGGATTAACCATTAAGCAAAATAAACACATGCTTAGAACATCAAGGGAAGGAGTGGGGGGGGGCACCACAGAAATGGTAAATGTTTTACGACACAAATGAAATCACTTTAAAGTTGCTAAAATAACATTCAGGATGCCTTTAAAGTGGCGAGCTGGCAGAATCGTTAGCACGCCGGGTGAAATACGTAGCCGTATTTCGTCTGCCGTTACGTTATGAGTTCAAATCCTGCCGAGGTCGACTTTGCCTTTCATCCTTTCAGGGTCGATAAATAAGTACCAGTTACGCACTGGGGTCGTGTAATCGACTTAATACCTATGTCTGTCCTTGTTTGTCCCCTCTGTGTTTAGCCCCTTGTGGGTAATAAAGAAATAGGTATTTCGTCTGTTTAGACGTTCTGAGTTCAAACTCCGCCGAGATCGACTTTGCCTTTCATCCTTTCGGGGACGATAAAATAAGTACCAGTTATACATTGGGTCGATGTAATCGACTTAATCCGTTTGTCTGTCCTTGTTTGTCCCCTCTGTGTTTAGCCCCTTGTGGGTAGTAAAGAAATAGGTATTTTGTTTGCCGAGAAGGCGGCGAGCTGGCAGAAACGTTAGCACGCCGGGCGAAATGCATAGCCGTATTTCGTCTGCCGTCGCTTTCTGAGTTCAAATTCCGCCGAGGTCGACTTTGCCTTTCATCATTTCGGGATTGATAAATTAAATACCAGTTGCATACTGGTGTCGATCTAATATGCCAATATCAAAGACCGCAGTTAGCAGCAATATCAAGACTACGAACACAACCACAAGCTACTCCACCAATACCACCACTACAACGAACGAAATTATAATAAAAATGGCAACAATATCAACAATAATACATTCGCTGCAACGGCGACGAAAAGTAAAGAATTTTTCAAAATGGATCTTCTTCTGAAAGACATGTATCTAAGTGAGGCAGCTGAATTAATAATGCTGGAGAAAGCGCGGGTGGATATTCCCATCCCCACCCGATATGTTGGCAGTCAGAAGGAATAAGAAATAACAGTGATGTACAAATGCATTTCGGTAAACACAAAGCGGCCAGAGATGGCTAACCTGGCGGACGTGGAAAGTGCACTGAAGAATCTGTATGTATCGAGGGCAAAGCAGTTTGCAGACATTTCAGCGCTCTTTCAATCTTGAGCCCTGGCCGCCAACACTCCGTAGTTCTCTGTCGGAGTGAAAAAATATGTACTCCATCCATCTTATTTAGGAAAGAGGATGTTGCGCATAATGATTACTGGAATACTACCAGAGGTAAATTTGTGGTGGATTTTAGCGTGTATTGTTTTGGAAGGGAGCAACAGCCTCCTGAAAGTGAAGATCACTCGTCGCGAAAATTAGTCTGGGACCAATGTGGAGGTGCTCCTTCATATTAAACCAGGAGCAATTCATAAGATCCCAGACTTCATGCACCTTCTAGGAGGGGGAAAGCTACACGTTACAGTAGAGGGCAGAAGCCTAGTACTTATTCTATCGGTCTATCTTGCCGAACCGCTAAGTGACGGGGACGTGAACACACCAGCATCGGTTGTCAAGCGATGTTTGGGGGACAAACGCAAACACACAAACAACACACACACACACACACACCACACACACACCACACACCACACACACACAATATATATATATATATTATATTATACGACGGGCTTCTTTCAGTTTCCGTCTAGCAAATCCACTCACAAGGCTTTTGTCGGCCCGAAGCTATAGTAGAAGATACTTGCCCAAGGTGCCACACAGCGGGACTGAACCCGGAACCATAAGGTTGGTAAGTAAGTAAGCTACTTACCACAGAGCCACTCCGCGCATTTCGTTTTTATTCTTCTCTTCCGTTTTACGAATTCAGTGTGCACATGCACATTGTGTGCTCATACTACTCAAAAGTGTTTAGAGATCACACCCATCTCACGAACCTGCGCACACGAGGAGCGCCTCGTGCTCCGATGATTGTGAAGGATTTTTCAACGAGTGTGACGTGTTAGGGGCAAATCCCTTTCCGGTCTTCTTTCAGCGATATTTCACAAGAACGGTGCAAAAACGCGAAATGATTGCGTTCGTCGAAAGGACTCAAGTGGGCTTCAAGAGCTTACCCCTACAACACATTCTTGGATACGATAAAAACGCAGTAAGTCTAAGTTTACGGCCGACAAGAACAAACTGCGGCACGCGGCATTTTCCGAATGGCACATCTAATTTCACGAGGAAAATAAAAAAAGTTTTTTACTTGTTTCAGTGATTAGACTGCGGCTACGCTGGAGCACCACCTTGACACGTTTTAGTCGAACGAATCAACACCAGTATCTATTATATTTAAAGCCTGGTGCTTACTCTAATGGTTTCTTTATCTGAACTGATAAGATACGGGGACGTAATTATACCAACACCGGTTGTCAAGAGCTGGTGAGGGACAAACGGACACACATACACACACGCGCACACATTTATGCACACACACA
>NC_043015.1:49427956-49435456 GCF_006345805.1 Octopus sinensis
AGGTGGGTACAACCAAACAAATGTATTAGTATAGTGCTCAGGAATAGAAATAGAAAAAGTCTTTTACGTTTTCGAGCCTACGCTCTTCGACAGAAAGATACACAGAAAAAAACAGAGAGGAAAAAATGCGTGTAGGAGCTATATATATATATTATATATATATCTAATATATACTAGCATACACACACACACACACACACACACACATATATATATATATTGCAAAATAAAAGCAGTTCTATTCGCACATACATAGTGTATATGTTTTGTTTAAACGCCCATTTGCAGCGGGATGCCACCAAGGAAAGCTTCCTACAGGGCTTTAAGAATATATATATATATATAGATATATATAAATACAAAATGGGACAAGAACGCAAAATATTCAGAAGACGATACAAAAAACACGGACGGGTCATTCGAAGCCTTCAATTTTCAGTCAAAACCGGATCATCCTCGCAATTTCGGCTGATTAATCTTTAGATTGCTCCAATCCAGCCAGCCCCAAGGAAAAACTAAGCTAAGAGAACCAGATTCCTTGGAAAAAAGCTTCGAATATATACGAAACAAGGACGGAAAAACGGACGATGATACACGAAGTTAAAAAAATATATAATAAATGCTTGAATTAACAGAAAACAGACACATACGTAGAAGTTAACTAACTCCACGTCAGTTATCGGCCAGAGGTTCGGGGGCCAAATGCAATTTCGCGTCTATAACGTCTATCTATCTATCTATCTATCTATCTATCTATCTATCTATCTATCTATCTATCTATCTATCTATCTATCTATCTATCTATCTATCTATCTATCTATCATACATACATACATACATACATACATAATGCATACATACATACATAATACATACATACATATATACATACATACATAATACATACATGCATACTACATACATACATACATACATACATACATACATACATACATACATACATATATACGATATGTGTGTTTTTGTTTGTCATCCACTCCCGCTTGATAACCGGTGTTGGTTCGACTACGTCCGCCTAACCTAGCAGTTCGGCGAAAGACAACCGATAGAATAAGTACTCGACTTTAAAACGAAATAAAAATGAGTGAAATAAAAAAAAGTCGTGGAGTCGATTTGTTTCGACTAGAAAAACTTTGAAGGCGGTGCTCCAGCATGGCAGCCAAAAAAATAATAAATAAATGAAAGATTAATGATACAAAATTACACAGACAAGAATCCCGTTTAAATATAGATTTTTTTTTTTTTTTCGTTTTCTTGTATCTCTATTGGAGACTCGAATGTTGCTCCGGCTCTGTTCTTCGACCAGAATACATCACTTCTGCTAGAATCGCGTTACTATATAATTAATGCCGGTGACATAGGACTCAGCCGATAGTGTTTTCGATATTTCTTGAACACTGTTTTGTCTTCAGGAGAAAAAAAAAATAAATGAATAAAAGTAAAACACAAAATAAAGAACAAGCAAGGAAACAAACAAAACCAAGCAAAAAAATTAAACAAACAAACAAACAAACAAAGGGGGGAAAAAAGAGACGTTAGGTTGCACTTTGTACGCCGTTCTACTGTTAGAAATTCAATTAAGAGCGAATACGTCCTAAATATATCGGGAAATTCACGCACGCATAAATATATACGTACACGCACGCACGCACCTACGCACGCCAACGTATTCGTGGATAAAACAACACACAAACACAGGCGTACACTCACATACATACACACACATACATAAACACACACACACCTCTACTGACGCATGCGCACACATACATGCATGCATTCGCACAGAATAGACGCATCACACGCAAATATATATATATATACATACATATATATATATAGAATACAAAATGGGACAAGAATGCAAAACGCATATGTATATATTATATATATATATATATATATATATATATAATATATATATATATAATACATATATACATATATATACTCACACACATATGTTATATATATAGATATATATATATATATATATGTCTGTATGTATATATATATATATATATATATGTAGGATATATATATATATATATATATAATATATATATATATATATGTATATATATGTACGTACATGTGCACACACATGCACATATATATGTATGCCTGTCTGTCTGTAATTATGCGTACGTGCAAACATACGTACCTGCATACATACATACATAGTATATACAAGCTTGAAGGTATGTTCATATATTAAAACAGGCTGGGATATTGGTATATATATATATATACTTATATATATATATGGGAGAGAGGGGGAGAGACAAAGAGAGGAGGCGAGAGAGCACGATGGGGGTGGAAGAGAGGGAAGCAGGGGGAAAAAGAGAGAAGAAGAGAGGATGGAGAAGTAGTTGTAAGTCCTTGTGTGTTTGTGTGTTTGTGTGTGGTGGGGGAAGAGAGAGAAAACAGAGAGAAAAACAAGAAGAAAAGATTCATAGGTAGTAGCAAAGAGAGAGGGAGAGAGAGAGAGAGAGATAGGAGTGAGAGGGGGTGTGGATTAGAGATAGAGATTGAGAGAAAGGAGGGAAAAGAGAGGAAGAAATGTGTGCGTGGGAGTGTGGGCGAGAGTTATTGTGTATGTGAGTGTGTGTGTGTGTGTGTGTGTGTGTGTGTGTGTGTGTGTGTGTGTGTGGTGTGATTGGTGGTAACGAGTGAGAGAGGATGAGAGAGACGAAGTAGCAAGGGAATTGTAAAGCGAGGCAGAGAGAGAGAGAGAGAGAGAATGAATGAAAGAGAGAAAGAGATAGATGAGAAGGGAACGAGGGAAACAGCTTGTGTGTATGTGTGTGTGTGTTTTGATAGATAGATCGATAGATAGACAGACAGATAGATAGATAGATAGATAGATAGATAGATAGATAGATAGATAGATAGATAGACAGAGAGATAGATAGATAGATAGATAGATAGATAGATAGATAGATAGATAGATAGATAGGTAGGTAGATAGATATAGAGATAGATAGATATATAGATAATATATCGATAGATAACAGATAGATAGATAGATAGATTAGAGATGATAGATAGATAGATAGATAGATAGATAGACAACAGATAATAGATAGATAGATAGATAGATAGATAGATAGATGATAGATATATAGATATACAGACAGATAGATATATAGAATAGATAGATAGATAGATAGATAGATAGATAGATAGATATAGATAGACAGACAGATCGATCGATCGATCGATAGATAGATAGATAGAAGGAGAGGTAGATAGAGAAAAAGAGAAACAGCTATATATATACAGAGAGAGAGGGAAAAGAGAGAGAGAGAGAAGGAGAGAGAAAGATGGAAAAGGGATGGAGGAGGGAGGGTGGGAGGGTAATATTTGAGCAATGTGCGCTGAATGTTCGAATGAACTGTTTTGTTGGAAGGGTCTCGGCACGCAAAGGCCTCTTTAAGCACGAAATGATACATTGCTGCGTGGATCCTCTCTCTTTCTCTCTCTCTCTCTCTCTCTCTCTCTCTCTCTCTTTCTCTCTTCTAATATCTTGAGACAGTCAATGTATAGCGTGACAAGACAATAATGGGGTGTGATGGATCGGAGAATTATCTCCAGAACATTCCAAAGCCGTGTTTGGCATTATAAAAATAAAATAAAATAAAATAAAATAAAATAAAACAAGACTGATTGTTATATCAAAACGTTAAAATTCCGTAAGCTGAAATGCTGCCATGCGCATAGCAGATCAGTTTGATATCTCAACAACGATAAAACAATAGAATGGTTTGGTAGTTTGTGAGGAACCAAAGTGTGTTGTTGTCAATATTAGTAATGAAATATACATACATATGTATACAGCATTCATATACATATACGTTTAAATAAATATAAATATAAATATATATATGTATATATAATTAATAATATCAAGGGTAATAAGAAATATTAGAAATTTCTATCACCAGTAGTCTAACGTGTAAAAATTTAGTCAATAGGTTATATATTATTCATATAAATATAGTGTACCTTTAAACACATAAGAGGCATCAATCATAGGATTCCTTGCATGCTAGAAAGAACAGTTAAGTCCCAAACCACTGTTAGGGATAAAACTTCGAAGGGAATTAAAAATAACATTTACCATCTAAATTCTGGACCATGGTTTCAGACATTTTTTAGCAAATAAAATAATTTGCTCGGCGAAGTCTTCTTCAGCAGGTACATATTAGATTAAACATATATACACGAGGCAATCCAGCATATGCCCCGAGCTTGCGCGGTAAATTTGAAAAATTAGAATGTATAACGTCGGGGCATATACTGGATTGCCTCGTGTATATATGTTTCATCTAAGGGGTACCTGCTGAAGAAGACTTCGCTTAGCAAATTATTTTATTTACTAAACAAAGTTTTGAAACCATGGTCCAGGAATTAGATAGTAAATGTTTTTATTTTTCATTCCTTTCGAAGTTTTATCCCTAATAGCGGTTTGGAATTTAACTGTTCTGTCTAGCATGCAAGGAGTCCTATGATGGATGCCACTTATGTGTTTAAATGTACATCGTATTTATATGTATGTATGTGTGTGTGTGTGTGTTCGTTTGTGTGTGCGTGCGTATAAGTATAGATATATATATGTTCGGGGGTTACACAAAATGATGGAAACACCTTAAAATTTCAAACAAATTTATTTCAATATGGGGTAGGACCGCCTTTGGCAGTAATTACACCTTGAATTCTATGAGGTATGGCCTCGTACAAAGTTCGAATTGTTCCGGCAAGTTGCTATAAACAATTAAAATATTGTCATCGGAAATGAAAGATAAAAACATACACAAACAAATTAGAAGCACCAGGAAGTGACCGCACGAATGAGACTGCATAATGAAGGGTGGATATTTACTTTCAGATGTACATATGACACACACACACACACACACACACACACACACACACACACACACACACACACACACACACACACACATATATATATATATATATATATATATTTCATAGGCGCAGGAATGGCCGTATGGTAAGTAGCTTGCATCTCAACCACATGGCTACGGGTTCAGTTCTACACTCTTTCTCTCTCACAATCTATCTATCTATCTATCTATCTATCTATCTATCTATCTATCTATCTATCTATCTATCTATCTATCTTTCCATCTCTGTGTATGTGTGTGTGTGTGTGTGTGTGGCTGTGTGCTAAGAAGCTTGCCTCCCAATCTCACGGTTCTGGGTTCAGTCCCACTACGTGGCACGTTCAGTAACTGTCTTCTACCTTAGCCTCAAGCCGACCAAATATATATATATATATATATATATATGTGTGTGTGTGTGTGTGTGTGTGTGTGTGTGTATATATATGTATGTATGTATGTATGTATATATGTATGTACGTATGAATGTTTCTGTGTCTGTGCTTGTCTCCCATCATCGCTTGACAACCGATATTCGTGTGTTTACGTTCCCGTAACCTAGCGGTTCGGCAAAAGTGACCGATAGCATGACAGGCTTACGAAGAATAAGTCCTGGGATCGATTTTTTTTCGACTAAAAGACGGTGCTCCAGCATAGCCGCAGTCAAATGACCGAAACAGGCAAGAGAATAAATGAACACACACACAACACACACACACACACACACACACACACACACACACACACACACACATATCAGCGCCAAGCAATGTTTAGGCATAAGCGAACTTTCGCTTAGTTAAAATATGTTTGTAATATATTTCCACTTCTAAAGGCAAATTTTTACTCCACAGCAACTGCAGTGAATTTGTCTTTAGAATTTGAAAATATGTTTGCTGCAAAAAGATAAACAGCTGGAAGCATTACTACAGACAATGCATGGATTTACCAAAGAAATAAACACGAAATTCGGCTTAGAAACATATGCGAAGGCAACCTTGAAAAGAGAAAAACTAGTTAAGAGTAATACTATCTCACTAGATAAAGAAAATGAAATAAGAGAATTAGGCCAATCTCAGACATACAAATACGTATGAATCAATGAACTAGATAAGGTGAAACACACAGAAACGAAAACAAAAATAAGGAACGAATACTATGGATGAGTTAGATTAATACTTAAAACAGGGCTCTGTGCGTAAAACAAGACAAGAGGTATCAATACTCAAGTTGTTTCAGTTATAAGTTAGAGTTACGATATTCTTAACTGGACACAAAAAGAACTAACCAAACGAGATAGGAAAACTAGAAAAAAAACTCCACCCGTCTAACATTCGTGGACATGTTTACAAAGTCAGAAAACAGCATAGCTCCCATGACTTTCGGAAACATTTTTTCACGCTGAGAGTTGCTGAAGCATGGAACAACCTGCCGGCATCAGTTGTTAGTTGTCGGAGCACTGCATCCTTCAAAACTTCCATGCTTTCTGAGATTCGCCAACACTACACCTGATTTTCTCCCCTCCATACACACACAAGCATGTATCTGACTCATACATTGTTCGCTTTCCAGACATTTGTACATTACTGCATATACTTTATACGCACTTTCTGACAAGTTGTGGTGCACCTGAGCACTGTATACAATAATTTCATTATTATTATTATTATTATTGAGTGAGAGAGCAGTGCATGCCATCAAAGTGACACTGGGGTAAAATATACGAAGCCCAATATACCCATCATGACTACCCGTCTGATAAGGGTACACCAGGCACATGCATCACAACCATATGTGCGCGACATGGTGATCTCATATCAAGATAAACAGCACATGACCTTGCAGGTGGGCCCAGTTAGAATTTTCTTCAGGTTGAGTAGCCCATCCCGCTCAAAAGTTCCCTGAATAAGGGTTGTTTAAGGATGTTGAAAGAACCACCCATGTTTCCAGAGGTGAATTATTCAAACCCCAAAGAATCCCTCTCAACACATGGCTATGATGCCCCCCCCACTACTTTTGCTCGTGATCAGAGATGCACATATCGTCAGCCACTAAGGGACATGCTCAACTGGTTAAGGTCAAACAACTGACAAGCAAATCTGTGGTATTGAGCAGAATATTTGCTGTAGCCCATCTTTTATACCAAGACAAAACAATTTATTATTATTATTATTATTATTATTATTACTATTATTATTATTATTATTATTATTATTATTACTATTATTATTATTATTATTATTATTATTATTATTATTATTATTATGACGGAATTTAGAGTACACAGCTCATATAACAGTTATATATAAAACAAATTGAAGGTGGTAAAGGATTTGTGCAATTAGAAAGGTGTTATTAAATATCCACCATAAGATTACAGAAATATCTAACTTAGAAAGTGGGAAAACTGTTACAAACAGCTACACAGCACGAGCAAAACACACAGAAAAAACTCTTTTTGTCTTCAAAGAAGCCAAAAAAATAGAAGAGTGGTCATATCTGATAACTATAGGAAAGGATGAAAGAAACAAAAGAAGTAAAGCAGCTAAAATCTAAGCTAAAACTACAA
>NC_043015.1:49440456-49445456 GCF_006345805.1 Octopus sinensis
TAGGGATAAATGAAGGCTCTGGTATTCAGCATGCAAGCATGAAAGAGAAAATCAGGAAGGAATGTTATAGGAGAGTTCGTGCAGTCCTGAAATCTGAACTAAATGCACGTAACAAGGTGTTAGCTATAAATTCCTTAGCAGTTCCAGTTGTTACTTATAGCTACAATGTGTTGAACTGGAATATGAGTGAAGTAAAGAATATAGATAGAAAAATACGCAAGCTGCTGAGTTGTAATAGGATGCACCACCCAAAGGCAGACGTAGATCGCCTTTACCTTCCCAGAGCCCAAGGAGGTCGAGGCCTGATCCAATTTGAACTAGCTTACAAAACAACCACAATTGGACTGGCCAAATATCTCGAAATATCGAATGATTGGATGCTAAAGCTCGTGGAAAATCACGAGAGACGAAAGAAGCTTCATTCTATCATCAAGGAAAGCAAAAAATTTGCTATTGATCTCGTGCAGGATACCCAAACTGAACAACCCGAGGGAAGTACGGCAACTATTGTTGCAAAGAAGGTGAAAATGATGGCAATGAAAAAAGCGCACGAGCAATTGGCTGATAGGTGGGAGGAGAAACCTCTGCACGGCAAATATGTGACCCGCAGCAAACAAGCTGATGTTGACCAGAAGCAAACCCATCAGTGGCTGCGGAGCTCAGGGCTAAAAGCAGAGAGCGAAGGTTTCATCCTGGCTGCCCAAGACCAAAGCCTATTAACCCGGAACTACCAGGCCAATGTGATGAAAAATGGAGCAGACCCAAAATGCCGATTCTGCAACGACATGATTGAAACAGTGGACCACCTAATCTCTGGATGTAAAGTCTTAGCACCAGTGGAGTATAAATTAAGACATGACAGAGTTGGCCAATATCTCCACTGGCTAATAAGTCGGCATTACAATATCAAAACTGCCGACAAGTGGTATAATCACCACCCTGAGGCTGTAACTGAAGGAGAAAATGTAACCATTCTGTGGGACTTTCCAGTACATACAGACCGAACCATCAAGGCCAATAAACCAGATATTGTTGTGAAAGACCAAAACAATAAAGTTTGCTTATTGATCGACATGAGCATCCCCTGTGATCATAATATCTCAGCGAAAGAGTTTGACAAGCTCAGAAAATATAAGGACCTACTCATTGAAATTGAGAAAATGTGGCATCTCAAGGCGGTTACAATACCAGTGATCGTAGGAGCACTAGGAATGATCAAGAAGGGAACCGAAAATTATATGAGAATGATCCCTGGCTTACCATCTCTGCAAGAAGTGCAAAAGATTGTCTTAACTGGTACATCACACGTATTGAGAAGAGCATTGTCGATGTGAGAACTGTTGCTGCTCATGTATTTTAATTTAACTTTAAAAAAAAAAAATAAAAAAAATGAACGAACTACTGAGTTTGGTTTAATGGCCTACCAATATACACTATGAGTTTCTTTGCCCTAGGAGTCGGGAAGATACTCGGCAAGAAATGGAAGAAAATTTGAAAGAAGAAAAAAAAAAGTAATAATAATAATAATAACCTATTGTTTTCGTTACTAGTATTACGACCACTACCATCACCAAACCCAACATCACGATCACCATCCCTACTACTACCACCACCATCACCACCACCATCACCACCACCACCACCACCACCACCAACACTACTACTGTTACTACTACTACTGCTGTTGCTGCTGCTGCTACTACTATTACTACTGCTACTACTGCTGTTGCTACTGCTGCTACTACTACTATTGCTGTTGTTATTGTTGCTGCTGCTACTACTACTATTACTGTTGTTATTGCTGCTGCTGCTGCTACTACTACTACTGCCACTGCTGCTGTTGCTGCTGCTACTACAATTACTATTGCTGTTGTTATTGCTGCTGCTACTACTACTACTACTACTAACTACTACTACTACTACTACTACTACTACTACTACTACTACTACTACTACGGTAAGAAATACGTGAACAATAAAGAATATATTATTTTCCCACGCTATGAAGCAAATGCACACCGCCCAAAGTAATAACGACAGGCTCTATTTAGCGAGAAGTAAAGACGTCAGATGTTCAATAAATCCAGAAGACACCATTAATACGGCGAATGGTGAATAAAGACTGTTTAACTGTTTGAATATTATTTTCTACTCCAGGCACAAAGCCTGCAATTTTGGGGGAGGATTAGGGCTAGGCCAGTCGATTAGATTGAACCCAGTACGCAACTGGTACTTAATTTATCGATCTCGAGAGGATGAAAGGCAAAGCCGACCTGGGTGGAATTTGAACTCAGGAATTACAACCGTGTTTCGTGGTCTGCTACCACAACAGCTCCTTTATAGGATCCAGTTAGCTCAAGACATCATCAGGAGGAACCACGTCCGGTTTCGGCCCCTACTCTTCTACCGTTTTGACGTGGCGGGCCCCATCCTTTCGGAGGTGTCTTCAGCTCTGGTGTTGGGTGGATGTCTTCTTTCTTCTTCTTTCTTCAGTTCCCTGGCCCCTTAGCATTTCGCCCGGCGTCCTAACGTTTCTACCAGCTCGCCGCCTAACTGTTTAAATATCGAAAACATTATAGAGATGGCAAAGGATTTCCAGAATACTAAGAACAGCATGGCAAATAGCTGAAAAGAGGAATAACTATATGAACGATTTACGCAACGAACTGTGGAAGTTGCCAGTGTATGACTCTGGTTGTGTGGCTGAGAGATGGGGATTTGAAAATAGAAACTGAAGCAGTATTTTAAGCCACTCAGGAATAAGCCATTAAAGCAAATTTTATAAAGACAACGACTGATAAAACGCAGTCTGGCAGCAAATGCACAATGTGTGGGAATGGGTGCAAAAGTATTATCTATCTTGTCAATGAGTGCAGTAAGGTAGTTCAAAATGAGCATAAATCCAGACATGATTGTGTCAGTGAAAGAATGCTTTAGGCTGTCAGCTAAGTTTGTGGCTTGAAAGTAAGAGAAAAGTGGTGTGAATACGAGTCGAAGCTCTGATGCTAAATGAATTGACTGCGATTTGGACCGAGTTTGTAAATTTGAAGATACAGCTCAAACCAAAGAAGAACCGAAAGGGAAAAATAATTATAACGTTACCAATAAGGAAGGGACAACTGGCATCAGCGACTTAAGTCATTTAAGTGAGGAAGATAAAAAGATTTTAGATGAGTTGCAGCAAGTAATGAGTAAAGAAGTAAGAAAAAGATTGCCAGTATTTAAAGGCACCAACAGAAGGAAGCTGTTAGAAATGACTATGAAAGTAGATTCTGTTATCAGTAGGATAGATGCTAAAAATATAGGAGACACTGACTTATTGATCAATGCAGGAGGGGTAGTAGTTATTAGAAGATTAGATATTCCACAAGGAAAGATTAGACAAGAGCAAATGTGGAAAAGGAAATGACAAAATAAAAGTGAAGACTTTAAGGCAAGATCTGAGTATAACAGAAACCTGGAAACTGAACAAGTTAGGAAACACAAGATGCAAATCTTCTCCTGAGAAAAAATATTTAGTCATAGAAAAAGGATTTGGGACAGTAATAGAAAAGTTGATACAGCGTATCATAACAGCAACAGGTAAGCTCTCAAGATATCAAAAAAGAATAGATGAGTATCAACAGAATAAATTATTTGAAGCAGGCCAGGGGAGATTTTATAACCAAATAAATAGTGGAGAAAGAAGTACTGAACATGAGAACCCAAATGCAGAAGAAGCTAGAAAGTTCTGGAGTAATATCTGGGATAAGCCAGTCAATCATAATGGACATGCAATATGGTTAAAGAAAGTGAGGGAAAAAATAGTGAGTGAGAAGCAGCCACATCTAAGACTAACTAGTGCATTAATGAGTAAAGTGTTAGGAAAAATGCCGAATTGGAAGGGCCCAGGACCAGATTTAGTTCAAGGGTACTGGCTAAAGAAATTTAGTAGTTTATATGGGAGGGAACAACTCCAGGATTGCCTTAATGGAGGAATAATACCAGATTGGATGACTAGAGGGAGGACAATACTCATTATGAAAGATAAAAGCAAGGGTAATACACTTAGCAACTATAGACCATTAGTGTGGAAGCTGTTAAGAGGAATGATTTCAGAAAGCATTTACGAGCACCTTGACAACCAGAATTTACTTCTAGAAGAACAGAAAGGTTGCAGGAAGAAGGCGAGAGGAACGCATGATCTATTAGACATAGACAAAGCAGTTCTAAATGAAGTAAAAGCTAGAAAGAAAAATCTCACAATAACATGGATAGATTATAGGAAAGCCTTTGACATGATCCCACACTCGTGGATAAGTGAATGTTTGAGTATATTCAGTATTGCAGACAACATAAGAGAATTAATTAGCTTTAGCATGAATAAATGAAAAATAGATCTCTACTCAGGTGACAGTTTTAGGGAAAGTTTATATCAAGAGAGGAATGTTCCAAGAGGACTCGTTATCCCCTTTAATATTTGTCTTATGCTTGATCCCTTCAGTTTAGTATTAAGGAAATTTAAGGCAGGGTATCAGTTCAGAAATAGTAAGGGGAAAATTAACCATTTGCTGTACGTGGATTTCTGGAACTTTTTAGTAAGAATGAGAAAGAGACAGTTCTTTAATACAGACCGTAAAACTCTTCAGCAAAGACACCGGCATGGAATTTGGCAGAGATAAGTGTGCAATATTAGGCATGTGAAGTGGACAGGTAGTCAACAGTGAAGGCATCCAATTACCAGATGGCTAGACATTAAAATTATTGAAAGGAGGAAAGAGTTATAAGTATCTAGGAGTATTAGAATCTAACAGAGTACTAATTATAGAAATGCAAACGAAAATTGAGGAGTATATCAAAAGGCAAAGGAAGCTAGATGGTCCGAATCTAGTGTAAATACTTGGGCAGTATCATTATTTAGATACTCAGCAGCTTTTGTAGATTGGACAAAAACTGAATTAGCAAAGCTAGACAGAAGAACTAGGGAGGAATTCAATATGGATGAAGGACTCCACCAAACG
>NC_043015.1:49450456-49470456 GCF_006345805.1 Octopus sinensis
TTGTAAGTATTGTTTCAAGGGCGGCGAGCTGGCAGAAACGTTAGCACGCCGGACGAAATGCGTAACCGTATTTCGTCTGCCGTTACGTTCTGAGTTCAAATTCCGCCGAGGTCGACTTTGCCTTTCATCCTTTCGGGGTCGATAAATTAAGTACCGGTTACGCACTGGAGTCGATGTAATCGACTTAATCCGTTTGTCTGTCCTTGTTTGACCGCTCTGTGTTTAGCCCGTTGTGGGTAGTAAAGAAATAGGTATTTCGTCTGCCGCTACGTTCTGAGTTCAAATTCCGCCGAGGTCGACTTTGCCGTTCATCCTTTCGGGATCGATAAATTAAGTACCAGTTACGCACTGGAGTCCATGTAATCGACTTAATCCGTTTATCTGTCCTTGTTTGTCCCCTCTGTGTTTGGCCCCTTGTGGGTAGTAAAGAAATATATATGTGCTTGTTAGTATTTTGCTAGTCTGGTTTATAGTCTCCCCCGTTTCACAAGCATATAACAACAATTATCCTGACCAAATTCCAACTCTATATCCTTTGAGAATGTTGTAGACCCCTTATCTTTGATTACAACTCTTTCCTTGAGAAAGAAATTCCGAAATAATACCTGGCTCATTGCAAAACCGGAGACTTTGGTCTTGTTTGTTTCTGGACTATCTGACTTTGTTGGTGAGAGACTTACATACATATATACATATGTACATTTACATATATATAATATATATATATATATATTTATGTATATATATATATATATATATATATATATATATATATATATATATATATATATATATATATATATATATATATATATATGTATATATATATATATATGTATGAATGTATGTATGTATATTATTCTGAACCAGTTAAGCAACGCTATTCAACGGTATAGAGATTTCGGTTTATTGCGTATCGATTTTAGAAGTGATCAATCAATATCCAACTGATTGTAATGTGCTTCTTGTAAAGTATTTATGGTTTATGGTTTAGGTATGTAAATGCAGTCCTGCACTCAGAGATAAACAGCTATGTGCATATATAAACACACCAACAGACAGACACACACATGCACAAACACATATACACTCACATACATACACACAGATGTAAAAGCGCACACAGATGTAAGCGTGTGAATGTGAACGAATAGATATATCTATGTATATGCACACATATATATGTATATATATATTATATATATATATATATATATATATATATATACATAGACATAAACACGCATATGCACACAAACATATATATATATATGCATACAACATATAGGTATATATGTGCATTTACATATGCATACGTGTATGTATGCATATATAGGTATCTATATATACAAATATATGTATATATATATAGCTTTATATATGTATATATATACATACATATGAATATACATACACATATATATGTGTGTATATATACATATGTACATTTACATATATATATATGTATATGTGTATATATATATATATATATACACTTATATATATATATATATGTATATGTATAATATATATATGTATATGTATATATATATATATATATATATATATACACTATATATTATATATTATATAATATATATATTATAAATATATATTACATATATATATACATATATACATATGTATGTATATATATATATATATATGTATGCATGCATGTATGTATGTGTGTGTATGTATATATATGCATATGTAATATATCGCATTTATATGTATGCATATGTAAATGTACGAATGCTAGCGTATTTAAACTCGTCTACGTGGCACATTCTTTACCATTCTGACATCAATAAAACAGAGAACTATATATACACACACACACATATACATACAAGCACATACGCATTCATAAATACATACATACATACATACATACATACATACATACATACATACATACATACATACATACATACATACATACATGCATACATACATATATTTTTATATATATGTGTGTGTGTCTGTTTATGTAACACAGTATAGAGAACGTTGCGGCATACTGTAGCGCTGTGCTATTGTTGCTAATGTTATCGCCATTGCTATCGCAGCCGTTGTCGTTGTAAATATTATTGTTCTTGTGCTTGTTGTATCTAATTCCGAACGACATTGTCACATTTGTGTTATCACATAACGAAATACTTCAATTTATTTGCATTCTGTTAAGGAATTTCGTGTTAGCATTCAAATTTTACGAAGAAAAAAATGTCTGACTATACAGACCTGGAATTTTTTATTTGACTACCCCGTTAGATTGTGGTATAGTTTGAGCACATTCCTCCCATATAGTTGTAACAGACATAGACATACACACATGCGCATGCGCACAAACACACAGACACACACATACACACACACATCCATACACACGAAATTATTGAATTGACAAAGAAACAGGAATAACATAATCCACTTCTTTAGCTTACAGCTGTTTCTGCTTTAAGAAGTAGTACGCGCAGAGCTAAGTGCAAATGTGTATATACGAACCACATGGTTCCGGGTTCAGTCCCACCGCGTGGCACCTTGGGCAAGTGTCTTCTACTATAACTTCGGGCCGACCAAAGCCTTGTGGGTGGATTTGGTAGACAGAAACTGAAAGAAGCCCGTCGTATATATGTATGTATATATATATATGTATGTATGTATGTATGTATGTATGTATGTATGTTTGTGTATATGTTTGTGTGTCTATGTTTGTACCCCCAACATCGCTTGACAACCGATGCTGGTCTGTTTACGTCCCCGTAAGCTAGCGGTTCGGCAAAAGAGACCGACAGAATAAGTACTCAGCTTACAAAGAATAAGTCCTGCCCACAAGGGGCTAAACATAGGGGGGATAAACAAGGACAGACAAATGGATTAAGTCGATTACATCGGCCCCAGTGCGTAACTGGTACTTAATTTATCGACCCCGACAGGATGAAAGGCAAAGTCGACCTCGGCGGAATTTGAACTCACAAAGACAAACGAATTAAGTCGATTATATCGGCCCCAGTGCGTAACTGGTACTTATTTAATCGACCCCCGACGGGATGAAAGGCAAAGTCGACCTCGGCGGAATTTGAACTCACAAAGACAAACGGATTAAGTCGATTATATCAACCCCAGGGCGTAACTGGTACTTAATCGTTGTTTATGATACTGAGAATAAATATTTTTACATTGCTGTGACGCAGCCTTAGCAACTCGATACAGCCTTTCAGTAACACAGAACCACAGTAATGTTGCCTTTTGACTCGATCACTTTATTTTAGACCTCTTTACCGTATGATATGGAAGCCAGAAGGATGTCGGCTGAAACTCTCTCCATCCTTGGGTCGTAATGCCTCTTTGCCTGTCCATAACAGTTTCGTTAGTTTGTCCAAAACGTCCATGCTTGTTTTCAGACTTTTAGTAAGTCCTTATTCTATGTATTCTGAGTAGCATAAAGCTTTCCTTTCGTAGATATCACGTTACACTGGTGGTTGGAAACAATTAGGAATGTGTATCAAATTTAATGTTGGACGTTCCGTGTCTCACATGTGATATACAGGACAGGTTAAGGGTTAATCGCTTGCTCAGTTTAACAACACCACTCATATGTTCTTATCTTTTAAGAACTTCGTCGTAGCGTATCGAAATCACCTTATTTCTAAGGCATTCAATCATTCAGTTATTACCGTAAATCCTCGAGTATAATCCGCATTTTTCCTCCAAAATTTAATGGTCAAAATCCCTAATGCGTACTATATACGAGGTTAAAAATGATAGATATTTTCTAAGCAATGTCCGAGTCTCTATTTGCTGTCCGGCAATGTTTATTCAGACGCATTTTGTGATGTCAGGCGCGAAAATACCTTAAGCTAAGCCTGAAAGCAATGAAGTCATAAAAGAATCATCCATAACTTGCAGTAAGCAGCATTTATTAAACGTTATTACTGTTATTTCTTTATTTTCTGCAAACAAAATGCACAAAAAAGCTACACGTTTGCATTATGTTATATATACAATAATAATAATAAAGGACATTATCATATACATTTTTACAAACCAAGGACGTTATATAGACCTCCTTAGCGCAAGTTAGAGAAGGGGTGCGTTTTATACTCAAGGTTTAGGTTTTTTCAGAGGTACAGCCTCCTAAAAATCCCCTGCGTATTATACTCAAGGGCGAACTATACTCGAGAATTTACGGTACCAACATCTATCAGACGATTTAAAGATGTATTAAATAGACATTAGGAGTGTGTCTAATACGTTTGATGACGCATTATTTGTAACTGTTACATTATAAACGGAACGCTAACGCGTGTTTACCTCAAGCAAATTCCTTACAACTTTCACTTAATTTTTAATTTCTGTTTCTCAAAAGAAACTTCACACAATGCAGCATATCTAAACTAGCCTTGAATCTATTACCGGCAGGAAGAAGTCGGCCAAAGAAGGACGGGTTCTTTAGATTGTCTATTTTCACATCGAGCCATGTGAATAATTCCCATGAGAAGATTGAGGCCAAGTTCTGCAGTTTCGTTCATTATTGGCTTTGCTGTTGTTAAGTTACTAAAAATATACACCAAGCTGTCTTAGCAATGGCGTCCTTTACGAGGAACGATTGTTTTTATGAATATCTGCGTAGGTTTTGACAATATCAAAATAGCCATTTCTTAATCGATGTAAAGTGAATCCCGGGAAGACATTCTCTTTCCTGTCTTCTTTCTCTCCGCCTTGTTACATATATACATGCGCGCATACACACACACACACAACACACACACACACACACACACACATACACACACACACACACACACACATATATATATTTATATTAATCAAAGGAATTCCAGCTTTGTGTGATTACAACTGCAGTTGTAAATTGTAAAACATAGCTGTCAGTACTATATATGAACCTGGAGATTGCGTAGCTTAATGCAAGAAATTACGAGTTCAATCAGAGTTCTATCATTTCATTATATTATATTATATCATATCATATTATATTATATTATATTATAACATATTATATTATATTATATTATACTATATTATATTATTATATTATATTATACTATATTATATCAGATTGCATTATTATAATAAAACAGGAAAATCAAAGTTGGATTTCCCTTCATTGATATATTCTTCTATACACACTCAGCCGTGTATACGCACACACACCCGTGTATACGCACAGCCGTGTATACACAGCCGTGTATACGCACACACACACGTATATATGTAGGTCGCGTGTGTACCGTTGGCGATTTTTTTCCTCCGTCTTCCCTTCTTTGGATCTTTCCTTTTCCTATGTTTCTGACGAAGAGCTCCGCTCGAAACGTTAAACCCTCCTTCTTTCCTTCTTTCCTGAGCGTCCAATAATACTATACATGTTCCACGTCTTCGCGTTGTTGTGTTTTCTCTTTGTGTTTTCATGTTTGGATTAACTTTATATATACACATATATATATATATATATATATGTGTGTGTGTGTGTGTGTGTGTGTGTGTGTGTGTGTGTGTGTGTGTGTGTGTGTGTGTGTGTGTGTGTGTGTGTGTGTGTGTGTGTGTGTGTGTATGTGTGTGTGTGTGTGTGTCTGTGCTTGTCCCCCAACATGCTCGTAACCGATAGAATAAGTACTAGGCTTACAGAGAATAAGTCCTGGGGTCGATTTGCCCGACTAAATGTGGTGCCCCAGCATGGCCGCAGTCAAATAACTGAAACAAGTAAAAGAGTAAAAAGTAACAGAAATATTGTTCCCCCCAGCTGGACGCGTCGCCACCCCATCGCAGTGTTACTCAAGAAACCAGAAGAGAGAGTGAGAGAAAGTTGGAGCGAAAGAGTACAACAGGGGTCACCACCACCCCACCCCCCTGCCGGAGCCTCGTGGAGCTTAGGTGCTTTTGCTCAATAAACACACAACGCCCGGTCTGGGAATCGAAACCGCTATCCCCCAACCGCGAGTCCGATGCCCTAACCACTGGGCCATTGCGCCTCCACTACTCTCTGTTATCACCGTGATCACCGTGACCGACCAGGCTATCAGGTGCTGCTACACATCGCTGGTCACAATGCGCTTCGCATTGTTTTAGCCTTCAAATGACGCCACCCCGCTGGCTAAGCGAGCAGGCCAACAGAAGAAAGAGTGAGAGAAAGTTGTGGCGAAAGAGTACTGCAGGGATCGCCACCACCCCCTGCCGGAGCCTCGTGGAGCTTTTAGGTGTTTTCGCTCAATAAACACACACAACGCCCAGTCTGGGAATCGAAACCGCTATCCTCCGACCGCGAGTCAGCTGCCCTAACCACTGGGCCATTGCGCCTCCACCAATAAATGCGCCCTTTTAAAGCCTATCCAGGCTCACAGGCCCGGTTTCCCGGTTTCTATAGCATACGTGTTCCCCAGCTGGACGGGACGCCAGTCCATCGGAGCGTTACTCATTTTTGCCAGCTGAGTGGACTTGAGCAACTTGAAATGAAGTGTTTTGCTCAAGAAGAAAACGCGTCACTCAGTCCAGGAATCGTAACCACAATCTTACGATCATGGTGCTGACATCCTAACCACTAAGCCACGCGCCTCCACACTATCTGTTATAGTGAGGCTTAATTTTTGTGACCGGTCATATACGTCTCTGCTTTTATAGACGATAAATGACAGGTAAAGTCTTCACTTTTCGCCAGTCATTCGTAGTGTATGGGAATTAAAATGACTCCAAGCTAAATAGTGATCAAGCCAGTATCACACATTGCTGCTCGTTAACCTTTCGTTCGATATTCACCTGTCGGCGATATTTGATATTCATCTGAGAGAGATATATGACTATGACATTCACCTGACAATGATATATAAGATTATCTTAGCTGGGATATTTTACGTTCACCTGGTAAAAATACGTGACATTCACCTAGTAAAGACACGTAAGATTCACCTGATAAAAAGTACGCGACAGTTACCTGCTGAAAACGCGTAACATTCGCCGGTTAAAAGCGCATGGTATTCACTTGGTAAAGATATGTGGTAGAGGTGCAATGGCCCAGTGGTTAGGACAGCAGACTCGCGGTCGGAGGATCGCGGTTTCGATTCCCAGATCGGGCGTTTTGTGTGTTTATTGAGCGAAAACACCTAAAAGCTCCACGAGGCTCCGGCATGGGGTGGTGGTGAACCCTCTTGTACTCTTTCACCACAACTTTCTCTCACTCTCTCTTCCTGTTTCTTGAGTAACGCTGCGATGGGCTGGCGTCCCGTCCAGTTGGGGGGGGGGGAACACATACGCCACAGAAACCACGAAACCGGGCCCATGAGCCTGGCTAGGCTTGAAAAGGACGAAAAAAAAAAGATATGTGACGGTCACATGACAGTGATAAGTGACGGAGATATTTTCAAACAAATAAAATAAAATATTTCAAGGAAATTAAACAAATACAAGGAGTACTGGAACAGATTGTTCTCAAATTCAGTTAACTCACTTCTTTGACAAAGAAATTAGCAATATTCTATCACAGCGCTTTCAAATTTACACCCCTAGCTGACGTTTAGTTTGATCTCTCGACTCACTTTCATGAAAAAATATATTTTTATTTTTCAATTTTCAAAATATTCTTTTCTTTTCAGCTCTAGGAACAAGGCCCGAAATTTTGGGGGTGGGAGCCAGTCGATTAGACCGACCCCAGTACGCAACTGGTACTTCATTTAGCGACCCCAAAAAGATGAACTCAGAACGTTACGACAGACGAAATACCTATTTCCTTACTACCCACAATGGGCTAAACACAGAGAGGATAAACAAGGACAGACAAACGGATTAAGTCGATTATATCGACCCCAGTGCGTAACTGGTACTTAATTTATCGACCCCGAAAGGATGAAAGACGAAGTCGACTAGGCTTACAAAGAATAAGTCCTGGGGTCGATTTGCTCGACTAAAGGCGGTGCTCCAGCATCGCCGCAGTCAACTGACTGAAACAAGTAAAAGAGATACTACTGAGGTTCCCCAGTCTACTATCTTGCCGAGCTGTCCCCACAAGATCTTATATGAATCATTGTTTTAAAGACTTTTACATAATAGGACTAATGGAGATGAAGTTTTCTCTCACACCTCTGCACGCAGTCTTCGCTGACACCTCATATTTTTCCCTATATTTATTGTTAATACAGTCATTATAATGTATATTAAACTCTATATTCATTTTCTTCGTCTTACATTACAATAGGTTTTTATTTTAGGCATAATTGTCTCCATTTTGCCCCCCCCCCCCCAGATCTAGTTTCTGCACGGCAAAACGAGTTTGACATCTCTGAAAATGCCTCCTTAGTGTTCTCGATAAAAGCAGAGCGACACCTTGTAATGAAGCGAATATGGCAATGGTGATTAAGACTCGTGTGGGCGTTACGGACTTTCGCCATTGGCTTAAATGACAAAAGTATTCATCACAGAGCATGTATTCAGTTACATTATTATTGTTTTTTAAATATCAATTTACAATATCACAAAATATTCTCGTAGACATACTCGTAGACATATTCTCGTAGGCGCAGGAGTGGCTGTGTGGTAAGTAGCTTTTTACCAACCACATGGTTCCGAGTTCAGTCCCACTGCGTGGCACCTTGGGCAAGTGTCTTCTACTATAGCCTCGGGCCGACCAAAGCCTTGTGAGTGGATTTGGTAGACGGAAACTGAAAAGAAGCCCGTCATATATATGTGTATATATATATATGCGTGTGTGTGTTTGTGTGTCTGTGTTTGTCCCCCCTAGCATTGCTTGACAACCGATGCTGCTGTGTTTATGTCCCCGTTACTTAACGGTTCGGCAAAAGAGACCGATAGAATAAGTACTGGGCTTACAAAAAGAATAAGTCCCGGGTCGAGTTGGTCGATTAAAGGTGGTGCTCCAGCATGGCCGCAGTCAAATGACTGAAACAAGTAAAAGAGTAAAAGAGAGAGAGTATACTCATAAATGAGAAGCTCTGAAAGCGAGAACTGCACTTGACGGGTTCTTTATTTCATCGACCTCTTGAAGATAAACATCAAAATCAATGCTTACAGAACTTGAGAAGTGAAGGTACCTTAACACTAAAACGTACCCCTCTGGTCCTCCCACAGAATCTTCAACACCACTATTTTATAAAATACTTCAGTTTTCGTACTGAAAGAATCGAGTAGGTATATAATCGATTGAACTGATACCAGTATATGACTGGTATCATTTATTGATGTTTGACAGAAGAGGGGAGCTGAAGTAATCTATTTTCTTGCTGTTTCAGTCAGAGCAATAAAATCTAAAAGGAAAAAAAAATGTTCCTCGTCATTCCAATTTGATTTTGCTTTCTTTTGTGTGCTATATTGCAGGCGTAGTAGTTAGGGTTTTCAGCTCGCGATCGTTTTTAGTCGCGAGTTCGACGCCTGGCGGTGAGCTGTATTTTTGAGCAAGACAATATTTCACGTTGCTCCAGTCTGTTCACCTGGCGAAAAAGAGATGTACCTGTAATTTCAAAATGACCGACCTTGTCACATTCTGTGTCACGCTGAATCTTCTTCAGAACTACGTTAAGGGCACGCATGTTTATGGAGTACTCAGCCACTTCCGGGTTGATATCATGAGCAGACTGTTTCCTTGACCCGATCGGTTGGAACCCCCGTCGTCGTAACCGACGGAATGCTAGTTCTGCGGATCATCAGTTGGGGTTCGATCCCAGAAGGAGCGTATACGAAAAATTGTGGTTCTCAGAGTTATCAACCCTAATGTTCATTTTATGACGAAAAGTCTTCCAGTTATGACCATCCAGGCATAATGCACCAATGACTACATTACCCAATGACTTCTTTCCCTTTTAAAAATGTAAATTATGATTACGAGTTTATGTTCTTAGTTGAAATGCTGCCGGAGTTCACTTTGTCTTTCATCTTTTTGTGGGGGTCGATAAAATAAGTGCCAGTTGAGCATTTTGGTCGATGTAATCGACTTCTCAGACCCTCCCCGAGATTGCTGGCCTTGTGCCAAAATCTGAAATCATTATGTGCGGCAGCGAGTTGGCAGAATCGTTACCGCGCCGGGCACCAATGATTAGCGGCATTTCGTCCGCTTTTATATTCTGAGTTCAAATTTCGCATAGGTTGACTTTGCTTTTCATCCTTTAGAGGTCAATAAAATAAGTATCAGTTAAGTGCTGGAGTCGAGGTAATCGACTTACGTCCTTTCACCAAATTGCTGGCCGTGTGTCTGAATTTAAAACGAATATGTAAGTTACGATTTGAGGAAGATTTAGTTGCTGTTTCATGCAGGCTGAGAAACCACGCAGTGACTTCTTCGGTTCGTGTAAGCAATATAATATTGATTTCAACTTTTGGCCCAAGGCCAATCATTTCGAAGAAGGGGGTAAGTTGATTACATTCGACCTCAGTGCTTACTCTTTACTCTTTACTCTTTTACTTGTTTCAGTCATTTGACTGCGGCCATGCTGGAGCACCGCCTTTAGTCGAGCACATCGACCCCAGGACTTATTCTTTGTAAGCCTAGTACTTATTCTATCGGTCTCTTTTGTCGAACCGCTAGGTTACGGGGATATAGACACCCAGCATCGGTTTCAAGCGATGTTGGGGGGACAAACACAGAAACCACAACGCACACACACACACACACACCACACACACACATATATATATATAATATATATATATTATATCTATAATATATATAATACATATAACGACGGGCTTCTTTCAGTTTCTGTCTACCAAATACTCACAAACTTTGGGTCGGCCCGAGGCTATAGTAGAAGACACTTGCCCAAGTGCCACGCAGTGGGACTGAACCCAGAACCATGTGGTTGGTAAGCAAGCTACTTACCACACACACCCACACCTGCTTAACTGATATTTGTTTAATCGAACCTGAAAGGATAAAAGGTAAAATCGACCTCAGCGGAATTTGAACGCAGACCGTAAAGACGGACGGAATGACGCTACGTATTTTGCCTGACGTTTGAACGATTCTGCCACCTCGTCGCCTTGTAAGAAATATAATATTAAACGTTGGCTGTAGGGGAACTGTTCAATTCAGAAGTTTTCGGTAAATGCCTTGTGATGGGAAATCGCAATCTACTAAAAGGATCTTTTCTACTCTAGGCACAAGGTCCGAAATTTTGGGGGAGGGAGCCAACCGATTAGATCGACCCCAGTACTCAACTGGTACTTAATCCATCGACCCCGAAAGGAAAGGATGAAAGGCAAAGTGGACCTCGGCGGAATTTGAACTCAGAACGTAGCGGCAGACGAATTACTTATTTCTTTACTACCCACAAGGGGCTATACACAGAGGGGACAAACAAGGACAGACAAACGGATTAAGTTGATTATATCGATCCCAGTGCGTAACTGGTACTTAATTTAATCGACCCCGAAAGGATGAAAGGCAAGTTTGAAAGGCAAACTCGGCGGAGTTTGAACTCAGAACGTAGCGGCAGACGAAATGCCTATTTCTTTACTACCCACAAGGGGCTATACACAGAGGGGACAAACAAGGACAGACAAACGGATTAAGTCGATTATATCGATCCCAGTGCGTAGATGGTACTTAATTTAATCGACCCCGAAATGATGAAAAGCAAAGCCGACCTCGACGGAATTTGAACTCAGAACGTAGCGGCAGACGACATACCACTAAGCATTTCGCCTGGCGTGCTAACGTTTCTGCCAGCTCACCGCCTTAATCTACTAAGAGCATAACGCAAAGCTGATTTAGCAAGTTAAATACCCAATAAGTACAGGAAAAGAAATTTTGTCTTGGTTTGACTAGCAAACCAGTAGATATCCTTATTTTTAGGTAGGCACAAATTCTGCTAAGCGTTGAGGGAGGTTTTGAGTGCTTATCGTGGCTTTAAATGGGGCGTGAACCGTAAACGATAATAGCCAACTTGTCTGGCTAAGATGAATTATTAGCCTTTTAAAAACCAATCCAGGTTATTTACGCACAATATTTTCTTTTGTTGTAGTAGATGGGTGGGGTGGGGAGCATAAGTGACACGAGCAGTATATTACTGGTATCTATTGTATCCAATACGAGGTGAGGGATGGAGGGGGGCAGAGTCAAACTTTTATCTTTTATCATATACTTGTTTCAGGCAGAAGACTGTGGCCACGCTGGGGTACTAGCTTGAAGAATTTTTAGTCAAATGAATCGACCCCAGTGCCTTTTCTTTTTCCTGTGCCTGGTATTTACTCTATCGGTCTTTTTGCCGAACCGCTAAGTTACGGGGGACATAAACACACCAACACCGGTTGTCAAGCGGTTGTGGCGTACAAACACAGACACAAAGACACACACACACACACACACACACACACACACCTATACTCTCTTTTCTTTTGCTCTCTTTTACTTGTTTCAGTCATTTGACTGTGACCATGCTAGAATATCGCCTTTAGTCGAGCAAATCGACCCCAGGACTTATTCTTTGTAAGCCGAGTACTTATTCTATCGGACTCTTTTGCCGAACCTTCAAGTTACGGGGACGTAAACACCACCAGCATCGCTTGTTAAGCGATTTTGGGGGGACAAACACAAACACACATACATATACACACGTACATACATATTATATATATATATTATATATATATATATATATTATATATATATATATATATATATAATATATATACATATATATATATATTTATTTATATATATATATTATATATATAATCTATATAATATATATATATATATATATATATATATATATACATATATACGACGGGATTCTTTCAGTTTCCGTCTACCAAATCCACTCACAGGGCTTTGGTCGGCCCGAGGCTATCGTAGAAGACACTTGCCCAAGCTGCCACGCAATGGGACAATCTCGACAAAGTTTGAACTCAGTACGTAAAAAGAAGACGAATCTAAATAATGCTAGTCGTTTATTGCGATACCCTGTCTCCTTCGTATACCCTGTACCACCCTTAACGAAATGCAATTATAGAAAATGTGGAAGGAAAATGACAAACATATGGCAGCAGGAAATGGGTGGAGAAAGTCAGTCAAAGAATGATACAGAAATTTTTATTTTGTCTTCGTCTTTTTCTTTTTTTTTCTCCCCTTCTTTTGTATTTGGGTTTTGCAATCCTTCGTGTGTGTTGTAATTTAATAAATATTTTAGTTAACATGAAAAATATAGGTGATATTGATAGAGAGGGGAGGAGATCTTGCAGAGTGGGTTGGGGGCGAAAGACTACAATTAAAGCTTATTTATGCTGAATGTTTCGGCGCATTCCTCTGCATGATACTTGGCTCCTACTTTAGAGCGAGGTCCTATGTACTTGGTGAGCGAATACTGCGCTCGTCCTAGATTCAATGGCGTTACGTGATTCACAAATATTCCCTTTTCCACTGGGGATAGAAGCGTCAACCTAGCGTACGTTTACTTCAAGTGTGTGTATAGATAGATAGATAGAAAAATAGATAGATAGATAGATAGATAGATAGATAGATAGATAGATAGATAGATAGATAGATAGATAGATAGATAGATAGCTCAAAGACAGAAATTTAAATTCACGGGTTTCCTTATTCAAAATTACTACAATTGTTTTAGAATATTGTCGTGCATATATATATATATATATATATATATATATATAGGGGGGGATAAGAAAAATCAACGAAAATGCACATTGTAAATAAAAAAGGAAAGGCCTTTTATGAATGGTAACGACAGATATATACATATAGATGGACTAAGGTAGTAATAACAGTCATATAAGTCATTATTATGAGATGATTAAAAAGTTAGAAAAACAAAGCATACCATGGTTTCGTCATAAGCTATTCATTCCTTTGAATAAACACCGGCTAATGAACCATATATATATATATATATCATATATTATTTAATTATTGGTATTTAGACGTGAAAATATGGAATATTTCTTCCAGGCATAAACTGCATTTTTATTCCCAATTATGTAAGGTTCTGTTCTGCCGTCGATTTCCCATTTTGTATCAAATCTGGTGTTTTTATCCTTTAGGGACCAAATAAATTTAGGTGGGGCTATTTAGTACCTATACATACATATATACATTCATACATACCTACATATATACACATAGATACATGCATACATACACACATATACATACACATACATACATACATACTTACATACATACATACATACTTACATACACACATACATACATACATACATACATACATACATACATACATACATACATACATACATACACACACACACACATACATACATACATACATACATACGACAGGTTTTCTCGCAGTTTTCATCCCCCAAATACAATCACTCACTTGGCTTTGATCAGTCCAGGGCTATAATAAAACACACCTGTCCAAAGCGCCGCGCAAGGCCACGCAATGTGACACACCGGAAACCATACGTGGCTTCAAAGCTAGCTTGTATACCCTTTTACTCTTTTGACTTGTTTCAGTCATTTGACCTCGGCCATGCTGGAGCACGGCCTTGTAGTTGAACTAATCGACCCATGGTCTTAGTCTTTGTAAGCCTATTAATTATTCTGTCGGTTTCTTTTGCCGAACTGCTACGTTACGGAGACGTAAACACACCAACATCGGATGTCAAGCGAGGGTGGAGAGGTGACGGAGGACAAACACAGGCACACGATCACATACATATATACCTGATTCTTTACTACCTACAAGTGGCTAAACACAGACAGGACAAACAAGGACAGACAAACGAATTAAGTCGATTACATCGACCCCAGTGCGTAACTGGTACTTAATTTATCGACCCCGAAAAAAAATGAAAGGCAAAGTCGACCTCGGCAGAATTTGAACTCAGAGCGTAACGGCAGACGAAATACCGCTAAGCATTTCGCCCGGCCTGCTAACGTTTCTGCCAGCTCACCACATTCATATATATACCATGTGGTTGGGAAACAAGCTTCTTACCACACAGCCACACGTGCACCTATATGAAAAATTCCCTTTCACGTAAATATTGCGTTTTCCAGCTAGAATCTCTTTTGTCTGTGAATTAATGTCTGAAACATCGTGAATACAGAGAAACTTTATCAAGTAGATCGATGCTGGTTCCACTTTTTTTTTAACGACAGCATTGGAGAGAGAAAAATTTCTCAAGTGTTTACTTACTTAATTAATTTTTCTTATCAGGTGTCTTACAGAAGGAATATTGATAAAATATTTATCACTTAATTTCAACACGTCCGCACGAAGAGAGTTTTCTCGCCGTTGAATTATTGTACGACGTCATCGTGTCGTTCTGTTGTCGTATTAGAGTTTCTGTTTCAACATTATCGCCCGAGTTGGCAGTATTCGCGTCGTCTTCACCGCGGCGTCATGTCGACAAAGAAAACAAAATACCAGCAATATAAATATAACATACATACACACACACACACACACACACACACACACACACACACACACATATATATATATATATGTATATACACTAACATATTTATATATATATATGTCTTTATGTATATATAAGTATATATGTACATATATGTGTATGTATGTATATATGTGTGTGTGTGTATTTATATTATCTCTCTACATATGTACATATAAATGTGTATATACGTATACGCGTTGAAAATATATCTTTCTCGGGGTCGAGTTGCTCGATTAAAGGCGGTGCTCCAGCATGGCCGCAGTCAAATGACTGAAACAAGTAAAAGAGAAAAGAGAGAGAAAAAATATATATATATATATATACACATATATATATATATATATATATATATATATACATATATGTATGTATGTATGTATAATATATAAGAATTTAAAGAAAGAAAATGCACACACTTTACGTAGTTCTCATATAATTTTTAATATATCTTGTATTGTGTTTGTCGACCGGTTTCGCTTTCGCTATTCATGACATTAACATTTATTTAAATACGTATTTTCTTAAGAAGAATTTTTTGTCCGTGTTGTGTGAGGAGTTTACAAATGAACGATTCAACAATTAGAAAAACCTAAGGAGAGGTAATTGTTTATAGTTATTATTGTGGACAGGGAATATAATTGTTCAGTTCAAAAACTAGAGTGGTAGGGAGAAATATGTACAGTAATGGGTATGTAATCGTGAATTAAAATATGTAAAGGGATCAAAGTTGGTTATGCGTGCATATTTAGATATGTGCTGTATTTTTCGATGAAAAAATTTTCTTTATTTAAACGTTCTTCTAAAGAAATTGTATCTTTGCACTGGTAGAAGGGGAAAACTGTGAAATTTGGTTTGATGTTACCTGCACATTTCTCTGTTTTCACTTAAAGGAATTTGTCTGTATTCCAATGTATCTTTTCATTTCGTACAAAGAAAAGTGGCAAAATGAAGGAAATATCTTCATTTATATAGAAGATCAAAAATAAAATCACAGATGCAAAAGAAAAAAAGAAAAGAAACGAACACACAATACTGCCAGAAAAGTATTTAAAACAACCATCAGCAGATATGGATATATAAACGCACCCGCGCAAGTTGTATAGCGCGTGCACACTCACTCTTACAAGCATCCGCGAAAATGTAAGCATACACATACGTGGGGTTTGGTGCACTCACGATCACAAAGTGAAGTAAATAGCTACTTAGTATTTATAAGAAGGGGGTGGTTAGAGTTAAACTTAATTCATCCATACCTTAAAGTGAAATATGTAAACAGTTACACAAATTCATTTTCACTGCATTGTACGAAAGTACGTTTATATGCGTGTAGGCATCTTGAGAGTCTTTCAGAAATGCTATCAATGATTTTCTCATCGGTGCACAGAATAGACAGAGATTCCGCGGAGTAGAGTCGACATCTCCTGGAAATGATATTGTATGGTTTTGGGTGCCTTACTATGGACCAAGTTATGTTGTACTTAATTTTATCTTCCTTCAGAAGCCAAACAAAATCAGCCAAAGATGTTGGATGTCTCTTATTGGTTTTCTTGAAGCTGGGGACAGTGTTGCGATAACAATTCTTAAGTGAATCAGCCGTATGCCCAATGTAAACATACGACCCTCCATTGTGTGCACGGTACATTTATATACAAGATTTGTACTCATACAGAGGTTCATCAATGGACATCTTGATTTTTCTCTGCACAAGCATTTATCATATATATTTGTATATATGGCAGTTCTGGTTTCATTTTCCAACATTGTTACCGTGTTAGCTACATCATAAGCATTTCTACTATTACAATTTGGCCGTAATTGACGCATTGTTGGTATTTAGATGCGTATGTTCGCTAGATCCAGTATGTGGATTATTGAACTGTTGTCGCATTTGACTATTGTTTACGCGGTACATAAGCTAATCTAAATTAGCAGAGTTAGCGTAGGATACCTTCATGGCGTGCCTATTAAAAATTGCATGATATCAATTAGATTTAGAAAAGCATTTGTCCAAAGCAGCAAAAAATTTCTCAGCGATTTTGGTTGAAACATCCGAACCGAAAATTGGGTTGAACCAGAGGACATCCTGATGGCTTATTTGATCGGCTGTGTTGTGCAGGATTGGAACAATTTACAGTGTTACGAGCAGTTGGATTATTATGTCACGTGTGTCCATGAATTTTCGTTGGTAGTTCATTGTCTTGACCAATTCTTCTTAACCTGTATTTACTATCTGAGTGAGTTCTCATATCATGACTTTGTGATGGTATACAATGTGTATTACTATTGGAGGAATTACCAGTGTTGTGTATACCTGCTTCTTGTATATATATGAATACATATATATGTGGTGTGTATGTATATATATTTATTTATGTGTGTGTATGTATGTATGTACAGTGGCAGGAGCGGCTGTGTTGGAAGTAGCTTGCTTACCAGCCACATGGTTCCGGGTTCAGTCCCACTGCATGGCACCTTGGGTAAGTGTCTTCTACTATAGCCTCGGGCTGTCCAATGTCTTGTGAGAGGATTTGCTAGACGGAAACTGAAAGAAGCCCGTCGTATATATATATATGTGTGTGTGTGTGTTTGTGTTCTGTGTTTTCCCCCTAGCATTGCTTGACAACCGATGCTGGTGTGTTTATGTCCCCGTTACTTAGCGGTTCGGCAAAAAGAGACCGATGGAATAAGTACTAGGCTTACAAAGAATAAGTCCCAGTGTCGATTTGCTCGACCAAAGGCGGTGCTCCAGCATGGCCGCAGTCAAATGACTGAAACAAGTGAATGAGTAAAAGAGAGTATGTACACTTGTGTGTGTGTATGTATATATGTATGTATGTATGTATGTATGTATGTATGTATGGATGGATGGATGGATGTATAAATGTATGTATGTATAAATGTATGTATGTATATATGTATGTGTGTATGTATGTATGTATGTATGTATGTATGTATGTATGTATGTATGTATGTATAAACCAGAATATAAAAAACAATTAAGAAGAAATAAAACAAAGAGAGTTACAATATGGCTTTCTGTATTTCTCGCTAACAACAAGGAAAATCCTGAGCAGTTTCGGTGCTAATAATGATTTAAAGCAACTAAAATAAGAACTATAGACTGTGAAGTTACTAAATGATGGAGTGGTGGGGGGGGGGAGAGGTGACGACGGTTTAAGGAAGGTGAGTTGCTTAACAACAACTGCATCGATTGAAACCCATTAGAAATCGATTAATTTGGTATTGTATTCTGTGAGTCGTAGATATCCAGCTTCTCCTTCACCAACACCGTTTACATTACGTTCTATATTTTAATTCCTGGCTAAAGTCTGGAATCTCCATTTACACCGAATCCAGTCCTTCCACCACACATCGCTTTCAGTTGGATACCGCCGCTCAGGTTAACAGTTTCCGTCCCTCGCTCGTCTCATTTCACACTTTCTCTATCTGTCACCTTTTTAACACTTCTAACGTTTCAATTTTTATGTTTATTCTCATAGTTCGCAACTTCTCGACCTCTTTAACTCTTTTCAACCCCTACTTCCACCACACGCCGCTAATTTAGATTTCGATTCGTCCGCCATATTGAACATGAATATACCAACCTGTTTCTTCCCCCGTTTCTTCCATTCATCGACTAATCATCTCTCCTGACACCTTTCCTATCCTCCCCATTTTCAAAATCAGACTCCACTTAGACGCTACTTAAACAGCCGTTTTAAAACAATTTCATCATTGGCCCCTTATTATATTTCACTCTACACCAAAAATACGCATGTTGGCCTTTAAAAACCGCCATTTTTATTGGATCTCTGCTAATTCTACATTGATTAATCATAATTGTAAATGCTTCTGTTTCCTCTCGTTATATTCTTATTTGTATGTCACTTCAACATTCTCCAATAACTGCAAACCACAAATGATGTTCTAACTCTTCTACTGCAAATGCCCAAATGAATAATGTGAGTTTCGACTTACAGTATTTACTATTTTGATTTATGTCGTCGGGCACTGTACCGCCTCAACTTCTGGCACCACGATAAAGACAGTAAGCGCTACTAGTTTGTGGGTATTAGTCTGAAAACAAAACAATGATAATTTGATGAAGAGACTGAAAGTTTTATGCTGTAATATTTCAAAATGGTGGAGTGAGAGAAGGCTTCATTATTGTTGCCAGACACATAAAATTTAGGCTTTGCTAAGCCTGTTCGTTTTAATTTTTTTCTGACGCGGTCTCACACAACAGATCACGTATCAAAGACATATAATCCAGTAGTATAGAATTCCAGTTTCATAGACCTCCAGATTAAGAAAACCCCAGTACAAGAGAATTCCAGAATAATAGAATTCCAGTATGATAGAATTCCAGTATAATTAGACTCCTGGCCATCGATTGATTCCACTAAACCATTCAAGGTATGGCCGCTGTCCAATGACTTCAGGAAGTAAATGAAAAAAAAATCAAATTCAATAAGGAATTTCATAGAGCATGAAATTTCTACGGGACCGCAAAAGTTATTATTAGCTATATAGTTATTGTTGTTGTTATTATTATCATTATATGTTGTTATTATTATATAAACTAGGTA
>NC_043015.1:49475456-49480456 GCF_006345805.1 Octopus sinensis
CAAGTTATTGGTTCGAGAGTCAGGTTAAAGAAGATATTGGACGCCAGGAAGAATATATAACGGAGCGAGATGAGTCGATTGAAAACAGAAGTTTCTGCCCCTATGTGGGGGCATTACTCAATTTGTTTTTAAAGTATTTTTCTTAAATCTAAATTATATACTATTTTTTTCACTACTATTTCACTTGTTTCAGTAATTTCACTGTGGCCATGCAGGAGCACCGCCTTTTGTCGAGCAAATCGACCCCAGGACTTATTCTTTGTACGCCTTGTACTTGTTCTATCGGTCGCTTTTGCCGAACCGCTAAGTTACGGTGACGTAAACACACCAGCATCGGTTGTCAAGCGATGTTGGGGGGACAAACACAGACACACAAACATATACACGTACACACACACACACACACACACACACACATATATATATATATATATATATATACATATATACGACGGGCTTCTTTCAGTGTCCGTCTACCAAATCCACTCACAAGGCTTTGGTCGGCCCGAAGCTATAGTAGAAGACACTTGACCAAGGTGCCACGCAGTGGGACTGAACCCGGATCGATGTGGTTCGTAAACAAGCTACTTACCACACAGCCACTCCTGCGCCTAATATTTCAATTTATTTGTGCTTTATATAATCGTATATTCTCTTCTGCATTTATATCCAAACTTGAATCTTATTCACTGCATCACTCCCCACCTCTTCTGACTTCCATATACTTTTGTCTTTTATGTTTCCTCCCACGCGTTTCGCAAGCGATTTTGTTCTAACATTTAACTTGTTTCTGTCAGACCTTGTGGCTAATAAAGAAATTACAAGTAAGGTGGTGAGCTGGCAGAAACGTTAGCATGTCGGGCGAAATGCTTAGCAGTATTTCGTCTGTCCTTACGTTCTGAGTTCGAATTCCGCCGAGGTCGACTTTGCCTTTCATCCTTTCGGGGTCGATAAATTAAGGACCAGCTACGCACTGGGGTCTATGTAATCGACTTGATCTATTTGTCTATCCTTGTTTGTCCCCTATATGTTTAGCCCCTTGTGGGTAGTAAAGAAATAGGCATTTCGTCCATCTTTACGTTCTGAGTTCGAATTCCGCCGAAGTCGACTTTACTTTCATCCTTTCGGGGTCGATAAAATAAGTACCAGGGAAACACTGGGGTCGATATGATCGAATAGTCCTCTCCTCACAAATCTGAGACCTTGTGCCTAAAGTACAAAGGAATTACAAGTACTGAAGACGTACTTCACAAAACACTTGTTTCTAGAACTGGATGCCTTTTTCTGTCAATTTCTTCAAATATTTTCGAAGAAAAGTGAGGCGGTGTTTGTTAAGTTTTTCACTCAAACTTGGATGAAAAGCAATATATTTTTGAAATATTTATTTATTTATTTGCATTTTTTCACAAGATATTTATGGAAAACACCTTCAAACAAAAACATGGACAGGAGTAGGAGTGGCTGTGTGGTAAGTAGCTTGCTTACCAACCACATGGTTCCGGGTTCAGTCCCACTGCGTGACACCTTGGGCAGGTGTCTTCTACTATAACCTCGGGTTGACCAAAGTTTTGTGAGTGGATTTGGTAGACGGAAACTGAAAGAAGCCTGTCGTATATATGTATATATATATATATATATATATATGTATGTGTATGTATATGTTTGTGAGTCTGTGTTTGTCTCCCCAACATCACTTGACAACCGATATGGTGTGCTTACGTCCCTGTAACTTAGCGGTTCGGCAAAAGAGACCGATAGAATAAGTACAAGGCTTACAAAGAATAAGTCCTGGGGTCGATTTGCTCGACTAAAGGCAGTGCTCTAGCATGGTCACAGTCACATGACTGAGACAAGTAAAGAGTAAAGAGAGTTCTCGAAAATAAAAAAGAGGAAAATAGTTTAAAATGTCATAAAATAGCACAAAGGTTTGGAAACAGGAGATAGAGCTTTGATTTTAATGAGAAGGACTCTCCCTCCGAATTTTCCCGCTCTCTTAACGGTGACTACAACACGGTGCTTTTAACTCTCAGCTTTGAAATGTCGCGTCCTAGGGAAATTCTTGATATAGACATGTGTAGTATGAGAGATTGTCTCCTTGCCTGCGGATATTGTCTAAGAATGAGTAAGGAGGACAAAGTGTAGACAGGCCTAGTCGAGGTTGAGGACAAGCGGAAGTAGGCTCTATCTAACGTTGGGGACAGTGTCTTGGGGCAGAGTGAGTACTGGTATCTACCTACCTTTTGTGATGTTGGTTGTATGAATACGGAGAGCAGTAATAGCGACATAAACACCCATTTATAGGTTAGTATTGTAGTATATGGCCCCAAGCAAAACACTAGTTAGAAGCACTAGCAGCGATGTTTACCCTTAAATCTTTGTCTTTTTTTAGCGCAATATGTCTTTGTAGGGGGGCACATAGAATAATAAAGTCTGATAAATTCTTTTATTCTTTTACTTGTTTCAGTCATCTAACTGTGGCCATGCTGGAGCACAGCCTTGAAGGGTTTTAGTAGAACCAATCGACCCCAGGGCTTATGTTTTTAAAGCCTGGTATTTATTCTATCGGTCTATTTGCCGAACCGCAAAGTAACGGAAATCTGCCCACAGCTGGAGCAGCTTTGATCATCAGCCTACTTTGACCAAAGCGGACATGTTGCTATGCATTATCAAAAGCATATCTTATCTTTTGTCGCTAGGTTATGGGGAGATAAACAAACCAACACCTGCTCTAAAACGGGGAGGGGGCAAACACAAACACACGCGTGCGCACACACATACACACGCACATACCTACACACTATGAATCCACACAGTTTCACCTCTACGAAATTCATTTATAAGGATTTGGTCGGCCCAAGGCTATAGTCAAATACATCTAGGGTGTCACATAGTGGAAATTGAACCGGAAACTACGTTGTAACAAAACGAGCTTCTTAACCACACAGCCACACCGGTAAGTTTTCTTTTTCCCTTTTTTTCTATTTCTTTTACTATATCACTTTCACAAATCAATATTCTCCGATAATTAGGAATCTTGTCTGTTGAAAACCTTTTAATCTTCGACAGGATGAGTTAGAAATACTTTCATACAAAATGGCCGCAAATTCGAGTTTCTTTTCTTCAGCGTTTCATTATCCGTTTCTTTATCATATGGTTCTTAATTCACAGAGTTGTTACATTTTGTTGTGATAAAACAGTCTTAATCTCCCACCCTCTCGCCCCTCATCATTTAATAATATCCATTATTTGTCTTTTGGCCTATTACTTACTTGTTAAAATATTGTTTCAATAGCCATTCTGATTCTGTAAAGTAAATCTATTACACGAGACGGAAGGAAGCGTTAGACAACCGTCTGTTTCACGCCAGTCTTTCGTTTTATCTTCTCCAGATGTGATCTCTCTCTCTCTTCCTCATTCCTTCTCCACTTTCTCTTCTTTTCTCTTGGTTTATTTCTCTCTCTTTCTTTCTCTTACCCTGCCTCTGTCTCAATCCTCAGTGATTAATTTAACTCGATTTGTTCTGTTCTTCTTCACCAATTTAATTCCACTCAAATATAATTCCGTTAAACAATCTCGTTACTATTCTTACTTTCCTTCTTCTGTTATTTCTTTTTTTTTTCTTTTCTTTTTCCTTTCTCTGTTTGTCGAGTTGTTATTAACAACCAGACAAATTTGCTTTTAGCAATTTCTTGCAATACAAAAGCACCAATAAAACCGTTATTGTTAGCGTCAAAGACATTTCTTGAAGATAGTTGAGACAGTAAAGTGAAATCTAAGTATAATTCAATATTTAACTCCGTTGCTTCGAGGCTCGACTCCTGAGTCTCGAGTCCTGAACCTCGAGACTGTAGTCCCGAGTCTCAAGTCACAATCCAGAGTAAACCAGAGTTGTCTTTATCTCTATGGAATCGGTAAACTAAATAACAATTATGTATTGGTATCATTTCTCTAAACAAATTAGTTTGATATCAAAAGGAAGAAATCTAGAATAATTTCTACATAATATCAGAGGGATGACAGCCACCAAATGCTCATCACATGTTCAATCACAAGCACTGTGTTGTGTCCGCGACTAGGATACTTAATTTTTCAATTGCACAGTCCACCCAGTTGCAAACGGGTACCACAGAGCAGACTCCATCCACCATTGGTAGTACTGGAATATAAAATACGAGTGGGATGGCTGAAAAGTTCTTGGCTTTAAGGGTGTCGCGAAAGGCCTGGTTGGAGGCCCAACCTTCCCAGTTCTTTGGCAGGGCTTAGAAGAACTGATGGCACCGACCCCAGTGATCGACAGGTGCTTATTTTATCGACCTCTAAAAGATGAATGGTAAAGTCGACCTCGGCGGAATTTGTACTCAGAGCGTAGCGACGGGCGAAATGCCGCAAAGCGTTTCGCCCGGCATGCTAACCATTCTGCCAGCTCGCCGCCTTAGCAACATCTATAAATAATACCGACCTTTTCTATCCGAAGAGGTTAAGAAAACCTTTTGGGTAGAAAAAGTCGGCAATTATTTCACGTTCTTTCGAACTTTCTAAATTCTTATGACGCCGACATCATAAAATTCTTGCTGGTATGAATTAAGTTTCTAAGATGGGTAAGAAAAAGGCAAAAGATTGTTTTCGTCCAATGGTAACACTCTTGTCGTGTTTATAAGATGTTGGTTCGTATCTCACAGGCAACCATCAACTTTTTTCTTTTCAAAGATTTATTTTTTAACTCTTTATTCTTTTACTCTTTTACTTGTTTCAGTCATTTGACTGCGGCCATGCTGGAGCACCGCCTTTAATCGAGCAACTCGACCCCTGGAGTTATCCTTTTGTAAGCCCAGTACTTATTCTATCGGTCCCTTTTGCCGAACCGCTAAGTAACGGGGACATAAACACACCAGCATCGGTTGTCAAGCAATGCTAGGGAAACAACACAGACACACAAACACACACACGCATATATATATATATATATATATATATATATATATATATATTATTATATATAT
>NC_043015.1:49487956-49515456 GCF_006345805.1 Octopus sinensis
TCGCCTATAGACGGTGCTCCAGTCAAATTACTGAAACAAGTAAAAGAGTAAAAGCGTAAGAGTATATAGGTTTAACGCACGAAAATCTCGGCCCTTGAGTCATATATAGATTTCTGTGTATATTACTCTTTTACTCTTTTACTCTTTTACTCTTTTACTCTTTTACTTGTTTCAGTCATTTGACTGCGGCCATGCTGGAGCACCGCCTTAATCGAGCAAATCGACCCCGGGACTTATTCTTTTGTAAGCCCAGTACTTATTCTATCGGTCTCTTTTGCCGAACCGCTAAGTAACGGGGACGTAAACACATCAGCATCGGTTGTCAAGCAATGCTAGGGGGACAAACACAGACATACAAACATACACGCACACACACATATATATACATATATACGACAGGCTTCTTTCAGTTTCCGCCTACCAAATCCATTCACAAGGCATTGGTCGGCCCGGGGCTATAGCAGAAGACACTTGCCCAAGGTGCCACGCAGTGGGACTGAACCCGGAACCATGTGGTTGGTTAGCAAGCTACTTACCACACAGCCACTCCTTCTGGATTTCCAGTTCTAATCTTCACGAATCTCAGATATTTATAGAACTAGCGAGTCACATTTCTATCGCTGAGACTTAGATCCTACATCGTCAGCCATATTGCCTGAATAGGCTAAAAATAAAAACATTCTTCGGCGTAAGTAAACGTTCTATCATCAATAATAATAATAATAATAATAATAATAATAATAATAATAATAATAATAATAATAATAATAATAATAAGCAACAGCAACAGTGGATAAGAATCTCAGGAAATTGTTGGCTCTAAAAAGCACTTAAATCAGCGTCCACGAATCCAATATGCGTGTTCTTTGATGGACATCTTTGTATTCTCTTCGAAATGGTGAGTGTGAAATGAAAATAACTAAAAATAGCTTTCATGACGTTTATAAATGGCGATTTCAATTTATTTCCGTTGTTGTTTTGCTTTAGTTTTTTTTAATTGTTTTTGATATTTTTTTTCAATGAAATCCTTGGTAAGTACTGCTTGATAATAAATATTTGCTTTATTTTCACGACAGTGTACATATATGTGTGCAGGCGTGAGTGTATGTGTGTATGTATATGCATGTCATTGTCCAGTTTTATATCAAGACTAGCAGTATCGCCCGGCGTTGCTCGGGTTTGTAAGGGAAATAACTATATAAGCATTTTTAGAGAGTTACTTCCCTTATAGATGCCAATTCGGGCTTTCTTAGCCATTTCTGCTTTGGTGTCTTCAAGCCATGAAGTCGTTGTTCTAAAAGAACGCTGGTCTCCTTGACAACGCTTTACGACGTTGATTTCCTTACACTCCCTTCCCCACAGAAGGGGGAGAAGCAAGCAACACAGGTGCAGGTGTGACCATGGACGCCAACTCCGCCGCCATCGACACACGAAAAATTATGCATTAAAATGGAATAAAAAATTATGTTAAATTATTTTTAAAATCGTAGACTCATCGTAGACGCGCGCTAATACTCAGACGGGCTCGATATGAATCACGACTATAAGATACCCGAATTTGGTTAAACTGCACCACAAAATGTGGGAGTAGTTAGGAATCTAAATCGAAGGGGACAGACACTCACACAACTACAGTTTTATATATATAGATTCCTTGCCAATAGAAAAAGAGCCGCTTTCTAATCTGGATCCAAGTCTCCTTCTAAGGAATTTCAACATCAACAGCAGGGTATTTTTGTTTGTATTTATGTATGTATGTATGTATGTTTGTTTGTATATGTGTGTAGATTTATATGTTTTGTTTTATGCATGTATTCTCATGCCGTGTAGAAAACAAACAGATGTATTAGTATAACGCTCGGGAATTGAAAAAGTCTTTAATGTTTCGAGCCTGCGCTCTTCCACAGAAAGGAACACAGAAAGAAACAAGGAGAGAGAAAAAGTGTATTCAGTTGCTAGCGATCTATCAAGGTGAATATCTATGTGTGTGTGTGTGTGCGCGCATTGTGTGTGTATTTGTGCATGTGTAAAGGAAAAAAAGTGGCACAGAGGGGCGACAACAAATTTACGAGAAAACGAGTCAAGACAAACGAACGTAAATGCGCCCTATCCCTCATCAGCTGTTAATCAAATATCACGACAATTTCGACACATACATAGAAACACACATATACAGACGTACATACACAGACATGTACTCACATACTCTCTCTCTCTCTCTCTCCACACACACACACACACACCGCTCGCGCGTAAGCAGTAGCGCATGCACTTATATGAAATTTGTACTAAGGAAGACAACAGTTATATTAGCCCCTTGACCTTAATTCAGGACTGGTACTTTAATTTATCGACTGCAGAAGGAGGAAAGGCGACCTGGGCGAGATTTGAACTTAGAGCATAAATTATTGTAACTAAATGCTGCAAGGTATATTCATGAGTTTGATTAAGCAGGTGATGCATTTATATGTTCATACGTTCGACGTGGGAAGAAGGTGTACCTGACGTTTCGGAATTAATTCTTCGTCAGAAGGAAAATCACTGATTCGATTTTACATTAGGTTTATATACATATATTCAATTAGAGACATATATGACGATATTTATGAATGGGTTGAGCTATGTATATATGTTTATGTGTATGTTTGTATGTATGTGTATGTTTATGAGAGAGAGAAGAGGAGAGAGAGAGATAGCGTGCTTGTGTGTGAGAGAAGAGGAGGAGAATGGGGCGAGATAGGGGACAGAGGGGGGACAGAGGGGAGAGAGGGGAGAGGGGAGAAAGAGAGAGGGGGAGAAATGAGGAGAGACGGGAGAGGGGAGAAAGGAAGAGAGAGTGAGAAAGAGGAGAAATGGGGCGAGGGGAGAGTGGAGGAGGAGATGGGGAGGGAAAGAGGGGGAGGGAGAGGGGGGTAAGAGAGGAGGAGGGAGGGAGAGAGGGGGTAAGAGAGGAGAGGGGATGGGATTGAGAGAGAGGGGAGGTAGAGAGAGGGAAGAGAGAGAGGAAAGGGGGGGAAGAGAGCAAGAGAAGTAATAACTTTTGGTAAGGTGTCAGTATGTATTCGATCCCACTGTATTTAACCTTACAGAAATCCTCGTTCATGTCGTTGGTAGGATACTGCTTACATAC
Source organism: Octopus sinensis (assembly GCF_006345805.1). Classification (NCBI taxonomy): domain Eukaryota; kingdom Metazoa; phylum Mollusca; class Cephalopoda; order Octopoda; family Octopodidae; genus Octopus; species Octopus sinensis. The sequence continues at coordinate 49,491,087 of NC_043015.1, forward strand.
GAAAGCTCCTTCAAAGAAAACGAAAGAGAGGAAGAAAGCAAAAGTAATACAACGCTGATAAAGGCTGATCTGTAAGTACGCCTTCTCTCAAATTTCAGTCAACGATTAGCAAACAGAATTTGAAAGACAAATAATTTTGGCTTTGACCAGATGAAGTCAGACAGCCGTCGACTGATTAAAACAGGTTTGTTTGCTTTTGTTTGCTAGTGAGACATTTGTCTTATGTCAATAAAACTAATTGTTATCTCTTTTGGTCTTGCTCGCAGTTTGCTGCGGTGGCAAACGACATGGAGACAAAGCGGACATGTTTGAAAATTTGTAAAAGAGTAAAGAGTAAACGTTGACTTTCACCAAGAAAGTATAATAAATATAAAGTAGAAAAGGGGCGGTGAGCTGGTAGAATAGTTAACACGCCGAGCGAAATGCCTAACGGTATTTCGTCTGCCGTTACGTTCTGAGTTCAAATTCCGCCGAGGTCGACTTTGCCTTTCATCCTCTCGGGGTCGATTAAATAAGTACCAGTTACGCACTGGGGTCGATGTAATCGACTTAATCCGTTTGTTTGTCCTTGTTTGTCCCTTCTATGTTCAGCCCCCTGCCGGCAATAAAGAAATAAATATTGAGTAGGGAAGAAGATAAAAATAAATATATAAAAAAATTAAAAAGTAAAGTCAATATTAATCTATCGCCTGTCCCCTGTAGAACATGTGATACACAAGAAATATTTCACTGGTCTCCATGCATAATATGGCACACATTCCCAGTGTTTTAAACAACTAGAATAACTTGGAACTTATGAAAAGAGCGTTACGTAACAAAAGCTAACTCAAAGTCCGAAAACAAAGATGGACGTTTAAGACAAACCTATGAAGAGACGAGTAGTGGACTGTTCCAGGAAGAGTTAACACTTTGCCTGTCATTTGTACAACGTGTAATAAACCGGACATATTTCCCTGGCGTCTATACATCGTGTATGATACACATTCCCAATTGTTTCCAACTACGAGAGTAATTTAGAACTTATGAAAGAAAACCTTTATTTTACCCAAAACGTATGAAACAAGGGCAAACTAAAAGTCTGAAAACAAGCGTGGGTGTTTAGGATAAGGTATGATAAGCCTGTTGATTTCTTTTAAGACATAGTATGTTACTCTCGTTTACTCTTTTACTTGTTTCAGTCATTGGGCTGTGGCCATGCTGGGGCACCGCCTTTAGTCGAGCAAATCGACCCCAGGACTTATTCTTTGTAAGCCTGGTACTCATTCCATAAGTCACTTTTGCCGAACCGCTAAGTTACGGGGACGTAAACACACCAGCATCGGTTGTCTAGCGATGTTGGGGGGGGGGGGACAAACACAGACGCACAAACACATACACACACATATATATATACATATACATATACATATATACGATGGGCTTCTTTCAGATTCCGTCTACCAAATCCACTCACGAGGCTTTGGTTGGCCCGAGGCTATAGTAGAAGACACTTGCCCAAGGTGCCACGCAGTGGGACTGAACCCGGAACGATGTGGTTAGTAAGCAAGCTACTTACCACACAGCCACTCCTTATCTAGTATTGATATTTTCTAATATGATCTGGTGTGATATGAGACTAATTCGGCTGCTATTTCTAATATGCCTACCGACTGCATAGTAGCTCCCAACTTTAGCTCCTATCCTTTTTAATAAATCTGGATGCGAAGGTTTCAATGTCGTCCTGGAATTGGTATGTTAATCTCTGTAAATTCTTTGTACAGTTAGAGGGTTAGGCATTATCTTCCTGGTAAAGATTGTGCGATTGCTTCATGTGTACTTCAGTTACCGCCATCGTTTCTCGAATTATACAAGCAATTCGGGAGTTTGAGGACCTGGAATTGTTGTTTGTAAGACCAGAAAATGATTTTGTAAAACTAGAACTAGTTTCAGTAATATAATAAGTCGCAACCAGTTTTTGATCCGTGACACGGCGAGACTTTTAGAATTCTTTGTAAGTTAGTATCAATAAAATACACCGCACACACATTATCTATGTATATGTGTATATATATATATATATATATTATATATATATATATATATATATATATATATTATATATATATATATATATATATATATATTATACACACACACACATATACAATATAAAACAGACTTCTTTCAGTTTCCATCAACCAAATCCATTCACAATGCTTTGGTCGACCCATGGTTATAGTTGAAGACACTTGCCCAAGGTGCTCCGCAGTGGGACTGAACCCGAAACTATGTAGTTGAGAACCACACTGCCATATTTACGCACACATATATATATAACACATACATGTGTGTGTAGGGGGGTGTAACATATACATACATACATGCATACATACATACATACATACTACATACATACATACATACATACATGCATGCATGCATACATACATACATACATACATACATACATACTACATACATACATACATACATACATACATACATACATACATACATATATATATATATATATATATATATATATATATATATATATATATAGATATATATATATATATATATATATATAATATATATATATATATATATATAACGTATTCGGCTGCGACAAACACAACTTTATACTGAGGTCAGAAGCGATCTGCTGTTTCCATATCGATTCAGCCATCCTCAGTTATATATAATGACTGACAACAACAACAGCAGCAACAACAACAACAACACCAATAACAATTCGTTTCTCTGATATATTCAATGCATTCGTGATTATTTTGTTTTCTATATTTAATAAATATATTCACATAATTTACGTAATGGAAGCCATACTTCTTTTAGTTGGTTGTGGTATTTTTAAAATACCAATTATGGTTATGTTATTTTGTATCTAGCGTGATCACCGAATTCGAAACATCCAGTAGTTATTGAATTAGTGGAATCTGTACTTTAAATATATACACACAATGTAGAGGAACTGCATCGTGATTCGGTTTGCTCGCTGGCTTGCGTGTTTTAAACACCCAGCTGAAGCTCATATACATTCGATTGTCGTCCTCGTAACACAATAAAATATTCAACAAGCATTCGCCTGCTAAAGAAAAGCTAATATTCCCTTACAATAATGACTCGCAGGCATAATGGAGGAATTAATTAATTTTACTCGGAATTCTTACAGCGAATAATATTTATCAATAATTGCAACACGACACATCTTGTGGCTTTTACGAATATTAACTGGCAATTTACATTCTACATCCAATATCACTTGGTTAAATATTGGAAGAGCTAGAAAATGTTTATTATATTTCTTAGCAATATTAATGTCATTTTAGCAGAGAGGAGAAGGGGAAGAAGGGGGAAAAAGAAGCGGAAGAAACATAGAGGCAGCACGATTGTGGCATATTATAATACGATAACATACATATGTTACTGTCGTTTCGAGATTGCCAAGCGTGTACGACTATAGACGTACAAGTGTGCTGTAAACAGGAATATTTCTTCTACCTGAACACAGAATAGCTCACAGGAGACAATGATAATGGCTGACGCTTTCTAAACAAGAGAAAAATAGGAAATGTGCACAATAAGACACCTCAGAGACGCTATTGCGCAAGCAAGCGTTCACGCACACACGCACACACAGCAGACACACGAACAGAAAGAGCTTGCGCCCTCTCACACACACACACACACATATATATATATATATTATATATATATATATATATATATATATATGTATATATATACACATACATATATATATATATATATATACGCATATATATATATATTATATATATATATATATATATATATGGTATATATATAGTGTGGTGTATATATATATATAAATATTTATGTATATATATATATGTACACATACATATATATATATATATACACACACACACATAAACGCACACATAGACATATGCACACATCCTCTCGCACACACGCATATACGCACACCCACACACACGCACGCACTCACCATACGCAGGAGTGCATACGCACAGCGTGCGCGTTCGCTCGCACATACACACATATATACTTACACATACTGACAGGTATATATTCACACGCACACATACATGCATACACACGCACATACCCATGCACACACACACACAAACACACACACACACACACACACACACACACACACACACACACACACACACTCACGCACGCACACGCACACACACTCACATACACACACAAAGTGATTCCAGGCAGAGATTTAATGATGAATAACAATCAGTTCTGTTTCGTTCTCAGAGATTAACTTACCAATTCCCGGACGACAAGGAAACTCTCGCATCCCGGCTTACCAAAAGGCGATACGAGTTAAAGTGGAGAGCCACTATGCGGTTGGTAGACGTGTTAGAAATAGCAGTCACAGATATTTCCTTGACGCCATGCCGACAATTTTGGATTTTGGCACAGAGGTGAAGGTGCGTAGCTTAGTGGTTAATGTGTTCGCTTCACAATCGTAAGGTCGTTGTGTCCTTGAGCAAGACACTTTATTTCAGTCATTTGACTGCGGCCATGCTGGAGCACCGCCTTTAGTCGAAGAAATCGACCCCAGGACTTAATCTTTGTCAGCCTAGCACTTATTTTATCCTTTTCTTTTGACAAACCGCTAAGTTACGGGTACATAAACATACCAGCATCGGTTGTCAAACGATTTCACTGACATTTATCGCTGACCAAAATCTCAAATCCCACCTGGACCTCTTAGAAAAAAGATGATTCAGTAGAACCTCGTAGTACGAGTGCACCACTGTGCGAGTAATTTGCCCAACGAGCCGAGACTCGTGCGAATTTTTGTCTTGAAGTACGAGCAGAAATCCGCAGTACGAGCACACAAGTCGAGGTCGACTTTGCCTTTCATCCTTTCCGGGTCGATTAAATAAGTACCAGTTACGCACTGGGGTCGATGTAATCGACTTAATACGTTTGCCTGTCCTTGTTTGTCCTCCCTATGTTTAGCCCCTTGTGGGTAGTAAAGAAATAGGTATTTCTTCTAGCTTTACGTTCTGAATTCAAATTCCGCCGAGGTCGACATTGCCTTTCATCCTTTCGGGCTCGATAAATTAAGTACCAGTTGCGTACTGGGGTCTATCTAATCGACAGGGCCCCTTCCACCAAAGGAAATAGATCTTCCTTATGATGTATCCACTGGATCGCTTTCGGGCTGATATTTAGGAATTAACACTAGCCTTCCCTCAAGCTTTACATACATAATGCAATCTCACAAAGTTCAAGTTTCTGGTAGGGTAATAATCCCTTCTACTGTAGGCACAAAGCCTGAAATTTGGGGATGGAGGAATAATCTTTCAGGTAGTTCAGTTAATAAAGCCAGTTTACATATTTCTTTTGCAGTTTCATTTTCATAATTGTCACTTTACCTGTAACTACACCTTTTCTGTTTTAAATAATATAAAAAATTTTTAAAAAGTGGTTTTGTGGGGCTGGAACGGATTAATTATATTTTAGTTAATTTCAGTGGGGAAAATTGATTTGTAAAACGAGTAAATCGTAAGACGAGCTCGGTCATGGAACGAATTAAACTGTAGCCGATTCGTTGAAGGCGTTACTCTAGCAAGAGGCTTGTTTCCCAACCACATGGTTCCGGGTTCAGTCCCACTGCGTGGCACCTTGGCCAAGTGTCTTCTGCTACAGCCTTGTGAGTGGATTAGGTAGACGGAAATTGAAAGAAGTCCGTAGTGTATATGTATATGTATGTCTCATATATACTATGGGCTTCTTTCAGTTTCCATCCACCTAATCCACTCACAAGGCTTTGGTCAGCCCGAGGCTGTAGCAGAAGACACTTGCCCAAGGTGCCACGCAGTGGGACTGAACCCGGAACCATGTGGTTGGGAAACAAGCCCCTTGCTAAAGTAACGCCTTCAACGAATCGGCCACAGTATATTTTTCTTTTTAAATCCTTGTACTTATTCTGTCGTATACTTCTGTCGAACCGCTACGTTACGGGGACGTAAAAATACCAACACCGGTTATCAATATGTTGTGTCTGTGTTTGTGCCCCCACCCGACATCGGTTAACAACCGATGCTGGTATGTTTATGTACCCGTAACTTAGCGGTTTGTCAAAAGAGAAGGATAAAATAAGTGCTAGGCTGACAAAGAATAAGTCCTGGGGTCGATTTCTTCGACTAAAGGCGGTGCTCCAGCATGGCCGCAGTCAAATGACTGCAACGGGTAAAGGAATCTAAACAACAATAACAACAACAACAGCAACAACAACCAGCGTAACCAGAACAACAGCAACAACAACAGCATCAGCAGCAACGACATCAGTAGCTAACCTCACTACTCTCATAGATGCATGCTGGATGCTGGTATGTCACAGATATTTCCTTGATGCCATGCCGACAATTTTGGATTTTGGCACAGAGGTGAAGGTGCGTGGCTTGGTGGTTAATGTGTTCGCTTCACAATCGTAAGGTCGTGTGTTCGATTGCTGTCGACACGTTGTGTCCTTGAGCAAGACACTTTTTTTCAGTCATTCGACTGCGGCCATGCTGGAGCACCACCTTTAGTCGAAGAAATCGACCCCAGGACTTATTCTTTGTCAGCCTAGCACTTATTTTATCCTTCTCTTTTGACAAACCGCTAAGTTACTGGTATTTCCTTACAGATATTTCCTTGATGCCATGTGTTCGCTTCACAATCGTAAGGTCATGAGTTCGATTCCTGTCGACACGTTGTGTCCTTGAGCAAGACACTTTATTTCACTTTCAGTCCACTCAGCTGGCAAAAAATGAGTAGTAGCTGTAATTCAAAGGGGCCAGCAACATTGTCACATTCTGTGTCACACTGAATCTCCCTAACAACTACGTTATGGGCACGCGTTAGCGCGCCGGGCGAAATGCTTAGCAGTATTTCATCTGCCGTTACGTTCTGAGTTCAAATTTCGCCGAGGTCGACTTTGCCTTTCATCCTTTCGGGGTCGATAAATTAAGTACCAGTTACGCACTGGGGTCGATGTAATCGACTTAATACGTTTGTCTGTCCTTGTTTGTCCTCTCTGTGTTTAGCCCCTTGTGGGTAGTAAAGAAATAGGTATTTCATCTGCCGCTACGTTCTGAGTTCAAATTTCGCCGAGGTCGACTTTGCCTTTCATCCTTTCGGGGTCGATTAAATAAGTACCAGTTACGCACTGGAGTCGATGTAATCGACTTAATACGTTTGTCTGTCCTTGTTTGTCCTCTCTATGTTTAGCCCCTTGTGGGTAGTAAAGAAATAGGTATTTCTTCTGTATTCACGTTCTGAATTCCAATTCCGCCGAGGTCGACATTGCCTTTCATCCTTTCGGGGTCGATAAATTAAGTACCAGTTGCGTACTGGGGTTTATCTAATCGACAGGGCCCCTTCCACCAAAATTTATGCCTCGTGCCTTGAGTAGAAAGGATTATTACAGTGCTGAGCTGCACTGTCAACGGTAACAATTTACTGTTTTTATGTGGTCGGAGTCAGCAAGAACTTCGTATGTTCGCCATAAACGCAACGTAATCTTGACGGTGCAAAACGAATCATTAATCCTTTGGCAAGCATTCAAGAATTATCAGCTAAAATCCAAATGTGAATTTCCTCAAGCCAAAATGTTATTGTTATGTGGAATGCCATATATTTAGTTTGAATAATGGAGATAAAATAGCATACTTGAAATTGGAGCTTCCCAGAACAAGAAAGTTCATTGACTTTCGCAGGAAATCTAATCCGAGAAATTTAACATATCTACGTTATGTCTAAAGATTTAGGAAAGAATCGCTAAGCTGAAACTCTTAAGAGCTCAATGTCGAGCGATTGTTGCAAAAGGCTTCAGGCAACGAAGTAGAAACACTGAGACAACGAAGAATTTTCTAAGTCTTCATTCATTCTGCCAGAAATAGCAGTCAGTTCTTCTTCATATTTCACTTTAAGGTCTTAACGAAAAAAAAGAATACATTAAATGACGCAGACTCAGATACACTAAGCCTGAAGAATAAAATAAGATGGGATGGTCACGGTTAGATTAGATTATGATCAATGGCTTGTTTTGAGTAAGGCTGAAGTGTGGTTGCGTAGCAAATACTATCACACGCACACATTCACACACACACACAAACACACACACACACACACACGCACGCACACACACACACACATTCACACACACACACATTCACCCGCACTCACACACGCAGGCACGCAAACACTCATATGTGTGTACGCGTTTGTGTAGTTCCGTACTGTCTAGAGACCGTGGACCCTTTTGGACGGTCAAGCGATTTCACTGACATTTATCGCTGACCAAAATCACATTGTGGAGGCGCAATGGCCCAGTGGTTCGGGCAGCGGACACGCGGTCGGAGGATCACGGTTTCGATTCCCAAACCGGGCGTTGTGTGTGTTTATTGAGCGAAAACACCTAAAAAATCTCTCACTCTTTCTTCCTGTTTCTTGAATAACGCTGCGATGGACTGGCGTCCCGTCCAGCTCGAGGGAACACATACGCCACAGAAACCGGGAAACCGGGCCCATGAGCCTGGCTAGGCTTGAAAAGGGCGTATAAATAGTAAATAAAAATCACATCACACCCGCCCAACTGAATTGGAACGCCGAGCTGTTGTTGAAATGGTTACTACTCCTTTACGACTAAATGCACTGCTCTGAGTGGCTGTATGCAAATGAGTTCATTACTGGTGTCCGGAACTCTGATGGGAAAAAGAATTTCGCGTCCGGGAACCGAAACCACTGTCTTGCGATCAGGAGTGCAAGCCCGAACCAACAGGCCACGCGTCTTCATATATATAGGTGTGGCTGTGTGGTAAGAAGTTTGCTTCCCAGCCACGTTGTTCCAGATTCAGTTCCACTACGTGGCACGTTGGGCAAGTGTCCTATACTACAGCCTTGGGCCGACCAAAGCCTTGTGAGTGGGTTTGGTAGACGGAAACTGAAAAAGCCTGTTTTGTGCGTGTGTGTATATATATATATATATATATATATATATATATGATTTTTGATTTTGATTTTTCCGGTTTCAGCTAATGAGCTGTGGCCATGCTGGAGCACCGCCGTTAGTCGAGCAAATCGACCCTGGGACTTATTCTTTGTAAGCCCAGTACTTATTCTATCGGTCTCTTATTGCCGAACCGCTAAGTGACGGAGACGTAAACACACCAGCATCTGTTGTCAAGCAATGCTAGGGGGACAAACACAGACACACAAATACACACACACACACATATATATATATATATATATATATATATACATATATACGACAGGCTTCTTTCAGTTTCCGTCTACCAAATCCACTCACAAGGCATTGGTCGGCCCGGGGCTATAGCAGAAGACACTTGCCCAAGATGCCACGCAGTGGGACTGAACCCAGAACCACACAGCCACTCCTGCGCCTATATATATATATAGGAGAGTTCACGAAAAAAAAAAACAAAAGACGAAGATAGGTGGTGTACAAAACAAACAGATGTATTAGTATAACGCTCAGGAATAGAAAAAGTATTTTACGTTTCGAGCCTACGCTCTTCTACAGAAAGGGACACAGATATAAATGTTATATGAGTATAAAGCCGTAATCTCTTTCTCTTACATATATATGTGTATGTCTCTGTATGTGTGTATCTGTGTGTGTCTTTGCATCAGTTTTTGTCCCCCGTCACATTTGACACACTTGTGTTTACGGCCCTGTAACCTAGTGATTCCGCATAACAGACCGATAGAATAAGTACCAGGTTTTAATAAAAGTGCTAAAAACTCTTCAAAGCGCGTAGCGATGCATTAAAATATTTATAAATTTCATCCGTGGATTATTATTATTATTATTATTATTATTTTTAGTAGTAGTAGTAGTAGTATAGTAGTAGTAGCAGCAGCAGCAGCAGTAGTAGTAGTAGTAGTAGTAGTAGTAGTAGTAGTATAGTGGTGGTGGTGGTGGTGGTGGTGGTGGTAGTAGTAGTAGTAGTAGTAGTAGTAGTAGTATATGCGGCCCCGAATTTTATCCTGCATGAGCTAAATTGAAACCAATTGACTGGTCCACTCGTGTCTGGCATGAATAGTGACAGTTATAGTAAGTAGAGACAACAGAAATATATATATATATAATATATATATATATATAATATATATATATATATATATAATATATATATATATATATATATATATATATATATATATAAACAAGTAAATGAAAACACAATTATAGAAAAGAGATTTATATTAGCCGAGTGACAGAATTAATTAAATGAATTAATAATGAAGGTATGAACTGTCGCTTAACTTGTCAAATATTTGTGTTCAATTCAAAAGGAAAAAATCTTTTCCTTGTCAAAAATGTTGACCTTTATAAAATGACATTAATTGAAGCAAACATCTCTCTTCGTTTCATTCTTTACGATTTTTGCTACAACAAATACGCCAGCTGGTTTTCATATCCTGCATTTTACTATTTTATTTTTTTTTATATTCTTGCTGCATTTTTTTTTTGAGTATTTTATAAGGACGTCTTTTTTTATTTATTCTTTTTCTTGTTTGTTTGGAGAAGTGTTGTGTCCTAATTTTTCTAGTTTCTATGTTAACTCGGTACTCGACTGAGAGAGTCCCGTTGCCCCTGTGGGCCCGATAGACACCCGAACTAGTTTACTGGTTCAGTCGATGTTGTTCTAAAGAAAGACACGGCTGATGGTGGAATCAATAAAATGCTCAACACTAAGCCGAGGAAATAGATGACTCTTATGATGTATCCACTGAAACGCTTTCGGGTTGACATTTAAGAATTAATACTAGCCTTCCCTCAAGCTTTACATACATAATGCAATCTCACAAAGTTCAAGTTTCTGGTAGGGTAATAATCCCTTCTACTGTAGGCACAAAGCATGACATTTGGGGATGGAGGAATAATCCATTACATAACACCCAGTGTTCAACTGGTACTTATTCCATCGAACCCCATGGCATGATACGCAAAGTCGACCTTGGTAGAATTTGAACTCAGAACGTAAAGAGGACCAAATGCCGCTAAGAATTTTGTCCCGCGTGCAAAAGATTCTTTTCTACTCTAGGCACAAGGCCTGAAATTTTGGGGGAAGAGCCAGTCGATTACATCGACCCCAGTACGCAACTGAAACTTAATTTATCGACCCCGAAAGGATGAAGGACAAAGTCGACTTCGGTGGAATTTGAACACAGAACGTAAAGAGGACCAAATGCCGCTAAGCATTTTGTCCCGCGTGCAAAAGATTCTTTTCTACTCTAGGCACAAGGCCTGAAATTTTGGGGGAAGAGCCAGTCGATTACATCGACCCTAGTACGCAACTGAAACTTAATTTATCGACCCCGAAAGGATGAAAGACAAAGTCGACCACGGTGTAATTTGAACTCAGAACGTAAAGAGGACCAAATGCCGCTAAGAATTTTGTCCCGCGTGCAAAAGATTCTTTTCTACTCTAGGCACAAGGCCTGAAATTTGGGGAGAAGAGCCAGTCGATTACATCGACCCCAGTACGCAACTGAAACAACTTAATTTATCGACCCCGAAAGGATGAAAGACAAAGTCGACTTCGGTGGAATTCGAACACAGAACGTAAAGTGGTTCAAATGCCCGAGATCCTAGAAGTCCCACAGGCAGACAGACAGAACGGATTTTATATAAGAGATTATCGTAAGATATCTTTATATATAAAAGTCAAGTTGTGTGTCTGTCTCCTACGATTTAGATTCCTAACTACTCCCACATTTTGCGCTGCAGTTTAACCAAAACCGGGTATCTTATAGTCGTGATTCATATCGAGCCCTTCTGGGTATTAGCTAGCGTCTACGATGAGTCTACGATTTTAAAAAGAATTTACTATCATTTTTTTCCATTTTAATGCATTTTTTCGCTATTATATAAGGGAAGTAACTCTCTAAAAATGTCTACGATGAGTCAACGATTTAAAAAAAAATTTTTGGCTATAACTCTCTAAAAATGCTTATATAGTTATTTCCCTTACAAACCCGAGCAACGCCGGGCGATACTGCTAGTTTATCTATATTTACCATTATTTATGTTTACATTCATTCAGCCAAAAAAGATTAAAAAAAACAAACACACACACACAGAAAAAAATATAAGAATAAGAATAAATATAAGAAAATATAAGAAAACAATAGTACGACTGTATAAAGAATGTGACCGTGCATAGTCTACAGTTTTACTTCGGACGTGATTTACTATCTTATCAATTTAATACCACAAACTAGATTAATAGTTCATTATTGTTTCCTTTATCTTTATCTTCTTTCGTTCTTTATTTATCTGTAAATTACTATTAAACACATACAATATTATTTAAATGAATTCACTTGGTCTTTTCAGCTCTAAGTTATTCAGTCATTACAGCAAACTTGCGGGTGAGAGAAAATTTTTTTGCAAAGAGCAAACAGTCTAAGCTGAAAATATAAACGTGTCTCGAATGACCTTGCCGCTTGGTGTTTTTGTATTGTTTTGTTTCGTGTTTTTTTTTCTAGTTTTATTTTTATTTCTGTCATTTTTATTTTTATTTTTTCATTGATATGCCAATGAATCTAGTCACGTAAACGAGATATTTACACTGCCGACATATTCGGCTGGATATTCCAGTCACAATCTCGACAAGTACTCCTGTATGTTGTAGCAAGTTTACCGTCCGTCTCGGCAGACATATTTTTGTGGTTTTCAAACAAGAGACAACAACAACAATAATAATAATAATAATAATAATAATAATAATAATAATAATAATAATAAAATAATAATAATAATAAAAAATAACAATGATGATAATAATAATAATAATAATAATAATAATAATAATAATAATAATAAAATAACAATGATGATAATAATAATAATAATAATAATAATAATAATAATAATATAATAATAATAATAAAATAACAATGATGATAATAATAATAATAATAATAATAATAATAATAATAATATAAAATAACAATGATGATAATAATAATATAACTAATAATAATAATAATATAATAATAATAAAATAATAATAATAATAATAAAATAACAATGATGATAATAATAATAATAATAATAATAATAAAATAACAATGATGATAATAATAATAATAATAATAATAATAATAATAATAATAATAATAATAATAATAACAAAAACACCAGGACTTACAAACACATATAACATACAGAAAATTGCACTACTAGGCACTGCACACATCCTACGCAGAACACTTTCCATACAATAACCATCAGAGCATCACAGCAAATCACAGCCCATACCCAAGGCACACAGAGCTGCGCTCGGTAGTGAAGTGAAAGCACGCTATAAAAATAAAACTACTGAATGATAATAATAATAATAATAATAATAATAATAATAATAATAATAATAATAATAATAATAGTCATGCGCTGTTTATCTTGATATGAGATCACCATGTCGCGCACATATGGTTGTGATGCATGTATGTGCCTGGTGTACCCTTATCAGACGGGTAGTCATGACGGGTATACTGGGCTTCGTATATTTTACCCCAGTGTCACTTTGATGGCATACACTGCTCTCTCACTCAATAATAATAATAATAATAATAATAATAATAATAATAATAATAATGAAAATGATAATAATAATAATAAAATATAATAATAAGATATATATTTAGGCGTTTGAGTGACTGTGTGGTAAGTAGCTTGCTTACGAACCACATGGTTCCGGGTTCAGTCCCACTACGTGGCACCTTGGGCAAGTGACTTCTGTTATAGCCTCGGGCCGACCAACAGACGGAAAATGAAAGAAGCCCGTCGCATATATATATATATGTATATATATATATATATATATATACGTATGTATGTATGTATATGTACGTGTGTGTATATGTTTGTGTGTCTGTGTTTGCCCCCCACCTCCACCCCAACATCGCTTGACAACCGATGGTGGTGCGTTTACGTTCCCGTTAGCTAGCGGTTCGGCAAAAGAGACCGATAGAATGAGTACTAGGCTTACAAAGAATAAGTCCTCGGGTAGTAAAGAAATAGGTATTTCGTCTGTCTTTATGTTTTGAGTTCAAATTCCTGCCGAGGTCAACTTTGCCTTTCATCCTTTCGGGGTCGATATTTTAAATACCAGTTTCATACTGGGGTCGATCTAATCGACTGGACCCCTCCTTAAAAATTTCGGGCTTTGTACCCAGAGTAGAAAAGATGATTTCTTGGTGTTCGTTTCTGTTTTATTCCCTTAATACATTGCTTCCAGTTCATTATTGTCCTCTGACATTCTTGTTGTTGCTGCCCTGTTTGTTGTTGTTGTTGTTGTAGAAGTGGTGGTGGTGGTGGTGGTGGTGGTCGTCGTCGTCGTCGTAGTGGTGGTCGTGGTGGTGGTAGACTGTAGTGGCAGCTGTAGCGGCAGTTTGGATGGATGGTCGTGGTGGTGGTGGTGGATGGTTGCGGTGGTGGTGGTTGCTGCTGTGTGAGCGAACGGTCTCCGTCCCTGAGCTCGCAAGAAGAGGGGAGAAGTCCGAACCGTGGTCCTTTGCTATTCGTAAGACCCGCAGAAGAAGAAAGCAGGTCAACCCCCGACACCGAGAGCGTCGACGGATGGATGAATGCGCATCCAGGCTCAGCGGTTGCGTAGGGAGTCGGGGACAAGAAACAGGAAGAAAGAGTGAGAGACAGTTGGGGCGAAAGAGTACAACAGGGGTCGCCCCCCCTGCCGAAGCCTAGTGGAGCTTTAGGTGTTTTCGCTCAATAAAACACAACAACGCCCTGTCTGGGAATCGAAACCGCGATCCTCCGACCGCGAGTTCCGCTGCCCTAACCATTGGGCCATTGCGTTCTCCACTGTTGCTGCTGCCTGTTTGATGTTGTTGTTGTGTTGTTGTGGTGGTGGTGGTCGTGGTGGTGGTGGTGGTCGTCGTCGTCGTAGTCGTGGTCGTGGTCGTGGTAGAGGTGTTGCACCTGTAGTGGCGGTTTTGGTGGATGGTGGTGGTGGTGATGGTGGGATGTTGCGGTGGTGGTGGAGAGGTGGTAAGGCTGCTGATTTTAGGCGTAGCTTTGTCGGTCGGGTCGGCTAGCCTTTCACCGCTTCTTTCGGTTCTGCCGACTTTTCTAGGGATTTTCTTGTTGTTTCTTTTTTACTCTTCACCTTCGGCTTTTCGGGCCCCACTCCACCTTTACGACCGTCGGCCATGCTGTTAGTTTCTGATGATGATGATGATGATGATGATGATGATGATGATCATCATCATCATCATCATCATCATCATCATGAGGAGTACGACGGATAACCTTTGCTGCTGATGATGGTGATGCTGATGATGAGGATGACGTGGATGATGATGATAAATGATGATGGTGGTGGTGGTGGAGATGATGATAATAATGAAAATGAGGATTGTGATGATGATCGTGGTGGGGGGGGTGGTGGTAGTGGTGGGGAAGATGATGATGATGATGGTAGTGGTGACGGTGGATTACAATGGTGGGTGATGATGTGGTGTTGGTGGTGGTGGTGGTGGTGGTGGTGGTGGTGTGGTGGTGGTCGTCGTCGTCGTCGTAGTGGTGTGTCGTGTGGTGGTAGACTGTAGTGGCAGCTGTAGCGGCAGTTTGGATGGATGGTCGTGGTGGTGGTGGTGGATGGTTGCGGTGGTGGTTGCTGTTGCTGTTGAGCGAACGGTCTCCGTCCCTGAGCTCGCAAGATGGGAGAAGTCCGAACCGTGGTCCTTTGCTATTCGTAAGACCCGCAGAAGAGAAAGCAGGTCAACCCCCGACACCGAGAGCGTCGACGGATGGATAATGCGCATCCAGGCTCAGCGTTGCGTAGGGAGTCGGGTGGACAAGAAACAGAAGAAAGAGTGAGAGACAGTTGGGGCGAAAGAGTACAACAGGGGTCGCCCCCCCCTGCCGAAGCCTAGTGGAGCTTTAGGTGTTTTCGCTCAATAAACACACACAACGCCCTGTCTGGGAATCGAAACCGCGATCCTCCGACCGCGAGTCCGCTGCCCTAACCATTGGGCCATTGCGTCTCCACTGTTGCTGCTGCCCTGTTTGATGTTGTTGTTGTTGTTGTTGTGGTGGTGGTCGTGGTGGTGGTGGTGGTCGTCGTCGTCGTAGTCGTGGTCGTGGTCGTGGTAGACGGTAGTGGCACCTGTAGTGGCGGTTTTGGTGGATGGTGGTGGTGGTGATGGTGGATGGTTGCGGTGGTGGTGGAGAGGTGGTAAGGCTGCTGATTTTAGGCGTAGCTTTGTCGGTCGGGTCGGCTAGCCTTTCACCGCTTCTTTCGGTTCTGCCGATCTTTTCCTTAGGGATTTTCTTTTGTTTCTTTTTTACTCTTCACCTTCGGCTTTTCGGGCCCCACTCCACCTTTACGACCGTCGGCCATGCTGTTAGTTTCTGATGATGATATGATGATGATGATGATGATGATGATCATCATCATCATCATCATCATCATCATCATGAGGAGTACGACGGATAACCTTTGCTGCTGATGATGGTGATGCTGATGATGAGGATGACGTGGATGATGATGATAAATGATGATGGTGGTGGTGGTGGAGATGATGATAATAATGAAAATGAGGATTGTGATGATGATCGTGGTGGGGGGGTAGTGGTGGGGAAGATGATGATGATGATGGTAGTGGTGACGGTGGATTACGATGGTGGGTGATGATGGTGGTGTTGGTGGTGGTGGTGGTGGTGGTGGTGATAGGTGATGGAGGATGATGATGATGATGATGATGATAGTGATGATAATGGTGGTGGTGGTGGTGGTGATAGATAATGACGATGATGATGACGATGCTCTTGTTATTGTTTTTCGACTGGTCTTCCTTTAAAATCCATGTCAGCGGTTTAGATGCAGACAGATGCCCCCTTCTCCTCCTCCTCCTCCTCCTCCTCCTCCTCCTCCTCCTCCTCCTCCTCCTCAGTTATGTTTTTACCATCCACGATTGTTTACTGATGTATCATTGTTTTTGTCCTTGTTGTTGTAAGACGATTAATGGGACCGATTATTTGAGGGAAATTTCGCTGTTGTTTCTAGCAGGTTGAGTCACGACATTAACCCGCGTTGCTGGCAGCAAATCCAGTGGTTGCTGCTGCTGATGGAAATGCAGCTACCGTTGCTACTGCTGCTGCTGCTGCTGTGCTGCTGCTGCTGCTGCTGCTGCTGCTGGTGATGCTGATGCTGATGCTGCTGTCGTTGCTGCCGTTGCTGCTCGTTCTTTCTTGTGGTTGTGGTGGTGAAGGAGATGGTGGTCTTGCAGAAACGTTAGCACGCCGGGCGAAATGCGTAGCCGTATTTCGCCTGCCGTTACGTTCTGAGTTCAAATTCTGCCGAGGTCGACTTTGCCTTTCATCCTTTCGGGGTCGATTAAATAAGTACCAGTTACGCACTGGGGTCGATATAATCGACTTAATCCGGTTGTCTTTCCTTGTTCGTCCTCTCTGTGTTTAGCCTCTTGTGGGTAGTAAAGAAATAGGTATTTCGTCTGCCGCTACGTTCTGAGTTCAAATTCCGCCGAGGTCAACTTTGCCTTTCATCCTTTTGGGGTCGATTAAATAAGTATCAGTTATGTACTGGAATCGATGTAATCTACTTAATTCCTTTGTCTGTCCTTGTTTGTCCCCTCTCTGTTTAGCCCCCTGTGGGCAATAAAGAAATAAATTTCGTTCTTGCACACCAAATCTCATTCTTCCACGCCTCCTTCTCTTACCCCTCCTCCACCTCCTCCTCCTTCTCCTCTTCCCTTCCATCTCTTTCCCTCTTCTTCTCTTCCTCATTCTTTCCTCCTCCTCCTCCTCCTCTCCTTCAACTTCCACCCTGTTCCTTTTCCTCCTCCTTTCGTTCATCGTGTCGGAGATCATGCCTCTAAAATGGCAGTACCTTACGTTACTAACGTCAAACCAGTGATTTCCGTAAGTTATCCATAGTGCCAAGATTGAAAGTCCTTACGGAACTGACCATCCAGTCGATTCGTTGCCAACTCCTAGGCCTCTACAAAATAAGGTGGGAAAGTTCCATTGGACGCATTGCACGACTGGTAGAAACCGAACCGAGCCTAAGGCTGAAGGCGTCCCGAGTAAAAAAAAAATAGAAATTCTGCGCCCTTACAAAAATAATTCTTTTTATGTAAATAGTTACAAAAAACAAAAACTGCATAACTTAGGCATAAAATCTTTTTATTACGATACAGAGATGAAAAAGAACAGTTGTTACAAAGTATTAGATTTTAAAAAAAAAACCTTTCATTAATATAACTGTGAGAGAAATAAAGAGGAAGCGACAAAGACACATACATATATACATACATACATATATACATACATACATATATACATACATACATACATACATATATATATATATTATATATATATATATATATAATATATTATATATATATATATATATATATATATATATATATACATATATATATACATATATATATATACATACATACATACATATACATACATACATATATATATATACATACATACATACATACATACACACACACACACACACACACACACATATTATATATATATATATTATATATATATATATATATATATATGAAGAGAGAGAGAAGGGGGAGTGTCTACATTGTTGATCATGATTCCAACGGTTTTGTTAAGAACACTGGGTAGAAGAAGATGGCTATATGGAAAGTTTTTAAAAAGTGACCATCTCTTGGAGCGAAAAGAATTTCACCCAAAAGAACAAATCCTGCAGAATATACATTTCCCTAAAATAATTCTTGCTTGCTTTAAGCTCTGAAAATGTGTGTCGCTGTTGCTGTTTTTAAGACCATTTCCTACATCTTTCTCTTACGACATAGTTTTCCACTGACAGAATTGCTAAAGAAATTGTAGAATTTATCTTTCTTTGTATTAAGCAAGTTAGCAAGTCAGAGAACCTCCATAACAGAATGGAATCAATGACAATACTGAGAAGTAATTTTATCGCCACTTCAACGTCGGTTCCAACGAAACAGCCATGTTGAAATGACGATAAATGATTCTTTCCTTTGTATTTTGTATTTTTGAATATCCCATATATACGGAGTGACACCTCGGACGACCACCCAATGAGCCGGTACCTTTCATTGACCCTGAGTAGTGGTCGGTGTCATTTTAAGGTATGTGCACGCTGGGCAGTTACCTGGGGACTTCACGTGTTTAGCGAGCGCAGTTCTACTCTATGCATGTTATGGCTTACTATCAACAAATAAGTAGAATTGGACCCTGTGCATTGACTTACCCGGGGACCCTATAATATTGCTAAATCCTTTCGGGGTGGATTAAATAAGTACCAGTTACGCACTGGTGTCGATGTAATCGACTTAATCTCTTTGTCTGTCCTTGTTTGTCCCCTCTATGTTTAGCCCCCTGTGGGCAATAAAGAAATCAACATTGCTAAAATGGCCCTTGTAGAGGGTGTGAGTGCTTGACATCATTCCAGATGCTATACACCTAATCTTGGCCCTTGATTGTTCCATGAATGCGACTATAATTAATTATGATTTCAAATTTTGGTACAAGGCCAGAAATTTCGGGGAAGGGGACGCTAAGTCGATTACATCGACCCCAGTGCTCAACTGGTACTTATTTTATCGACTCCGAAAGGATGAAAGGCAAAGTTCACCTCGGCGGAATTTGAACTCAGAACATAAAGACAGACGAAATACCTATTTCTTGACTACCCACCAGGGGCTAAGCACAGAGGAGACAAACTAGACAGACAAACGGATTAAGTCGATTATATCAACCCCAGTGCGTAACTGGTACTTAATTCATCGACCCCGAAAGGATGAAAGGCAAAGTCGACCTCGACGGAATTTGAACTCAGAACGTAGCGGCAGACGAAATACCACTAAGCACTTCACCCGGCGTGCTAACGATTCTGCCATCTCATCGCCTTAGAGTGACTATATTTAATCATGCCATCAGAATCAAACTCTTATTATCAAAGCAGAAAACAATCTAAATTGTTTGCAAATGTGTAAATAATTTAGAAGTAATTTAGTAACATTGGAAATAATAGTTAAACAATTGGCACAGGAGTGGTTTACAAACCACATGGTTCCAGGTTCAGTCCCACTGCCTGGCACCTTGGGCAAGTGTCTTCTACTATAGCCTCGGGCCGACCAAAGCCTTGTGAGTGGATTTGGTAGACGGAAACTGAAAGAAGCCTGTCGTATATATATGTATATATATGTATGTGTGTGTATATGTTTGCATGCCTGTGTTTGTCTCCCCGCATCCCAACATCGCTTGACAACCGATGCCGGTGTGTTTACGTCCCCGTAACTTAGCAGTTCGGCAAAAGAGACCGATAGAATAAGTACTAGGCTTCCAAAGAATAAGTCCACGGGTCGATTTGCTCGACTAAAGGCAGTGCTCCAGCATGGCCACAGTCAAATGACTGAAACAAGTAGAAGAGTAAAAGAGTAACATTAGAAATAATAGTTAAACAACTGTGTTAAGTTTGAGAGGTTTTCGAATCCCTTTATGTTTTAGTTATATTAAACCATAATTGTTATTTAATAATAATCTTGCTTACAACTACATAAAGTTGAAAACACCGGTTCCCTTCCGATCACCGAATTTAAACAACATCGAGGGCCTGGATAGTACTTAGGTGAATGAGCAAGGTGTCGTATGCAAAGCCTTATTTCTCGCCAATTAGCGGTTCGATAAAAAGAGACCGATAAAATAAGACTTAACAAAACAAAAAAAGTACTGGGGTCGACCTGTTTGACTAAAACCCCTCAAGGCGATGCTCCAGCATGGCCGCAATCCAATGACTAAAACTAGCAAAGGATAAAAAAAAATGAAAATTTCGGAATGTATCCCACCGACCATTTTTTCCATCTCCACATTCATCATTTGCTAAGTCGTCTTTACGTTCTGAGTTCAAATTCCGCCAAGGTCGACTTTGCCTTTCATCCTTTCTGGGTGGGTAAAATAAGTACCAGTTGAGCACTAGGGGTCGATGCATTCGACTCATCTCCTCCCCCGAAATTGCTGGCCTTGTGCCAAAATTTGAAATCAGTATTATTATTCTAAGTTGCGTCGTCGCCAGCGACATCCCAATTATAATATATCTAATAATCATTGGGTGTCGCTAGATTCTCTCCGTGTACTGTGGTCGCAACACAATATACAATAACATCCCATGGCTAACGTTTCACCACACAGCGATATTGGACAGGAAAGTAGAGAAAGAAGTACATCGCTAGAATAAAATTGATATCTTCTTTTTTTTTTTCAAACTTTCCAAGTACATCTTTATTTTAAATTGTTACTTTAAAAATTCCTTATAAATTTTATTTCAATATATATATATTTAAAAATTTTTTTTCTCAATTTTCATTAGTGTTTTTTCCTCGTAAGTTAATTTAATAATAATAATAATAATAATAATAATAATAATAATAATAATAATAATAATAATAATAATAATAATAATAATAATAATAATATTCAAACAAATACATAACAAACCCCAGGACTAACAAAAACATACAGAAAATAGCACTACCGGTACCGCACACATCCTACGTAAAAGACTTTCAATACAGTAACCATAAGAGCATCACAACAAACCACAGCACATGGCCAAGATACACAGAGCTGCGCTCAGTAGTGCAGTGAAAGCACGGGACAAAAATAAGATTACTGAATAATAGTAATAATAATAATAATAATAACAATATAAATTTCTTACAAACCTAAGAAACTGTTCTTGAGCTGTGACATTCAATGAAAAGTAATTAACAACATAGTTAATAATATTTAAATAGAAAAACCCAATGAAAATTGTTAAATGAGAAGCATATTGAAGGGTATTACGGTTTTTAACTATTCATCTCAGTCTTTTACCAGCCATGCTACTCATTTTATCAATTATTTCTGGCTTTTGGTAAAACTTGGCATAGTTTTCCAACCACTTCCGCCTGTAACTCCACATTTCCCGAGCCATCTGTTCTTCCGTGTTTGTTGCTTTCTTCCATGCATTTTCCAGCACATTCTGTTCGCTTTTGCTATTGTTCTCCTCTTGAATGCTGGATATCATTTTTCGGTCAATTTCCTCGTATTTATCCTTGTGCTTATCAGCTTTCATCTTTGAAAGAACCACTTCAGACTTCAAACACAACAGACTGATGTCATCTGAAATGCTTTGCCATTTCAAACTGTTTTGTTTTTTCGTATTCCATAATTTCGTTGGTAAAATTGTAGGGACATTCGCAGCCCAAGCCCGATAGATTTTAGCTTTCTCAGTACATTTTAAGTAAGTATAATAGGCATGTTCTCTTTTACTTAAATTGGAATTCCATTTCTTCCTGAATTCTTCTTGGCTGGTCTTCAGTTCCTTCATTTTACTAATATAGTCATTTAGCTGGCCTTTCTTTTCGTTTGAATATTCTCCGGTTCTAAACATCCTTTGATTCGATTGTAAAGTTTCATATGTGTTGTTATTACTGTTTTCTTTCCCAGTGAAAAGACAAACAGATATATTTCCACTCTGTAGCGGAACGTATTTCGGTGTTGTGTTATGACAAAGCGGAACTGTAGAGTCCATATCATACGATTCCGAGTTCTGAGATTTATTAAAAGGTTCCGTTGATAATTCAACGCTGCTTTGTTCCGTGTGATCGGTATCATTCTCGTCATCGATTGTAGAAATGGTGTCGGTATTAGAACTTGTCTCATTAACATCATTAAAATGCTTTTCTCTCTTATTAACACCAACGATATCAATTTCATTACAGTTGCTCATTACAGTACCTCGTTCATTTTTGTCCTTGCTACATTCTAAATCTTCTTCTTTCTTTGCAGACATGTTTTCGTTTTTATCTGTAAACAAGCTCTGATCTTTGCAGCATTCTTCGGCTGAATGTTCATCTGTATCCATTAAATCTTGCTTTGCTTGTGGACTGGTTTTATATTCAGCGACTTTACTGCTGTTACTCGAGTTAATTTCTTCACCATTCGCGACAATATTCTCATTCTCATCCTCATCCTCATCTTCGTCCGTGTTTTTCCCTTTATTAATTAAGGCCAACATTTCGGCCCTTAATCGACTGCTAATATCTCCACCTTGTACAGTTCCTATACCATTAATCTCATCTTTACTATTAATCTCATCTTCTTCATCCTTATCTTTGGTTTCACTTTCTTCCACATTGGGCATTGTATTAGCTTCCACATCTTCTGCTTTCTCCGGTGAGACAGATATTTCATCTTTTAACTTTGATTGATCATCGCTAGATACTTCTTCAATCACACTATCATCAGCATTATTTGTAGTATCGATATTGCTGACAGATTCCTCTTTTTCTTCATCATTCACTGGTGAAAGGCATAACACACTTGTATCTCCGTTGTCCACAGGTTCCTCACTATTTTCCAGGTCATCTTTATCTACTTCAGTTTCTTCTATGTAGCGTTTAGTTTCACCCAACATCTCATTTACACATTCATAATTAGTGCTCTCTTCATTATCATCATAATTTCCTTTATCAATAGCTGAAAAATTACGATTAATATGTTTCAAATTCGTTTGGTTCGTTCCTGGTACAGCATTCAGTATTTCTTCGTTACTACAAGTAACATCTTTAACTTCGTCTATTTTTCCCTCATCTTCAGTTTCTGACTTAACAGCACACGTTGTCACTTGAGAAACATCTTTCGCAGCATTTTTAATTTCTTCTTGTTCAACGGGAGGAGGTGGAAAACAAATGCTAATTTTGGTGGTGCTTTTGCTAGCTTCGTTCATCTGCACAGCCCCTTCGCTTCCTATTGTACTTGACGGAACCATCAAAGTATCTTCGCTGTTGTTATTTTCAAAAGGAAAATGATTAAAGATAGATTTCAACTGAATCAGTTGCTGAGATCTTGGGATAAATTCCGGGGCATCAGCAGACATTTTAGACTTTGTAACACTTTTATATTGGCCGTGAACCGGTGTGTCCATCACATCTTCAACCATAGCATTGCTATGGTCCCCTGTCGAGAAAGTAACTTCTTCTTTTATTGCGACGTTAAGCTTTTGATTGAGAATTTTCATCAATTTTTTAATATCTTCAAAAGTTACAGATTTCTCATACGAGTTTTGGTTCCGTGCTTTATGTCTGTGATTATTCATTCTTATTCTTTATTTTTCAGACGCAAATTTTCCCTCAGAAATTCGAAGGTTGTTTGTTTGAATTATTCCTGGAAATGCTTTGACGCGAATCTGTTGACAATTTTTTATCAAATTACAATATCTCTGTTCTTGTACAAATTTAATATCAACGATGTATTTCTAAT
>NC_043015.1:49520456-49525456 GCF_006345805.1 Octopus sinensis
GTTTCCCTGTGATTTGGTCGACCCGAGGCTATAGTAGAAGACCCGCACTTTGGCCATAACACATTTTTTTTTTATTATGGTCACGTGATTGAAGTTTGATCCTGATCGCGCCATTTTTCGTTCTGGTTTTGCAGTCCAAGCATGACCGCTCCTCCAGCAGTGTGCACCGAAGGAGAACAAAATGCAGGGATCCGATTTCTGTGGTCGGAAAGTGTGCCAGGTGCTGAAATCGATCGGAGGGTTTCAGCACAATACACAGACAGTGCACTACTCTCTTTTACTCTTTTACTCTTTTACTCTTTTACTTGTTTCAGTCATTTGACTGCGGCCATGCTGCAGCACCGCCTTTAATCGAGCAACTCGACCCCGGGACTTATTCTTTTGTAAGCCCAGTACTTATTCTATCGGTCTCTTTTGCCGAACCGTTAAGTAACGGGGACATAAACACACCAGCATCGGTTGTCAAGCAATGCTAGGGGGACAAACACAGACACACAAACACACACACGCATATATATATACATATATACGACGGGCTTCTTTCAGTTTCCGTCTACCAAATCCACTCACAAGGCTTTGGTCGGCCCGAGGCTATAGTAGAAGACACTTGCCCAAGGTGCCACGCAGTGGGACTGAACCCGGAACCATGTAAAAGTGTGTATGAATCGATTGAGATGTTTATAAGTGGCCGGAAAAGCGTGAGGCACGAAGAGGGAGCAGGACGCCCATCAACCGCCACCATTGACAAGAAGATTCGGTAAGCTCGATAAAATGGTAATGGTGAACAGGTCCGCCATTACCCTCTCTCGGATCACTGCTCTTCGTTCTACTTTGGTACCATTGCTAGTAGAGCCGCCAGAAAGAGAAGTGGCGCGATCAAGCTGAAACTTCGATCGCGTAACCACAGTAGTAAGAAATATAAGCACGCATGCGCAAAAGGTAGTGTGACAATAACAAAGATATGTTATAGCGAAAGTGTGGATAATTTCTTACTTCCCCTCGTATATATATATATATATATATATATTATATATATATATATGTGTGGTGTGTGTGTGTGAGTGTGTGTGAGTATATATATGCATGTATGTATATATGTATATATATATATAATATTATATATATATATATATATATAAATATACATGGCTCCGGGTTCACTCCCACTGCGTGGCACCTTGGGCAACTGTCTTCTACTATTGCCTCGGGCCGACCAAAGCCTTGTGAGTGGATTTGGTAGATGGAACCTGAAAGAAGCTCATCGTATGTATGTATATATATACATATATATGTATGTGTGTGTATATGTTTGTGTGTCTGTCTGTCCTCCCAACATCGCTTGACAACCGACGCTGGTGTGATTACGTCCCCGTAACTTAGCGGTTCGGCAAAAGAGACCGATAGAATATGAACTAGGCTTACAAAGAATAAGTCGTGGAGTCGAGTTGCTCGACTAAAGGCGGTGCTCCAGCAGGGCCACAGTCAAAGAGTAAAAGAGGTTAAATAAATAAAATAAACTTATCATTCGCCATTTTCTTTTCGCCTTTGCATCGTAACTTTACTATCACTTGCGGTGAGTAACGTAAACGTCTTAGGATGATGGGTGGTGAAACTACTAAATTGTTACACGAAATTTATGCAGTAGGTTTATAAATACTGCTCACGATTGGATGGATGGTGGTACAGAGAGAAGGATGTTAGATGTTTAGAGTTTGTGAGTGTTGGTCATATGTACAACCATGGCAAGGCAGTGAGTGAACAGAATCGTTAGCACGCCGGGCTGAGTTCAAATTCAGCCGATTAACTTTGATTCTCATCCTTTCGGGGACAATAAAATGAATACCAGTTAGATACTGAGGTTGATGTAATCGACTTAGCCTATCTCCTGAAATTGCTGGCCTTGTGCCAAAATTTGAATCTTATATGTATATTAATGATGATGTCTTTGTGACATGGAAATTAAAGATGACATCAAAATGGCAGCAAAGTGATATTAAAGTGATATGAAAGTGTTATTAAAATGCCGTAAATTCAAATGGTGTAGGAATTTATGCAAAGATAGACAATGTTAGAGCAAAAATTATTATCAGAAGTTTCAGTCAATCGATTAACTGTAAGAAAGCAACTACAACAACAGCAGCAGCAGCAGCAGTAGCAGTAGCAGTAGCAGCAACAACAACAGCAGCAGTAACAACAATTATATACAGAAACTAGTTATTTTTGAGCGTGAATTTAAGTATACAAACATTTACAAAATATATCGCTCATAGCAAAAGTAGTTAGAATCAGATTCTCTCGAATCAAATTGAAAACGTCGCCATTTTAAACTTTAAATGTCTATGTTCTGAGAGAATAAAAACAAAGATTTATGCGACAGAATGACTAATGGCGATGTTGTTTTAGAAAACACTGTACTAAGTCAAATTGTCTTTGCCAGGAATATTGTAATGTAAATTTTAAAATATTGTGTTCCGTTAATTTTAAAACTACGATATGAATTGTTTTTCCTTCCTTTTTTTTTAATGGGAATTTTTTATGTTTTGACGCTAAATCTTGAAATTCAACAATTTTGAGAATTGGAGAAATATCTAACATTTCAATATTCAAATTTTTAGATTGTCGTTGCTGTTGTTTATCTCTGAATAGAATCTGATCGAGAACACTTATTTTCAAAAGCATTCAAACGACGATCGTAGTCTATTTCCTTCAGGTGTAGTGTACCATATAATATTTGGACTATAGTATTCAATATGTATTTTATTACGACCGTGGAGGCGCAATGGCCAAGTGGTTAGGGCAGCGGACTCGCGGTCGGAGGATCGCGGTTTCGATTCCCAGACCAGGCATTGTGAGTGTTTACTGAGCGAAAACACCTAAAGCTCCACGAGGCTCCGGCAGGGGGTGGTGGTGAACCCTGCTGTACTCTTTCACCACAACTTTCTCTCTCTCTTTCTTCCTGTTTCTCTTGTACCTGTATTTCAAAGGGCCAGCCTTGTCACACTCTGTGTCACGCTGAATCTCCTCGAGAACTACGTTTAGGGTACACGTGTCTGTGGAGTGCTCAGCCACTTGCACGTTAATATCACGAGCAAGCTATTCCGTTGATCGTATAAGCTGGGACCCTCATCGTCGCAACCGACGGAGTGCTCCTAAATATTACGACCACGGTATTTCGTTTGATAGAAGTTTTTGCTGCTGTTTTATGGCGGCGAGCTGGCAGAAACGTTAGCAGGCCGGGCGAAATACGTAGCCGTATTTCGTCTGCTGCTACGTTCTGAGTTCAAATTCCGCCGAGGTCAACTTTGCCTTTCATCCTTTCGGGGTCGATTAAATAAGTACCAGTTACGCACTGGGGTCAATGTAATAGACTTAATCCGTTTGTCTGTCCATGTTTGTCCTCTCTGTGTTTAGCCCCTTGTAGCAATAAAGAAATAGGTATTTCTTCCGTCTTTACGTTCTGAGTTCAAATTCTGCCGGGGGTTGATTAAATAAGTACCAGTTACGTACTGGGGTCGATATAATCGACTTTATACGTTTGTCTGTCCTTGTTTGTCCTCTCTGTGTTTAGCCCCTTGTGGGTAGTAAAGAAATAGGTATTTCTTCCGTCTTTACGATCTGAGTTCAAATTCCGCCGAGGCCGACTTTGCTTTTCATCCTTTCGGGGTCGATTAAATATTTACCAGTTACGCACTGGGGTCGATATAATCAACTTAATCCGTTTGTCTGTCCTTATTTGCCCTCTCTATGTATAGCCCTTTGTGGGTAGTAAAGAAATAGGTATTTCTTCCGTCTTTACGTTCTGAGCTCAAATTCCGCCGAGGTCGACTTTGCCTTTCATCCTTTCGAGGACGATTAAATAAGTATTAGTTACGCACTTAATCCGTTTGTCTGTCCTTGTTTGTCCCCTATGTGTGTAGCCCTTTGTAGGCAGTAAAGAATTAAGAAGTTTTCGCTGCTGTTTCTACCAGGTCAATACTCCCTCATTGCCTCCTCCTATAGATTTTGAGTGTAGCATATTTTCAATGTTTCCTTTGTTGTTGGGACCGGATATACAACACATTCAGGAGTAGTTTCACGAAAGCTTAGAGACTCACTGTTATCTCATCAATTGGAATACTAATGAAGATGCTAAAGGAATTGCTTGTTTCTGCGGGATCTTTCACTACCAGTTTTGTTTGCTTTCTTTTAAGAGAAACGGTCTGTGAAGTCGGTGAAGTGTCTTAATGCCAATCTCACCAGCATCTTAATGCTTGTGTGATAAGCTTCAAGCTCTCCATTATTCAATGGAAAAGATATTTCTTCCAGTTTAGAAATATCGCTTTCATTGAATAAGAACGAAAAATCTATAGAAAGTTTGTTCCTGCGGCAACATTTAAACTGTTTCTACTACTTCCTTAACAGATCTTAAAATAACCCAACCGAACAATAGAAAGTACTTATAGAAAGGCAAAAAGATAATATTATAATAAAAACGTTCATTGTTCTATGAAATATGCTACTTCTAGCCTAATATGGCGCTTTTCCGATCTAGGGGAAGGAGATAACTGAAAGTTATACAGATCACCATGGCAATGGCAGGATAGGAAACGCTGAGTGGAGATATCGTGGTTGACAAACGAGCGACTTAACGACTTAGTTGTATCATAAATACTTGATAAATGTTAGAATTCGTGCTTCAAATAATATCAGAGGAAAAGGAATTATGTTAATAGAGCTAATCTAAATGTTTGTATCATACATCTGTAGTAGAACCGTTGTCGTCTGATAACCTCAGTCAAATTTTTGCCACGTGATAACATCCCTTGTCTGGCTGTTATCCTCTGATAACAGCTGTGGACTAATCGTTAACATAGAACATGATTGGTTGTCTAACTGTTGTCGTGTGATATTAATGGTGGTCTAATGGCTGACATGAAAAACAATAGTAGTCTAAATGTTATCTTGTCGAGATAGGGGTAGTCTAAATAAAATAAAATACATATGAAAATCTCCTTATTCAT
>NC_043015.1:49530981-49533481 GCF_006345805.1 Octopus sinensis
ATTTTCGTGACAAGGAATAAATGAATTTGTGGACATGTATGTGTGTGTGGGTGTGTGAGTGTGAGTGTGTGTGTGCACGCGTGTAAGTATATATATGTGTATGTGTGTGTGTGTGTGCGTGTGTGTGTGCGTATATACAAATGACATGAATGTGGATATGTACAGCATACAGACACACACAGACACACACAAAGACACACATACACACATATACACACACACACATATATATATATATATATACATATACATATGTATGTAGCGACATTGTCGAAGGAAGCATCAATGAAAACAGATATATTTTCAATATGTTGCAATAATACGAAAAGGAAAATCGATAAGAAACGACTGGAAGCCTTCGTGATTTCCACTTGGTGGGTTGCTATGGCAATAACAGCGGCACGCCCAGCGCACGAATAATAACGGTTTAACGCAACTGACACTTGCCGTGGAAAATAAACAGTATCACGGAGGCGGGGGCGGAAAGGGTGGCGGCGGAGAGAAGGAGGAAGAGGAGGGGTGGGGGGGAGGGGGAGGAGGGGAAAGAGGAATGGAAGGGGGAGGGCGAGGAGGAAGGGTGGTGGTGATGGTGGTGGTGGTGGAGGTGGAGCGGGTGTCAAAAACGAGCAAAATATCGGAATGACGGGAACATTTATGAGGGGAAATGGAAGTAGAAGTCTGTTTTCTCTCTCTTTTCTCCTTCTCTCTCTCTCTCTCTCTCTCTCCTCTCTCTCTCTATCTCTCCCTCTCTGTCTCTATCTCTCATTTTTTTTTCTCTTTCCAATTCTTGTACATTTGTATGAATACATACATACATACATGGATACATACGTACATACATAGATATATACATACATGCAAAAACATGTATATACACACACATACACACACACACGCACATATATATAATAGAAAGAGAGAGCGAGAGAGAAAGTGAGAGAGACATACATTCATAGACATGCATATGTATGTATATGATATATCTATGATATTTATGTCATAGATATGTGTGGGTGTATGTGTGAATTGTATATATATTACACACGTATATATATAAATATATATTATGCATTATTAAGCTTACATCTTATATATATATTACATATTTATATATATATATATACATGTAATATATATGTATATGTATGTAATATGTATATATTACATTATTTGCACATATCTAGCTCTAGATATTATATATATATAGTGTACATATACATACATACATACATACATACATACATACATACATACATACATACATACATACATACATACATACATACATACATATATCCACACACATACAAACACATACGTATATATATAAGAAAATATGTTTTTGATTATATCCTATACGTATAAATTGCTCACAAGGTACACCAGTTATGCATGTAGATGTTATATATATATATATATATATAATAATATATATATATATATATATATATATTACATGTATGTATATGGTGCATAGTCTCTGTATTTTGTGTATATATATATTGTGCGTGGTATATATAGGTATGTACTGGTATAAATAATACATGTGTGTGTGTGTGTGTGTGTGTGTGTACATACTAAATATATACATACATATGTTTTAGTAAGCAGTTGGTGATTGACTAGTTTGTTACATAAAGATTCACATACACGTGAAAGAGGACTAAATGGTCATTTAACCGCAAGTCGCGCAGTAAAACCGCTCTCAGCCTGGTCGTTAAGGAGGTCAGTTTTGTATAATGAGAGCAACTCACTTGGTTAAAAACGCTGTAAACTTTCAGTTTGATGCGCTACAATTGTAAGGAAGAGTACTCGACCAAGTTGCACATCCATCGACAAGGGACATTATTAAACATTGTTCGTAGTCGAGAATTTATCCGATATATGTCGGCTGGAACGGAATGGACAGCCGCTTGAAAAATTTTCCAGAAGGACTATCTACCTATGGCAACAGTTTTGTGATAACATAGATTTTCTCATAAAATATATGTGGAGGCACATGGCCTATTGTTAGAGCAGCGGACTTGCGATCGTGGGATCGTGGGTTGGAATCTCAGACCGGGCGAGGTGTGTGTTTATGAGCGAAACACCTAAGCTCCACGCGGCTGCGGCAGAAGGTAATGGCGAACTTCTGCTGACTCTTTCGCCACAACTTTCTCTCACTCTTTCCTCCTGCATCTTGCAGCTCACCTGCGACGGACCGGCATCTCGTCCAGGTGGGGAACTTATACATCAAAGAAACCGGGAAACTGGCCCTTATGGCTCGAAAAGGAACAAACAACAACATAAGATATATCACGATCCATTTCAGCTTCTGAAAATTTCAGATAATTTCACAGTTAAGACGAAGTTAAGAGTTATGTAACCCTTTGGAATATAGAGTAGCCCCATCAACGATATTCAAAGTTACACTAAGCATTCATATATTTTGGCTTCGGAACTTCCAGATATATCGGTACAGGGAAGCGACGTTTCCCCTCTTTCTAGCCCTTAAGGAGTT
>NC_043015.1:49540981-49568481 GCF_006345805.1 Octopus sinensis
GGAATTCCAAATGATGTTTTGGAATATTTTTTTTCCTGTTGTTTTATTTTTTTTATAATCTTATTTTGTTTCAGTCATTAGACTGTAGCCATGTTGGGGCACCGCTTCGAGGAATTTTAGTCG
The DNA here is from genome assembly GCF_006345805.1 of Octopus sinensis. Taxonomy (NCBI): domain Eukaryota; kingdom Metazoa; phylum Mollusca; class Cephalopoda; order Octopoda; family Octopodidae; genus Octopus; species Octopus sinensis. The sequence goes on from NC_043015.1 coordinate 49,541,105, forward strand.
ATTGGTTCGACTCCAGTATTTTTATTTTTAAACTGGTAGTTATTATGTCGATCTCTTTTGCGAAACCCCGAAGGTACGGAGTGAGAGGGTGGGGTTAAGCACATTAAAACCGGTTGTCAAATGGTGAAGGAGGTCAAGCACAGACACAAAGATACACACACACACACAAAGACACACACACAATGACACACACACACACACAAACACGCACTCACGCACCCAGACACACACTCAAACACACATGCACACACCCACACTCATACACACATACACGCGCACCTACACTCTCTCACACACACACTCAACAAACATATACATGAAGTACTTCTTTCAGTTTCCGTCTACCATATCCACTCACAAGGATTTGATCGACCCGAGGCTATAGTAGAAGACATTTGTCCAAGATGCCACGCACTAGGACTGAACCTGGAACCATGTGGTTGGTAAATAAGCTTCTTACCGTACAGCCACTCCTACGCCTCTTGGTCAAAACGCCGACGAGGGTTCCAGTTGATCTGATAAACGGAACAGCTTGCTCGTGAAATTAACGTTCAAGTGGCTGAGTACTACACAGACAGGTGTACCCTTAACGTATTTCTCGGGAGAGATTCAGCGCGACACAGAGCGTGACAAGACTGGCTCCTTGAAATACGGGTACAATAGAAACTTGAAGTAAGAGTGAGAGAAAGTTGTGGTAAAAGGGTGCAGCTGGGTTCGCCGCCACCCTTTGCCGGAGCCTCGAGGAGCTTTAGGTGTTTTCGCTCAATAAACACTCACAACGCCTGGTCTGGGAATCGAAACCGCGATCCTACGACCGCCAGTCCACTGCCCTAACCACTGGGCCATTGCGTCTCCACAGTTAAAACAGTGCCGAGCTTTCACCATCTGCGCACGTCTCACGGTTGACATGAAAATACGTTGGTTGAACAGAACACGTCATTGAAAAATGAGTTAATCCTACAGTCACATGACACTCAATTACCCAATCAATACCATGTGTTATATGAATATATCTCCCAGGAAGCAATTCTCTTCAATCAACGCGGCATTATTACTTTACTCTTTCACAAATGTCTCAAGCGCTCCCATTCAGCCATTTCTTCAACGTACGAAGAATTAAAGAGGAAAAAACGATGGGAAAAAAAAACAAAAAAAAAACATTCTTTTACTTTCATCTTATTGGCAATTACTGCAGTGGTTATTTTATGTATATTTCTTTATTGCCCACAAGGGGCTAAACATAGAGGAGACAAGCAAGGACAGACAAAGGGATTAAGTCGATTACATCAACCCCAGTGCGTAACTGGTATTTTATTTATCGACCCTGAAAGGATAAAAGGCAAAGTCGACCTCGGCGGAATTTGAACTCAGAACGTAACGGCAGACGAAATACCGATTTCTTTACTACCCACAAGGGGCTAAACATAGAGGGGACAAACAAGGACAGACAAAGGGATTAACTCGATTGTATCGACCCCAGAGCGTAACTGGTACTTATTTAATCGATCCCGAAAGGATGAAAGGTAAAGTCAACCTCGGCGGAATTTGAACTCAGAACGTAACGGCAGACGAAATACCTATTTCTTTACTACCCACAAGGGGCTAAACATAGAGGGGTCAAACAAAGACAGACAAAGGGATTAAGTCGATTACATCGACCCCAGTGCGTAACTGGTACTTAATTTATCGACCCTGAAAGGATGAAAGGTAAAGTCAATCTCGGCGGAATTTGAACTCAGAACGTAACGGCAGACGAAATACCGCTAGGAATTTCGCCCGGCGCGCTAACGTCTCTGCCAGCTCGCCGCCTTTGCAGTTGTTATTTTATATACCAATAACGAAAGAATACTGCTGAATACATTTTATCGTATGGTTCACAGGCCGTAGAGCATGGAGCTTTTATTTTTTCTTTTTCTTTTTCTGAAGACACAAAAGATATATACAAATTATTTATCGGTTTCAAATTTTGGTATAAATTTCAGTACAAGGTCAATAGTTTCGCAGGGACATAGACCTCGCTGTTCAACCGATACTAACCTATTAAGTATTTTGCCCGGAGTGCTAATTAATCTTCCAAGCACGGTGTCTATCAGAGTTAAATAACAATTCGTAAAATCTATTGAAAGCGTCTATATTTATAGAAAAAAATCCGACGTAGCATGATATGCAATTTATTTTATTCATATAATATCATTGTTGGTTTTTCTTCCTGTGTCATTGAACTGCGACGATTGAGTAATGTGAGAAGTATTTTATGTAAAACTACGAGTGTTATTTCAACTGGCGTAACCTCTGTGAATTAAAAACGCGAGACGTTTCGCTCTAATTGGTTCTTATTATATTTACAAGGGCAAGTGTAGTGAATTCTCACATTTAATGACTGCGACATAAATTTTGTATCATTCACATACTTATCTTTGTGTGTTGATATGAAGGCAAATAGTGTAGTATTTAACGTGCTGAGCCACGATCATAAGGATGTGGTTTCGATTCTTAGATCGGATGGGATGTTGTGTCTTTGAGTAAAGCACATTATTTTCACTCTGTCCAGGTGAAAATAACTACCGCCTTATTACTGGTACAGCACCCTTACTCCGTCTCTCTCCAGCTGTCGTATCCTTGATGTTCCGCCGGGTTGAAATGTAGTAAATTTACCTTCTGAAGTTATACTGACTCACAAGGGCCGGTTTCCCGGTGTATACACGCCCCAGCTGGACGGGACGCCGGTCCGTCGCAGGATCACTCATTTTTGCCGGCTGAGTGGACTGAAACAACGTGAATGAAGTGTTTTGCTCAAGAACACAGTTCAACGCCCAGTCCAGGAATCAAAACTACAGTCTTACGATCATGCGCCCAACACCCCTAACCACTAAGCCACGCGCCTACTTCGTTGAAATGTGGAAGGCAGAGATGTTGTCTATATCTCCTCACGACCACAAAGAATCCAGCAATAATTAACGGCTGCAACGGTACCGAGTTACAAAGTCACAATCGCTTTTAAGGACGGCTAAACTTTGACGCAGTGGTCCGCAGGTCCGCAACATAAGCTCATATGATCCCCGAGCAACCATATAAGATTAGTGGTGGTGGTATTGGGTGGGTGATACGCAAGCAAAATAGTAAATTTGGGATCCATAGTGGTATTTTAAGGGCCCATGAAAAGCTTTGTTGCTGTTTGTTCCTTCTCGAGCCATGCTTGGCTCATCAGGGCCGGTTTCCCGGTTCCCTTGGCGTATAGGTTCCCCACCTGGACTGGACGCCGGTCCGTCGCAGGTGAGCTGTAAGAGGAAAGAGTGAGAAAAAGTTGTGGCGAAAGAGTTAGAAGTTCGCCATTACCTTCTGACGGAGCCGCGTGGAGCTTAGGTGTTTCGCTCATAAACACACACATCGCCCGGTCTGAGATTCGAACCCGCGATCCCTCGCCCACTAAGCCATGTGCCTCCACACCATGAAAAGCTTTGCTTTAGATGTATTTATTACAAGAAACATCATTGGTTTCTTTCTTTAGTGTTTTGCGTGGTTCAATCTACATAAGTTAATGTGTGAAAAGCAAATTTCAACTCTTGATTCGCGGGCCGAGTGGTGCATTCTGTCCTTGAGCGATACACTTCATTTCACGTTTCCCCAGTCCACTCAGCTGTAAATGTGGGTAACCCTATTTACAAGACAGGCTTTCCAATTGTGGGGAATGTTGGCCTGCTCGCCAAGTCAGCGGAGTGGCGTCATTTGGAAAACTAAAACAATGCGAAGCGAATTCTAACCAGCGATGTATAACAACATTCGATATGCTGGCCGATCACTCTATATAAATGCGTGTGTGTGTGTGAGAGAGAGAAAGAGAGAGAGAGAGAGGGAGAGAGAGAAAGAGAGAGAGAGGGAGAGAGAGAGAGAAGGAGGGAGAGAGAGACATATACTCTTCTACTCTAGGCACAAAGCCCGAAAGTTTGGGAGAGGGGGCCAGTCGATTAGATCGACCCCAGTGCGTAACTGGTACTTAATTTATCGACCCTGAAAGGATGAAAGGCAAAGTTGACCTCGGCAGAATTTGAAGAGAGAGACATCTATTGATAGAAAAATAGACAAATGTATATAATCACACACACACACACACATACAATATATCTATCTATCTATCTATCTATCTATCTATCTATCTATATATATATATATATATATATATATATATATATATATATATATAGAGGCGCAATTGCCCAGTGGTTAGGGCAGCAGACTCACGGTCGTAGGATCACGGTTTCGATTCCCAGACCGGGCGTTGTGAGTGTTTATTGAGCGAAAACACCTAAAGCTCCACGAGGCTCCGGCAGGGGGTTATGGTGATCCCTGCTGTACTCTTTCACCACAACTTTCTCTCACTCCTTCTGTTGGCCTGCTTGCTTAGCCAGCGGGGTGGCGTCATTGGAAGGCTAAAACAATGCGAAGCGCATTGTGACCAGCGATGTGTAGCAACATCTGATAGCCTGGTAGGTCACGGTGATATATATATATATTATATATATATATATATATATGCGTGTGTGTGTGTATGTGTGTTTGTGTGTGTCTGACTATGTATGTATGTATGTATACAGATTAAGATTTGAAAGTATATTCCATTGGTGTCGGGTGGAAATGAATAGGAAAATACTAAAGTAGAAATGGAAATGGCGAGACGGGTTATGCAATGGGGGATGAGAAAGAGATTGTAGAGAAGAAGAAGAAGAAGAGAGAGAGAGAGAGAGAGAGAGAGGAGGGTGGGAGAAGGAGGGAGAGGAAAATGACGAGACATTGAGAGAAGAATGAAAACAGAAGGTTACAAATACAAAGAGAGAAAAGGGAAAGTAAATAAGAAAGAAAAAGAACGAAAAACGAAAGAAAAATGAAGAAAAAGGAGAGAAATATATATATATATATATATATATATATATATATATATGTATGTATATATATACATGTATATATATATATATATATATATATATATATATTATATATATATATATATATATATATAAGTACAGAGAAGGAGAGAGAAAGGCAGAGAGAGAGAGAGGGGGGTTAGACAGAGAAGGTGAGGAGGGAAAGAGATGAAAGGAGAGTACAAACTTCAAGTTTGAAACAATGTTTTTAATTTGTCAAGAAAAGGTCTTTTCTCTGCGAATCATTTGATGTGATCTGCGAAAGTATTTAGTTAAAATGTAACAGAAATGTCAGCTCCAATTTAGCAGCCGAAGCAGACGACGAAATCAGGAACAAACGTACGCTGTTGACATGGAATAACTAAGATAGTTGTTATATAGCACGGTTCATGATGCGATAGGGAGACACAGCTAATCACAAACCTTCGTTTTTTAATGTTTGTGGGACAAATAGCGATTTAATGACCTACTATTTTAACCACACATCTTATAATGGTAAGAAAATCAATGTTTTACTGATAAATAGCTTCTGCTGGGTTGTCAGATAAATTTCCCATTTTTTTCATCCATTTTTACTTCATCTATTCTTCTCAGTCCATTACTCGGGTCTTTTCGGTTTGAACGGCAGTTTTTTTCTAGCGGTGTCATATGAAATTGTCACCCATAATTATGACCCTAGTATCGATCTATTGTATTTCAATCTGTTTTAGGGTTAGGGTTAGGGGTGGGAGGAAGGGTATCTTTTTTTCTTCAGAAATGTAAATAAACCCAATCTGTTTCTTAAACGAGGGACATATTCATACGGCACAGAATGTTTTTTTTTACCTCAATACACGTCATCGATTGGTTGAAATTGCAGAAATTAAAGAAAAAAAACAACAAATATCTTACAAACTATAGAATTTTCTCAATAAAGCCAAGAGAAAAAGGTGTTTTATAAACACATTCTACAGGATACGAAGTTTAAAATTTTTTAGTTACCTAGAAATTATGTTAAAAACTGCCGTTCAAACCGAAAAGATCCCATTACTCCATGGTAGAGCCCCTATGTCATCTCCTCCGTAGAGTTTTCTCTGAAGCCACTGACATTAGATTTTCTGACTTGATTCCCAAGCGAGACTAACTAACACTATAGGCAGGAGCTAACCGTTCATTTTTTCTTTTCCATTGTAATTTGGTTGCTCATGAAAACAAGCTTTATTGTTGTGTTTTACGAGTTATTTTATGCTCTATTTTACCTCTACAAATTTTGTTTATCGCTTTTGAAATTTGAATAAATTTTACCTCTATTAAGACACATGACAATGGAGTACCAAATAGAAAAAAAGAATGAACGTTTTTGAAACCGGCTTCTCTTCGCTTCAAATTTATGCTCGAGACATTTGTGCTGTGTACGAAGAAGGCGCCATTGCTGAAAGAACTGCACAGAAATGGTTGCTCACGCTTCAAAGAAGGAAAATTCATTCAACCTCAAAGACTCTCCGCATTCCAGCTGACATGTTCAGTTTAACAAGGGCCAATTGAACGAGATAATCCGCGAGGATCTACGCTAATCCACGGAGGAATTGGCCAAGCTGATAGGATGTTTTATGATAGCGTCACCCGTCACCTTCACTCAGTGGTTAAGGTCCAAAATCTCGGTGCATTGGTGCCACATGCTCTAAGTTAAAGAGAAAAACTCCGGCGCTCCTCTGTCACCGTGGCTTGGATGAATTCCACAAAATTTCGGGCCTTGTACCCAGAGTAGAAAAGATTATTATTATTATTATATTATTATTATTATTATTATTATTATTATTATTATTATTATTATTATCATTATCATCATTATTATTATTAAGGCGGCGAGCTGGCAGAGACGTTAGCACGCCGGGTGAAGTGCTTCGCGGTATTACGTCCGTCGCTACGTTCTGAGTTCAAATTACGCCGAGGTTGACTTTGCCTTTCACCCTTTCGGGTTACGCACTGGGGTCAATATAATCGACTTCATCTGTTTGTCTGTCCTTGTTTGTCCTCTCTGTGTTTAACCCCTTGTGGGTAGTAAAGAAATAGGTATTTCGTCTGCCGCTACGTTCTGAGTTCAAATTCCACCGCGATCTACTTTGCCTTTCATCCTTTCGGGATCGAATACATTAAGTAGCAGTGAAATACTGGGGGTCGATGTAAACGGCGCATCCCCTCACCCAAAGTGGGTGCCCTTGTGGCAAAATTTGAAACCATTATTATTATTATTATTATTATTATTTTATTATTATTATTATTATATATTATTATTATTATTATTATATATTATTATTATTATTATCATTATTATTATTAAGGCGGCGAGCTGGCAGAGACGTTAGCACGCCGGGTGAAGTGCTTCGCGGTATTACGTCCGTCGCTACGTTCTGAGTTCAAATTACGCCGAGGTTGACTTTGCCTTTCACCCTTTCGGGTTACGCACTGGGGTCAATATAATCGACTTCATCTGTTTGTCTGTCCTTGTTTGTCCTCTCTGTGTTTAACCCCTTGTGGGTAGTAAAGAAATAGGTATTCGTCTGCCGCTACGTTCTGAGTTCAAATTCCACCGCGATCTACTTTGCCTTTCATCCTTTCGGGATCGAATACATTAAGTAGCAGTGAAATACTGGGGGTCGATGTAAACGGCGCATCCCCTCACCCAAAGTGGGTGCCCTTGTGGCAAAATTTGAAACCATTATTATTATTATTATTATTATTATATTATTATTATTATTATCATTATTATTATTTCGTCTTCGAAACGTGATTCGTAGGCTGTCAAAAGGAACAGTTTGTTTATCAACACCAGCCTTAAGAAACTCATTTGGAATGCAAATATTTGCTTTCTCATATTTCCCTCCACTTCCTCCAACAATTATCATCATCATCATCATCATCATCGTCATTATTGAGTGAGAGGGCAGTGCATGCCATCAAAGTGACACTGGGGTAAAATATACGAACCCCAATATACCCATCATGACTACCCGTCTGATAAAGGTACACCAGTCACATGCATCACAACCATATGTGCGCGACATGGTGATCTCATATCAAGATAAACAGCACATGACCTTGCAGGTGGGGCCCAGTTAGAATTTTCTTCAGGTTGAGTAGCCCATCCCGCTCAAACGGTCCCTGAATAAGGGTTGTTTAAGGATGTTGAAAGAACCACCCATGTTTCCAGAGGTGAATTATTCAAACCCCAAAGAATCCCTCTCAACACATGGCTATGATGCTCTCCCACTACTTCTGCTCGTGATCAGAGATGCGCATATCGTCAGCCACTAAGGGACATGCTCAACTGGTTAAGGTCAAACAACTGACAAGCAAATCTGTGGTATTGAACAGAATATTTGCTGTAGCCCATCTTTTGTACCAAGACAAAACAATGTACATGATAACACTTCCAATCAGTTAAGATCAGAAGCCATGAGAGCCACTGCCTGGTACTGCATCAGGGCATTATTATTATTATTATTATTATTATTATTATTATTATTATTATTATTATTATTATCATTATTATTAAGGGGGCGAACTGGCAGAATCGCTGGCACGCCGGAGAAAAAGGCTCAGCGGTTTTTCATCCGTCTTTACGTTCTGAGTTGAAATCATGCCGCAGTTTATTTCGCCTTTCAATCCTTCGAGGTCGACAAAATAAGTAGCAGCTGCGTACTGGGGTCGATGTAATCGACCAGCACCCTCTCCCACCAAAAAATATTTCAGGCCTTGTGGTTCCAGTAGAAAGGATTGTTATTATTATTATTATTATTATTGAAGGCGGCGAGCACGACAGGCGAAATGCTTACATCCTGAGTTCTTACGTCTTTACATCCTCAGTTCAAATTCCGCTGTGGTCAACTTTGCTTTTAATCCTTTCGGGGTCGATAAAATAAACACTGGGGTCGATGTTAGTGAGAGAAAGTTGTGGTGAAAGAGCCTCGTGGAGCTTAGGTGTTTTTTGCTCAATAAATACTCACAATACCCGGTCTGGGAATCGAGACCGCGATCTTACGACCGCGAGTCCGCTGCCCTAACCACTGGGCCATTGCGTCTCCACGTCGTTGCTGCTGTTAGGGTTAGGCTCTTGTCCTTGTCGTGTTGTTGTTCCTGTTGCTGTTGTTTACATTGCCATCGCAATCACTGATATTGTTTTCACATTTAGATTCCGTTTTGTTTTTGTTTTTATTTCTTTGTTTGGTCTGCAAAGTCCTGGCATCCGGAATCGACATCCTGGTTTTAGTTTCTGTTTGGAAATAGTTTAATTACATTAAAATCGGTGTCAACGACATGGACAGCACAATCGCTCGTTTATCCAACAAAACGTTAAAATCTTTTCATTTCCGGAGGTTAATAGCAGGAGCTGTTTTCGTGACTGCGGCAAAGATTTTAATCAAAGTTATCAACAACGAAACATATAAGCACGAAACCGACCCATCTCCCTTTTAAAACAATCACTTGTTATTACAATTGTTTCAAATTTTCGAACAAGGCGTAGGATTGGCTGTGTGGTAAGTAGCTTGTTTACGAACCACATGGTTCCAGGTTCAGTCCCACAACGTGACAGCTTGGGCAAGTGTCTTCTACTATAGCCTCGGGCCGACCAAAGCCTTGTGAGTGGATCTGGTAGACGGAAACTGAAAGAAACCCCTCGGGTATATGTATATAATATATATATATATATATATATATATAATATATATATATATATATATATATATATACATATATATATATGTGTATGTGCGGGTGTCTATGTTTGTGTGTCTGTGTTTGTTCCCCCCCCCAACATCGCTTGACAAACGATGCTGGTGTGTTTGCGAAACACCCATGTTTCCAAAGGTGAATTATCCAACCCCAAAGAATCCCTCTCAACACATGGTTATGATACTCCCCCACTACTTCTGCTCGTGATCAGAGATGCACATATCATCAGCCACTAAGAGACATGCTCAACTGGTTAAGGTCAAACAACTGACAAGCAAATCTGTGATATTGAGCAGAATATTTGCTGTAGCCCATCTTTTATACAAAGACAAGACAATGTACATGATAACACTTCCAATCAGTTAAGATCAGAAGCCATGAGAGCCACTGCTTGATACTGCATCAGGGCATTTATTAATATTATTATTATTATTATTATTATTATTATTATTATCATCATCATCATCATCATCATCATCATTATTATTATTATTATTATTATCATTATTATTATTATTACTTTTTTTTTCTTCTTTCAAATTTGCTTCCATTTCTTCTTCTTCTTCTTCTTCTTCTCTTCTTCTTCTTCTTCTTATTATTATTATTATTATTATCAGTACGTATGGTGCATCACCAAATATTGGGACATGGAGTCACATCACGTTTCCAGCAACAACAATATTTGTTAAAACCTCACCACCTCTACTATCGCCGCCATTTCAAGCTTCACTTTATCTTAATTTTGCTCTCCAGATTAAAACAAACAGTTTCGTTCATGACAGAACAAAGACAAAAAACAATTTCTTTTTATATCGCTTTAATGAATATTAATATTAGCTTTTTTATCAACAGGGTTTTCACGTCTCTGACTGTGTCTTTCTATTTGTAACATTCATAAAATCGGTTTAAAAACGATAGAGAAAAATGATGGCGAATCAGAGATGTCAGCTTGTCTTACTATCTTCATAAATGACGCCGTTTTCAGGCTTCAAATTTACAGCAGAAATAAAGAAAGGAATGCAATAACGAAGTTGTATAACTGAACGTGGAGTTTCATTGAATAGTCTGGTTGTCTCGCTTATTGCAATATTTATTAATGACGCAAAAGATACGTAATCATGTAGTCTTTAATACCGCGATAATAAATAGTTTTAGAATGTCAATTTGTTTTATATAATTATTATTAAGGGCGGCAAGCTGGCAGAAACGTTAGCGCGCCGGGCGAAATGCGTAGCCGTATTTCGTCTCTCGTTACGTTCTGAGTTCAAATTCCGCCGAGGTCGACTTTGCCTTTCAACCTTTCGGGGGTCGATTAAATAAGTACCAGTTACGCACTGGGGTCTATATAGTCGACTTAATCCGTGTGTTTGTCCTTGTTTGTCCTATCTGTGTTTAGCCCCTTGCGGGTAGTAAAGAAATAGGCGTTTCGTCTGCCGCTACGTTCTGAGTTCAAATTCCGCCAAGGTCGACTTTGCCTTTCATCCTTTCGGGGTCGATTAAATAAGTACCAGTTACGCACTGGGGGTCGATATAATCGACTTCATCCGTTTGTCTGTCCTTGTTTGTCCTCTCTGTGTTTAGCCCCCTTGCGGGTAGTAAAGAAATAGGCATTTCGTCTGCCGCTACGTTCTGAGTTCAAATTCCGCCGAGGTCGACTTTGCCTTTCATCCTTTCGGGATCGATAAATTAAGTACCAGTTGCGTACCGGGGTCAATCTAATCGACTGACCCCCTCCCCGAAAATTTTGGGCCCTGTGCCTAGAGAAGAAAAGATTATTACTAAGGGCGGCGAGCTGGCAGAAACGTTAGCACGCCGGGCGAAATGCTTAGCGGTATTTCGTCAGCCGCTACTTTCTGAGTTCAAATTCCACCGAGGTCAACTTTGCCTTTCATCCTTTCGGAGTCGATTAAACAAGTACCAGTTACGCACTGGGGTTGACATAATCGACTTAATCCGTTTGTCTGTCCTTGTTTGTCCCCTCTGTGTTTAGCCCCTTGTGGGCAGTAAAGAAATAGGTATTTCGTCTGCCGTTACGTTCTGAGCTCACCGCCTTGAAGGGTGTTAGTCGAACAAATCGACCCCGGACTTATTTATTGTGAAGCTTTATACTTATTCTATCGGTCGCTTTTACCGAACCGCTAAGTTACGGGGACGCAAACTCACCCAAACCGGTTGTGAAGCGGTGGTGGAGGACAAACACAGACACGTGTGAGTATGTGTGCGTCTATGCGTGAGTGCGTGCGTACGTGTGTGTATGTGTGTGTGTGTGTGTGTGCATGTGTGTGTGTGTGTGTGTGTGTGCGTGTGTATAGAATGGATGAGACGATAACAGCGGAAGTAAGATAACCACTATACCTTTCTGTTTTGGGCCCTAGAACTCGTAGGCATAGTTACCCGGTTTCGGTGGAGGTATAAGCTAAAGTTAATGAGATGACACCACTTCCCCCTGGACGGGACGCCAGTCCGTCGCAGACTTACTCACTTATAGCAGAGTTGACTGGCGCAACGTGAAATGAAGTGTTTTGTTCGAGAACCGAACGCACCACCCAGACCGGGAACCGAAAGCACGATCTTGCGATTGTAATTCCGACATTGTAACCGCTAAGCCTCGCGCCTTCACTCCCCAATTGAATTATCGACGTTTATCTATTGTGTTTTAATCCATTTTCCGTTTAGTCACAAGACAGCCGACAATTCTACGTGTCTCATTTCACTTCACTAAACTGCAGAGATTTTCGGAGGTGTATTTACGTTTGGCAGACTATCGATTTATCCAGGAGAAAATTCATGTCTTTCAGAGAAAAGCACCAGTTCTCATGAGTTTTTCTGAGATGCTAAACATATTTACGTTTTCTTCAAATTATATGATAAGTCTCTTAACTAAAGCCAGACCAAAATAAGAATATATCTTTGATATTGATTTGTCAAAGACAGGACTATTTTCAGCAATACTAAAGTAAGAAAAAAAACAAACAAACAAAAACGAAGAAAGAGGGAGAAATAAAAGAAAGATTTAAACATCAATGCCTCAGAGAGATAGCTATTATTACTAAATAACTAACGAATAAATATCGTTTACATTCTTCTTCAGCTATATTCACGCACTCTCATCTCCTTTGTGGAAACTTATAAAGGACAGGTTGTTACAAACTACAGACTATAGACGTGAGCAGCAAAAAGCAATGGAGATTTGCCAACATTGCCCGCGACATTGGCTGCAAGTCGGTCAAGCTCCACAGATTTGGCAAAGTAACCGCCCACCAGTAGTTTTATATTATGAAGAATGAATGGAGAAAGCTGTGAGATTACGCACATTTTTCGCAGTAAATTAACGATGCATAACAGGTGGTTTACAAATGGGAATTGATACCGAATTACTGGCCAGGTTTTAGTGGGAAGTTGTAGCTTCATCTCACCTGACACTTCAACCAGCAATTTAGCTCAGGAGTCTCCAAGTGCTTTCTTGATCTGGTAGCAAAAAACAGTCAAACCTTCGTAGAAACAAATAATTCAAGCTCACAAATTCTATAATAGGAAAACGGAAAAAGAAAAAAATAAATTGCAAAACTAGATTGCGTAACTTTATCCGATAAACACCAACGACATCAACATCATCTTATGTAAGATAAAAAGAATAAAAAAAAAACATGAAGGGTTCTAAAAAATGGGCAGAACCGAATTCACGAAACAGCAGCTACAGGCTCAGGCGTGGCTGTTTGGTCAACAAGCTTTGTTTTGTAATCATGCGGGTTCGGGTTCAGCCCTCGCTGCACTGTACCATTGACAAGTGTCTTGTATAATAGCACCGTGGAAGCGCAATGGCCCAGTGGTTAGGGCAGCGGACTCGCGGTCGTAGGATCGCGGTTTCGATTCCCAGACCGGGCATTGTGAGTGTTTATTGAGCTAAAAAACACCTAAAGTTTCACAAGGCTCCTGCAGGGGATGGTGGTGAACCCTGCTGTACTCTTTCACCACAACTTTCTCTCACTCTTTCTTCCTGTTTCTGTTGTACCTGTATTTCAAAGGGCCAGCCTTGTCACACTCTGTGTCACGCTGAATCTCCTCGAGAACTACGTTAAGGGTACACGTGTCTGTGGAATGCTCAGCCACTTGCACGTTAATTCCACGAGCAAGCTGTTCCGTTGATCGTATCAGCTGGGACCCTCATCGTAACCGACGGAGTGCTCCTATCCTATAATAGCGCCAGGCAATTATAGAAGACAAATGCGTTGTGAGAGAATTTGATTAAAGGAAACGGTGTGGAAGCCCGTCGTGTGCGTTTGTGCGTGTATGTGTGTGTGTATGTGTATGTGTGTGTGTGTGTGTGTGTGTGTGTGTGTGGTGTGTGTGTGTGTATAAATATATAAACTCCTATTGGAATTTACATACCACGGACAGGAAGTATGTAAGTATGTAAGTATGAAGTGTTTGTATGTAAGTGTATGTGTCTTCTCATTTGTATCTGTGCAACACCATGGCTTGACCCCATTGTTGGCTTGCTTACGTCACTGTAACCTAGCGTTTCGACACAAGATATCAATAGAATAAGTAGCAGACTTCAAAACAAAATAAGTGCTGGTCTCGAATTCGTCCGACTAATATTCTTCGAGGCGTTACACCTCGATAAAAGATAACGCAAGAGTGGCTGCGTGGTAAGAAGCTTGCTTACCAACCACATGGTTCCGGGTTCATTCCCACTGCATGGCACCTTGGGCGAGTGTCTTCTACTATAGCCTCGGGCCGACTAAAGCTTTGTGAGTGGATTTGGTAGACAGAAAATGCAAGATGCCCGTCGTATATATATATATACATATATATATATTATATAATATATATATATATATATATATATATATATGTGTGGTGTGTGTAGTTGTGTGTGTGTGTGTATGTATGTATATATGTGTATATATATATATATGTGTGTGTGTGTGTGTATATATATATATATATGTATGTATATATGTGTGTATATACATATATGTATATATATGTATGCATGTATGTATGTATGTATGTATGTATGTATGTATATATATATATATGTATATATATATGTATGTATATATGTATATATGCATGTATGTATATATCTATGTATATATGTATGTATTTATGTATGTATGTATGTCTGTATGTATGTATTTGATATTTGTGTCTGTTTGTCCCTCCACCATCGCTTGACAACCGATGTTGGTGTATTTACGTACCGGTCACCAAGCGGTTCGGCAAAAAGAGACCGATAGAGTAAGTACAAGACTTACAAAGAATAAGCCCCGGGTTTGATTTGTCCGACTAAAAAGGCGCTGCTCCAGCATGACCGCAGTCAAATGACTGAAACCAATAAAAGAATACCATTTTTTTTATTTCTCCGCAAATGTAGGCAATTTCGTCAAATCTGTTTATTGAGCTTGGGAATATTGGATTAATTACTCATTAAACCATAAAGCGAAGAATTAATTATCTTGAGAAAAACATATTTTAATCTATAGACTGGAAAAAAAAATATTGATTGGTTGAGCGTGACCTTCGCTACAACAAAACGCAGACGAGCCATGCATGATCTATCTATCTATCTATCTATCTATCTATCTATCTATCTATCTATCTATCTATCTATCTATCTATCTATTTGTCTGTGTGTTTGTCTGTCTGTCTGACCCTCTGTCTCTCTCTCTCTATCTATCTATTTGCCTGTCTGCCCTATCTATCTATCTATCTATCTATCTATCTATCTATCTATCTATCTATCTATCTATCTATCTATCTATCTATCTATCTACCTACCTACCTACCTACCTATCTATCTAATGAATGACGAAGCTACCTTGAGCATAATCCTATGAACCCAGAAATTGAAAACAGAGGGTTACCCACTCGCAAACAAATGTGGTAACATGTAACAATATTTTACCGAGGTTACCGTGGTCTTTTCCGTAGGCTTTTCTTCCCACGGATAAACCTTATCTGCTTCCCCCTTTACACCGTACATCATGACACTGTGATACACGATCTCTATTGATCGCATTTTTCTTTTTCCCCTTCTTTCCTTTCTTTTTCTTCTTTTTTTTCTTTTTTCTTTTTTTTTTCTTCTTTCCCTTTTACGATCCCTTTTGATCGAAAACCTACCCCACCCTTTTTTTTTCCAAAAAAAGAAAAGCTCTACTTTGTAATCTGTTCCTTCTGTGTGCAACCCTGTGTGGCTAATAAAGAAACATATCTATCTGTCTCGCTCTCTATCTATCTATCTATCTATCTATCTATCTATCTATCTATCTATCTATCTATCTATCTATCTATCTATCTATCTATATTATCTATCTATCTGTGTACTTTTATCTACTAATCGATCTATTGCTATTTCTCCCTCTCTCCCACCCCAGTCACTCCCCTCTCTCTCTTTCTCTCCCTCACTCTGTCCTCTTCTCTTTCCCCATCGTATAACTTAATTTATTAAATAAATATAGAGTATAAAAGTCAAATGTTAAGGGAAATAGAATTAAAGTGTCCATCGTCTGGTCCAGTGTCTTCATTTAATTAATATAAAACGGATAATTAAATACACAAGAGGGTGTTCAAAATATTATAAGTCCAACATAAGAGATAATCAAATGAAACGATAGTTTGGTACTACCGTCAAAGGGGTCATAGCCAGGCCTCAAAACGTTTTGGAATCAATCCGCGTATCTGTGAAACTACTCAGCAATGATATTATTTTCTACACAAGGCATAAGGCCCGAAATTTTGGAGGAGAGGGCCAGTCGATTAGATCGATGCCGCTAAGGCAGAGGTAATGTCTTCAGTCGCGTTTGTTCGTTTGTTTGTTTATTCGTGGACAAGATCTCTCAAGAACTGCTGGATGGATTCAGATGAAACTTTCAGGGTTGTTTGGCCTCGTGACTGACATGAACTGATTAGATTTTAGGATCGATCCGGTACCGGACAAGGATTCTGGATTATTTTTCCTGTGTTTTTTTTTTTTTACTTAATTTTTCAGAGCGATAGGGTTCATTCTTAGTATTTATTATTTTTCCTATTTTAATGTCGCTTGCCTGAAAATCTTTCGTCACACATTCTGTGACCTCTTCAGCGACTCTCCATCACATGTGTTCCCTCCTGTTCTGTTTAGAAAGACAGAATGGACTAAACAGAACAGAAGGAGACACATGGGATAAAGAGTCGCTGAAGAGGTCACAGGAGGTGTGACGAAAGGTTTCCATACAAATGACACTAAAATATGAACAATAATAAATCTGAAGTGAAAAACGAATAATAATGCAGGTGTTTATTTGGCAATGAGAAAAAAAAGACCATCCCAAAATATAACAAAGCTTGAATACAAGTAATGGTATCAGATTTTTCCTGTTTAATCAAATCTATTCACACACTTATAGGATTATATGATCTAAAGATATCTAAAACTTACTTTTGTGTCGATTTTGTGCAGAGCAGAATAAATACGCTATTGTGCTGAAGGAGAAAGAATCTTTCTTTTTTTCTATTTTCAAAACCTAATCTAGCGAAATCGTTATCATGCCGGACAAAATGCTTCGTGGCATTTCGTTCGTCTTTACGTTTTGAGTTTAAATTCCGGAAGAACAGCCAAACCAATTGCACTATGTCCCAAAGGTTCGTAAGTGTAAAAGGCACTAAAAATGCTCCAGTAGGAGCTATTTATCACTACGAGGAATATGAGAACGCTTAACAACGGATATTATCTAGAACCACCAGTCAACAAAATGACGGATCTCTAAATACATGTTCTTATTTCTTTATTGCCCACCAGGGGCTACACATAGAGGGGACAAACAAGGACAGACCAACGGATTAAGTCTATTATATCGACCCCAGTCCGTAATTGGTACTTATTTAATCGACCCCGAAAGGATGAAAGGCAAAGTCGACCTCGGCGGAATTTGAACTCACAACGTAACGGCAGACGAAATACCGCTAAGGATATCGCCCGGCGTGCTAACGTTTCTGCCAGCTCACCGCCTTCTAAATACATGTTCTTGATATATTTAAGCAAATTTGGAGATTCAAGCGTAACGCAAGTCTTTGAAGTGAAAAAGCACGATATCCTTTATTCGTATAGAATACAGAATGTAAAAAGACAAGGAGTAACTATGTTATCAAAGAAACAAAAGATTGCAAATGTCTCAGGCTTGTAACTAGGAGGGATCGATGAGGATCTTTTTCAATGCTATAAGTAAGATGGTAACAACTTTTCAAACCTTCGCCTCAAACTCAAGTTGTAATGACAAAGTGTCAGATGAATTCTTTGACGGGTGGCATGCAAAATGTACCAGTTCCTACGGGACAGCTATTATGTGTTCAATGGAGATTTCAAGACTAATTTAAGAGAAAGCTAATGTAAGAACTAGTGGAGGCGCAATGGCCCAGCGGACTCGCAATGGCCCAGCGGACTCGCGGTCGTAGGATCGCGGTTTCAATTCCCAGACCGGGCGTTGTGAGTGTTTATTGAGCGAAAACACCTAAAGCTCCACGAGGCTCCGACAGGGGGTGGTGGTGATCCCTGCTGTACTCTTTCACCACAACTTTCTCTCACTCTTACTTCCTGTTTCTGTTGTACCTGTATTTCAAAGGGCCGGCCTTGTCACTCTCTGTGTAACGCTGAATATGCCCGAGAACTACGTTAAGGGTACACGTGTCTGTGGAGTGCTCAGCCACTTACACGTTAATTTCACGAGCAGGCTGTTCCGTTGATCGGATCAACCGGAACCCTCGTCGTCGTATCCGACGGAATGCTTCCAATGTAAGAACTGAACTAGGTAAATGATGGGAGAAAATATGGAGTTAGGAAATGAAATGAGCGTAGTTTAAAACTGCTGCGGTTCTGTGCAATAAATGGTCTCGCGTTAAAAGGTACCCTGCTCTCCCTCTCAATGAACATACGGGTAACACGGGTATCACTTGACAATAACAAGCAGGGAAAACAAAAAAAGAAAAGGAAGACAAAATTAAAAAGAACAGTAGAACATAACATTCAGGTTAGATAGGTTCTGATCATTTTTTTCTCTCGGTAAATTCTGAAATAGCACGAAAAGAAGCAAACTAGAATATAAACGGTAGTAAAAACGATATGATGTGGAAAAAATAGCTCATAAAATATCTGCTACGGAAATTTCAAATACAAACAGGTGGGGTATTGTCACACCTTTGTTTCAGCTCGAGACAGAGTGACATAGACAAAGTGTTAGAGTCATTCATAGAAACGACATACAAAGTGAGAGAAGAAGCTGTGTATGAACAACGGGAAAGCTGAATAAACCAGACGATATTGTCAGTATCGAACGATACAAAGGAATGAACAAAGTACCTCAAAATAACATTTAAAACACAAAAGAACAAAAGCTTACAAGACGAACTTTATGGACTACTAAAAGCTTCAAGAACAATAATAATCGCAACTTTTTTTCACGTCTGTCTGTGAAACGGAAAGAAAGAACAGAGAAAGTATACAGTGTATCCAATAATAAAGACGATAATACATATTTCTATACAAATCTAGAAGAGCATTTCGAACAACCCTTTTACACTAAGTTACAAGAAAAATCCAGAAGATATTTCAAAAGTCCAGGATTCTCTATCCGTTTTGGGTAGCGAAGAAATAGAAATGACAATAAAATGAGAGTGCGGGCAGGAATATTTGGCAGAGTCCGAAATACCAACCCACTGCCTAGAAACTGAACCCATATCACTCTGTTCGAGCGTAATGACACAACCGGGGCTTTGTGAGAGATTGATAACATCAACAAACAACTGGCCAATCAAATATCCTGTAGAAATCACTGCATCAACACGAACACGATTTGTTCAGTGGTTGATGATGTCAGCAATCAACTGACGATTCGAATCTCTGGTACAGGCATGCTGTCGTTAACATTTTGTTTTTGACGCCATTTTCCCTTAGCTGAGCCTTTACCTCTATATGGAATTGTCGGTCCGCTAACAGCCAGTGGTGGCTCACGGCTTAAGCCATTCAATTTCTAGAACAGTCACCATTCACAGCGACTGTCGTTTTTGACACTCAACAATCTGTTCAAAACTGTTGAACTTTTTAACTGCGGTAGACATTTATTTTTCGTTGTCGATCGTAACAACAATACATTGTTTTGTTTAAGAGTAAATAAATATTTTTGTATGCGGAACTTCACATGCACTTCTCTGTGCTTTCATTTACTTCTCAATGCAATCAACTCGTTACACTGGTGACAACAGAACAGAAATATATATTTACGTTGCAAATGATAAACCCCAAAACACCTGGTTTAGATGTCGTCAACACTGAAGTACTAAGAGCAGGAGGAGGAGGAGGAGGAGACTACATGGTTAGTATATTATACATAATATTTAAGGTAAATAAAAAAAGATAAAGCGATGAGCTGGCAGAATTGTTAGCACGCCGGGCGAAATGCTTAGCGGCATTTCGTCCGTCTCTCCATTCCGAGTTCGAATTCAGTCGAGGTTCGATTTTGCCTTTCACTCCATTCGGGGGGGGGGGGGGATCGATAAAATAAGTACCAGTCATGAACTGATCGACGTAATCGACCTAGCCCACCCCTCTGAAATTGCTGGCCTTGTGCCAAAATTTGAAACCAATATTTAATGGAAAATGGAAAACAGACAAACAAAAATAACCGCAAAAGACTGGGTCTTCATGCTGCTTACAACAGTATAAATAAAAAGGGTGACAAGCGGACCCCCGAAAACTTCAAGGCGAATATCCTTTTTATCAGTATTGGCGAAAATAAAGGTGGCGAGTCGGCATAATCGTTAGCACATCGGACAAAATGCCTAACGGTATTTCTTCCGAGTTTTTACGCCCTGAACTCAAATCAAGGCGAGGACAATTTTGCCTTTCATCGGTTCGAGTTCGATGAAATAAAATAATAAAATACCAGTCAAGTAGTGGAGTCCATGTAATCGATCTGATCCCTCTGCTTAAAATTGCTCCAGCTGGCTATACGACACGATCTGTGTCCTTATATTTTCGAACAAGGGAATCTAGCATCCCAACTCAGCTCAAAACAATATCTGTGTATCGCGATTTCTTGGTTGTTTCCCTTCATCAACACAGAATAATTGTTCGGACAGAGGCGGCGCTGCTAAATTCCCGTTAGGAAAATATATAGTTTTCAAAGTGACAACTAGTCACTGATTTATAAATTAGAAAATTATCATTTTTAAATTTCACAACCTGAGATATTCAGCAACAGTACTTTGTATTAAAGATTGTTTGCCAACATAACATGGCAGTCCTGGTTTAGGACGAATGTTGCTGTAATTTAACCCCAGGAGACATCGTCTACAGCTGGCTATATGACACGATCTGTGTCCTTATATTTTCGAACACAGATATTGTTTTGAGCTGGGTGAGAGTGCTAGATTCCCTTGTTCAAAAGAACTATAAGGACACAGATCGTGTTGTATAGCCAGCTGGAGGCGATGTCTCCTGGGGCTAAATTACAGCAACACTAGTCCTTATTTCTTTAATTAGACACAAGGCCTCAAAAGAGAAGGGACAACACAAAAACACGCAGAACAATGCATTGGGGTACATAGAAACACATACCGAATGAATTATGGATATAATGAAAATGAGAATGAAATGGCTTACCTACCCATAAGCAGGTAGTTCCATTTTACTGTTTTTAAATTAACAGTTCATATCGGTCTTGTATCTGTTGGTTTATAACATATAATCTATTAACTCTTCGAAGGCCACCACCGGCGGCAATTGGTCGTAGCCATTGTGTATTCCTGTCATCTCTGTTCTTTCGCCAAACAACTCCTTCAGTTTCTCTCCTCTTTCTTTTTCCAACAAAAAAGCTTTACAATCTCCGTTACACTCTTTGGCCGCTAATTTCACTCCTATAACGTTCTTCGTCTTGGCAATTCTCTTCTCCATCTCTACATTTTTTCGGTATGGCACCATTCTTCTCAGGTTCCTCCCTTTTGGTGTCACTCTCCTTCTCTCCTCACCAATCCCCTCCTCTGCCGCTGGCATTTCTGTCTCTGTCTCTCATTCTGTGTTGCTATCATCTCTATTTCATTCCCCTTTCTCTTCTCTATTCTTTCCTCCTTACTCGTTGATGGTCTCCGCGTTCGTTCCTCACTTTTGTTGTCTTTTCATTTTTTCTCTTCTCATTCAAACCAGGACTGCCATGTTATGTTGGCAAACAATCTTTACTACAAAGTACTGTTGCTGAATATCTCACGTTGTGAGATTTATAAAACAGTAATTTTCTAAGGATAAGAACCCTTCTCAAATCATATAAACCCATAGGGCCGGTTTCCCGGCTTAATGGCGTATATATACTCCCCACCTGGACGGGACGCTGGTCTGTTGCAAGATTACTCATTTTTGCCTGCTGAGTGGCCTGGAACAGTGTGAAATGAAGTGTTTTGCTCAAGAATACATCGCATCACCTGGTTCAGGTATCGAAACCACAATCTTAGGATCATGAATTTAAAATTCTAACCACAAAACCACACGCCTCATTCTAAAATCGAGAGTAACATGAGTAATGAGTCGAAGGTCTTCATGTCTTCTTCAATAGTAACAAAATCGAAGTGAATAATCGCAACAAAATCAGCAACCGAAGTTTCGTACTGCAGCGAGGACCTCGGGAGGAAAACCGGAAAAAATGAAGAGATAAACTCACGAAGAATATTTCGAAAAAAAAAAAAGAAAAGGAAAGAGGTAACGTTTAGGAAACAGAATATATGGTTAAAGATAGAGAAATGAGGGCTTTAAAGCAAGGCCGTCCTGAGATTTTTTGGGATTAGACGAACAATGATGAACAATGATGAACAATGAAGAACAATAACGAACAACGGTGAACAATAGATTACAATACTTACAAATGAATGAGAACATATATAAAGAATATTAGAGAAGTATTAAGAACAAAACTGTAGACATTAAAGCACAATGCACTGCTGTCTTAATAGGAAGATAAGTGACTACATTGGACAGAAAGATAAAATTAATGGCGGTATTTAGAATACAGCTTCTAATAGTCGACTATAATTCGCAGCGGACAGAAAGTTGAAGAAGATTAAACATAATTAAAATATAGCTATACAATCACCTCTATATGCTTATAAAAAGGCATTGCAGAAAATAATAGCAGATTAATGCAAATGTTTCCGAATCAGAATATTGTTTTCTTATTTTTCTGAGAAGCAACAATGGCGGGAGAGGGGGATACTGGATGGAATGTCGGAGAAGTCTGAGATGGAAGAATTAGAATGAAGACAAAATATATTAGTGACCTAAATCACAAGACGTGATATAAAAAAATAAATATAAAGCAAAAAAAAAAAACCTCCACAGAAAACGGAACTGAGAAAATATTTTCATATTAGAGCAAGTTTATTGATTAGAAAGCAAAACGAAAACGCAAACCAAATCGGTTGCCAATACTGAATCAAAAACCTCGGAATTAAAACTAGGGGTCAAGGGATGGATAATGAGGTCATAAGTTGATGAGGGATTATTTTAATAATTAATAATTAACAAATCGGCGAGCAGGCAGAATCGTTAGCACGCCGGGCATAAAACTTAGCGGCATGTCTTCTGTCTTTACGTTCTGAGTTAAAAAATCTAGTGCGGTCGATTTCACCTTTCATCCCGTGGGACTTGATAAATTAAGTACCAGTTGAGCACAGGGGTCGATCAACTTGACCTTCTCCGTGAAATTACTGGCCTTGTGCCTAAATTTGAAATCACTAATTAATAAGCTGGCAGAATCGTTGGCACGCTGGATAAAATGCTTAGCGGTATTTTGTCTGTCTTTACGTTCTGAGTTCAAATTCCGCCAAAGTCGACTTTACTCTTGATCCTTTCGGGGTCGGTAAAATAAGTACCCATTGAATACTGGGGTCGGTGTAATCTACTTAACCCCCTCCGAAATTGCTGGCTGCGTGTTAAAATTCGAAACCAATGATAAATAATTAACAGTAATTAAAATATTGGTGACAAGGTCGAGGCTACATTATCAGAGGTTACACAATCGTAGCAAGAAAAGAAATAAATTGTATTTGTTAATGAGCACAAACTGAGTTACAATAGCATAGCAGCCTCTGTGTGTGTGTGTGTGTTGTAAAGAGTAAAAATATACCACATATAAATATCGTTGTTTAGAACAGCATAACAAAGAATATTTGCTTAAAAATATTCTTTTCTACTCTAGGCACAAAGCCAGAAATGTCTGGGAGGGGATTAAGTCGATTAGATCGACTCCAGTACGTAACTTGTCCTTTAATTTATCGACTACGTAAGGATGAAAGGCATAGTTGACCTCGACGGAAATTGAACTCAGAACGTAAAGATAGACGAAATACCTATTTCTTTACTACCCACAAGAGAGGACAAACAAGGACTAATCATTGCGAAGACGTAGGTGTTGCCTTGGCGGAGGTTTGCGCTCTCTGAGTGTTCTTGTCAGTATTGACTTCAAATTTTGGCACAAGGCTAATAAGCTCGCGGAAGGGTACTAGCCGATTACATCGGACCCATTGCTCCACTAGCATTTATTTTATCGACCCCGAAAGGATTTATAAGCAAATATCAACCTCGGCAGAATTTGAACACAGAACATAAAGACGAACGAAATACCCATTTCTTTACTACCCACAAGGGATTAACATAGAGAGGACAAACAAAGACAGACAAACGGATTAAGTCGATTATATCGACCCCAGTGCGTAACTGGTACTTATTTAATCGATCCCGAAAGGATGAAAAGCAAAGTCGACCTCGGCGGAATTTGAACTCAGAACGAAGCCGCAGACGAAATACCGTTTCTTTACTACCCACAAGGGCCTAAACACAGGGAGGACAAACAAGGACAGACAAACGGATTAAGTCGATTACATCGACCCCAGTGCGTAACTGGTGCTTAATTTATCGACCCCGAAAGGATGAAAGGCAAAGTCGACCTCGACGGAATTTGAACTCAGAACGTAACGACAGACGCAATACCTATTTCTTTACTACCCACAAGGGGCTAAACACTGAGAGGACGAACAAGGACAGACAAACGGATTAAGTCGATTACATCGACCCCAGTGCGTAACTGGTACTTAATTTATCGACCCCGAAAGGATGAAAGGCAAAGTCGACCTCGGCGGAATTTGAACTCAGAACGCAACGACAGACGCAATACCGCTAAGCATTTCGCCCGGTGTGCTAACGTTTCTGCCAGCTCGCCGCCATTTTACAGCTTTATATATATAGATTTACAGCTCACTGTGTTATTCATGGAAAACTTTTGGCTACAAGGTATCTTAGCGGTAGGATGCATTCATTTCACGTTGAATAACGTAATTAAAACAGTTAATAAAACGTAGACCTATTCACTGAATGATCGTCTGTTTCGGAAGATTTGCCACGATAAAGAAGAACCATTTTAGGCGTCTGTTGCTTCATACTGGTGGATGATGGCTTTCGAATGAAATTTGATTGAAGCATTTTTATGATTTCTTTGATACTGTTTCTGAATTTCTTAATTCATACGATGAAGACATGTATAATAACTAAGCAACAAAAGAGTTGACGTTGTATACCTTTCCGATATTTTCGCTAAATTAAATTAGGTTAACATTAAGTTGCAAGGAAATAATATGAACTTAATTAACGCTAAGAGAATTATGAATGCATTTATCAGCAAATTATCCTTCAACAAAGAGAGATTATCGAAGAGAGATTTTTTTTTTTTTACTGTTTCCGAGCCTGCGCATAATAGAAAACAATGATAGCAATTTTATATTAGATACGGATATACGTTGCTATTCTTCTTACCTGCAGACTCTGAAAGAAGAATTAATGATAAGATTTCACTGATCTTAAAGTACCTGATTGGGTAATAAATCCATTTCTTTCTGATGTCTCTTCTGCTCAACCAAATTCACATGAAATTATTGACTTCAAAAAATGATTTCGAAGTTCAAGTGTGTTTTCTGGCCCAAAATGCAAAGCAAATATTCTTGAATTTGGAAAGAAATATATATATATGTATGCATACACGCGTGCGACGAACGACGAGCTTCTTTCAGTTTCTGCCTACGAAATCCACTCACAAGACTTGGGTCAGCCCGGGACTATGGCAGAAGACACTGGCCCAAGGCTCTACGAATTGAGACTGAACCCAGAACCATATGGTTTGAAAGCAAACTTCTTAACACATAGCCACGACTGCGCTAAATATATATATAGAGTAATCCCTCGATTATCGCGGGTGTTACGTTCGAACTCACCCGCCTCACACGATAGGTAAAAATATACAATACTGTATATCTTTTAAAATTATTTTTTTAATTTGTATATATTTAGTTTATTATAAATTGCAAAACAACACCACGGAAGAATCGACGTCGGCTTAAATAATAAACCGCGATAGGTGAACCGCGAAAGGTGAACCGCAAAAGGTGAACCGCGAAAGGTGAACCGCGAAAGGTGAATCGCGATAGGTGAACCGCGATAGGTGAACTGCAATATGGTAAGGGATTACTGAAAATACTATTGAGCATGAAAAACAAGCAATTTCAGTCAGAGAAGGTTTTATCGACAACATTATATCACGGCTGTCATTTCTTCTCATCAATTGTGACAGAAGCTAGTTATTTCTATTTAATCCCCTGAATGTAACACAAATTCAATTACAAAATCTAAATTGAGAAGAGCGAAATAGCAGCCTTCTGTAATTCAATCGGGAATGTGGTCGCCCGGCAGGTGATTGATCTGTGGTTCAAATCCCGCTGGTGCATTTGTCTCATGTTTCTATTTCTCAGAATAGGTTTAATAACGAAAAAAAAAAAAGAAAACAGTCGGCAGCGAATTACTAATGACCTGGTTTTCCCCCCCACTCAATGTCTGACGATAAATGCTACGTATATCAACAAAGAACGTGAGAAGAGGAAATATTATACACCAACAAAGATAATAGGACAATCGGAGTTCTCAGTTTACAACGAAGTGATAACACGAAATATAATTCCTGTATTGGTACTAAAACCAATCTTGACTGGGGGCAAGATGAGACTTCAGCCACATATATATATACATACATACATACATACATACATACATATATATATATATTATATATATAGATATATATATATATATATATATATGCATCATCAGCGTCATCTTCTTCATGTGGATTGCCATTGACATCAATACTATTCATTCTATGGTGGGCAGCTTATGTTATAAAACTTTACAGCCAGAATTTGGCCGTTGAAGTTTATATTTTGGCCGTTATTACTCATGTGTCTGAAGGGGAGTTCTTCTCTATGTATACAGTTATATATATATTATATATATATATATTATATTGGTGTGTGTGTGTGTGTGTTGTGTGTGTGTGTATGTGTGTGCATATAAATATATGTATATATGTATATGTATGTATATATATGTGTTGTGTGCATATAAATATTGTATATAGTATATATATATATATATATATATATATATATATATATATATATATATATATATATATACATACACATAAGGTGCGGGGAATAAACTGTCGTCTAAATTGCGCAAAAATGAAAATAACACTGACATCCCATTTTAACCGATATGCTTACGAAAATTGCATAAATATATCTTGTAATACTAAAGAGTAAATTTATTCAATAAAATCGCCATTGGCTTCAATCACGACCTCCAGAAGACTTCAGAATCCCCTGCAACTCTTCTGG
>NC_043015.1:49573481-49600981 GCF_006345805.1 Octopus sinensis
CTGTAGAAGAGCGTAGGCCCGAAACGTAAAAGACTTTTTCTATTCCAGAGCGTTATACTAATACATCTGTTTGTTTTGTACACCACCTGTCTTCGTCTCTTGTTTTTTTCGTTAAACTCTCCCTATGTAATATATATATATATATATATAATATATATATATATATAGAGAGAGAGAGATAGAGAGAGGGTTAGGGTTAGGGTTATATATCTACACACACACACACCACACACACACAGATATATAGATATATATATATAGTTAATCCAAACATGAAAACACAAAGAGAAAACACAACAACGCGAGGACGTAGAACAAGTATATATATATATGTAGATATGTACACGCACACACACTCACGGATACATACATACATACATCAATTGACCCAAACATAAAAACGACATATTCTGCGAAATTAATTTTGATTAGTCTAAAATTTTCTACCCTTTTCGATGGGAGTCGCCAACGAATACAACTAGCTTCAACGTTTCTTTTCATAGAAAAAAAAATGGAGAATATTTCAATTCACTTAAAATATTTTACGAACGTCATTCAGTACATCTTCAGCTAACGGGTTATAAATTTAGTCACCCTACTTTTACTTGCTCCAGTCTTTAGACAATGCGCGCCAAACCCACACACATAGATATTTATGGGTCAAGGCTAATATTTGTATCATGTTAAGAGAAACTCCTCAGCAGTTATCAAGCCTATCACACCATTATTTCCTGCGCTAGTCTTGGTAATTGTTAAGTGATTTCTTTTAACATAATCCCAACGGTAGCCTTAATCTTTAAATAAAGAATTTTTATCCACCAAGGCGGTGTTCAGCACTCATTTCCATTGTTCGATATTAACAAGCCTACATTACATACATACATACATACATACATACATACATACATACATATACTATATATATATATATATATATATATATATATATATATATATATATGAAAATAGTAATGCAATACGAGAGTATTGCTTTCCAGTAAAGAATAGCCCGTAAATATCGGTGCTTCGTTGTACCATTTATTTACTTTTATATATATATATATATATTTATATATAAAGAGAAAATGGAGAAATGTTGATGTTCAACAATTGACTAACATCGATTATTACTTGTTAATACAAATAGACCTTATCCCATCCAACAGCCGTTTCTGGAGCGTAACATATGCATAATAGTATGATTTAAATATATCAAGTCTTTCTTCTTCTTCTCGAGGCTCTTCTTTTCTTTTCTCTTATGTATTTTTCTTCACTCTGATGAAGCTCCATGTTCCAGATCGGATGTGTTACGAAAGATGATGAATATCATTTTCAGAATTTTCAATGGCAATACCATGGAGCATTGGAAACAGAAACGGCTGTCAATTAGTCAATTCTCTCTTTTACTCTTTTACTTGTTTCAGTCATTTGACTGCGGTCATGCTGGAGCACCGCCTTTAGTCGATCAAATCGACCCTGGGACTTATTCTTTGTAAGCCCAGTACTTATTCTATCAGTCTCTTTTGCCGAACCGCTAAGTGACGGGGACGTAAACAACCAGCATCGGTTGTCAAGCAATGCTAGGGGGACAAACACAGACACACAAACACACACACATATATATATACATATGTACGACAGGCTTCTTTCAGTTTCCGTCTACCAAATCCGCTCACAAGGCATTGGTCGGCCCGGGGCTATAGCAGAAGACACTTGCCCAAGATACCACGCAGTGGGACGGAACCCGCAACCACGTGGTTGGTTAGCAAGCTACTTACCACACAGCCGTTGTTGATCAATATTTTTTATTTTCTGCTTATTTTAAATCTGATTCCTGATAAGCTCATGTTTATCTTTGTCATTGCCTGTATCCTATGAGAATAATATGCTTGCATACGTATATCCAGAGTCAGGATTAGGGTTAAGGTTATTAGGTAATTATACCTGTAATAAAGCGGATATTTTTATTCCTTTGACGGTTATTCCAGCCTCTAACTCTACTAATCTTTAGTTGGACAAATCAATCCCGAATTTATTCTTTGTAAGACTAGTACTTATTTTATCAATCTCTTTTACCGAACCGCTATGTTACGGGGACGAAAACACACCAAGAGATGTCAAGAGATGGCGGGGGGAAAAACGCAGACAC
Organism: Octopus sinensis; assembly: GCF_006345805.1. NCBI lineage: Eukaryota > Metazoa > Mollusca > Cephalopoda > Octopoda > Octopodidae > Octopus > Octopus sinensis. The sequence continues at coordinate 49,575,631 of NC_043015.1, forward strand.
ATAAAGTCAAACACACACACACACACACACACACACACACACACACACACACACACATCATACATATATATATATATATATGACGGGCTTCTTTCAGTTTCCGTTTACCAAATCCATTCGCAAGGCTTTGTTCGGGCCGAGGCTATAATAGAAAACACTTGCGGAAGGTATCACGTAGTGGGACTGAACCCGGAACTATGTAGTGAGGAAGCAAGCTTCTTACCACGCAGCTACTCCATATATATGATTCTCTTCTTTCGGTTTCCGTCTACCAAATCCTCTCACAGGGATTTGGTCAGTCCGAGGCTATAGCAGCAGGCATTTTAGTCAGAGTTCTACACAGTAAGATTGAACCCGGCATCATGTGGTTGGAAAGCAAACGTCTAACGACACAACCACGCCTGTGCCTAAATGTCGGCTGCCTGAAAATGAGTGGTAAGAAATTTTATTATCGTGTTTGATTTTTTTTTCTATTAAATGAAAACGAGAAGAGTAATAAAACAAATGAAATAGATATACAAACTACTTAGAAGTTATTCTCCCGTGTAACGAACGATGCGTTTCATTTTTATTGGCGGCCATTAGCATAGATTGACATCTTTATTTCTTAGTTATTGCTTAAACCAAATTGAGAACAGCGCACGAAGAAATTTGAGGAAATAATCTTAATGAAATAGCAGTTAATAAAATAGAATTGAGAGAATACGCTTGCAACTGAGAAAAATTAAAGATTAAGTCTCTGAGGATACGTATCGTCTGAATTTCATTGATTTTATTCCGAAACATTCGGTTATATTTGTTTGTTGTGTTTTTGCTTGAAATATTCGAATCTACTTTTTTTTCTTTGTACTTATCGACCGCGCGCTTCCGACACACCCCACCACCATCATTACATACAAACAGAATCAGAAGCAGATCTGAACCCGGAGAGAATTGCATTCAGGAATGGGATTGCAGTGAAATTGCTACATACACGGTTGCTCCACAGATTCTGCCAAGGCACGTGGCCTAGTGATTAGGGTGCTGCACTGAACGATCGCAAAATCGCGGGTTCGATTTCTAGGCTGAGCGGGATGGGGCGGATCAGGGCGGCACGTTTGACATTGCTTCACAGTCCACTCAGCTGTAAATGAGCCACCCTGTGACGAACTGGCTATCCGTTTAGTGGTGGTGGTGGAGGTTTGGAGGATGTAGAAATCTTGATAGCTTCATCGCCATTGAAACCAAGTAACCAGCCACATGGAGATTAGGTGTTTCAAACATAAACACATACATCGCCCAGTTTGAGATTCGAACCCGCGATCCCTCGACCGCGAGTCCGCTGCTCTAACCACTAGGCCGTGTACCTCCACTTCCCGTTCATTACTTACATTATATTACTGTTGCGGGCTAGCAGAATCGTTATCGCACCGGATAAAATGCTTAGCGGTATTTCATCCGTCTTTACATTCTGAGTTCAGATTCCACCTGTGTCGACTTCGCCATTCACTCTTTCGTAGGTCGATAAAATAAGTACCAGTCGAGTACTGGGGTCGATGCAATCGAATTACGTCCTCCACCTCCAAGACCACTTGTCTTGTGTCAAAATTTGAAACCAATATCATATTATATTAAGGATACTTTTTACTCTCTCTTTTACTCTTCTACTTGTTTCAATCATGTGACTGTGGCCATGCTGGAGCACCGCCTTTAGTCGAGCAAATCGACCTCAGGACTTATTCTTTGTAAGCCTAGTACTTATTCTATCGGTCTCTTTTGCCGAACCGCTAAAGTTACGGGGACATAAACACACCAGCATCGGTTGTCAAGCGATGTTGGGGGGACAAACACAGATATACAAACATACACACACACACATATATACGATGGGCTTATTTCAGTTTCCGTCTACCAAATCCACTCACAAGGCTTTGGACGGTCCGAGGCTATAGTAGAAGACACTTGCCGAAGGTGCCACGCAGTGGGACTGAACCCGGAACCATGTGGTTGGTAAGCAGGCTACTTACCATACAGCCAGTCCTACGCCTTCAAAATCCTTCAAAGATCTTGAAGAGTCTTTGAGAAATTTGAATTGCGACATTCTTTCCGGCTCTTTATGTTTTAAGATCAAATCCTACCGACATCCACTTTGCCTTTCATTCCACCAGGGTCGATAAAATACTAATGAAGTACTGGGGCAGATGATATCGGCAGAGCCTCTCTTCTCAAAACGTGTTCGTATTTTTTTTCCTTCATTGGAAACCGTTATCAAAGCAGATTTGAAAACAATTAAAGTGTTTGAAAAAATGCTAACGAGTACTTTTTCCCGGTTCTTTCGAACTGAGTTCAAACCCCGCCGATGTCACCTTGGTGAAGTTTGAACTCAGAACATAAAGACGGACGAAATGCCGCTATGCGCTCTGTCCGGCTTGCTTACGAATCTGCTAGCTCGTCTACCTCAGCCTACATTAATATTAGTTTCAAGTTTTGGCACAAAGCCGTCAAATTCGGGGAGGGGCTAAGTCGATTACATCGACTCTAATTCTCAGCTCGTACTTATCTTATCGACCCCTGAAAGGATAAAAGGCAAAGTCGACCTCGACGGAATTTGAACTCAGAACGTAAAGGCGGACGAAATGCAGCTGAGCTCAGCGTGCTAAGGAATCCGCCGGCATGCTGCCTTATTATCAATAGAATATTCTTTTCATAAGGCCTGGAATTTTTGAGGTGGTGGGGGCGTATAGCGTAGTGGTTAAGAGCGCGGGCTACTAACCCTAAGATTCCGAGTTCGATTCCAAGCAATGACCTGGACAACAACAACAACAACAACAACAATAATAATAATAATAATAATAATAATAATAATAATAATAATAATAATAGGAGGTGTGGGCATATCGCATAGTGGTTAAGAGCGCGGGCTACTAACCTCGAGATTCTGAGTTCGATTCCAAGCAGTGACCTGAATAATAATAATAATAATAATAATAATAATAATAATAATAATAATAATAATAATAATAATAACAACAACAACATCGAAGACTACCTTAGGAATGAGAAACCAGGTTCGAAATTTCCCCAAGACACCTGAAGAAGGCTGGAGGGTATATCAGCCGAAACGTTGTACTATCAACAAATAAGGTGAGGACGAATATCCGTCCTATGTAAATAATGTAAATAATGTAAATAATGAGGTGGGGGCAGTTGATTGGATCGACCCCAGTCTGCAACTGGTACTTAATTAATCGACCTTGAAAGGATGAAAGGCAAAGTCGACCTCGGCGCTAAGCATTATCGCCCGGTGCGCTAACGTTTCTGCCAGCTTAATAGAATATTAAATTGTTTTATATATAGCTTGACACAAAAACAAACATTGACAAATGCACACACACACACACACACACACACACACACACACACACACACACACACACATACACACGAACACACACATACACACACACATACACACACATACATACATATATACACACACACAAACACATATATACACACACACGTATATATCCATCCAAACATATTTAGACAAGCACACATATATGTGTGTGTATACATACATACATACATACAAACACACACACATATATACACACACACACACACACATATATATATATATATATATATATGCATGCATGTATGTATGTATATTTATATATATATGTTGGCATGTGTATACTTGTATCCTTTACGAGACTCTAACATAAATACCGCGATTGACTCATTTAAACGGAAGCAATTATTACATTTAACATGTTGCAGCAGCAGTCATGCATGTCTTGAATAATGAGTCAAAGTTGTTACGCATGACTGACTCGGACACCGCCGCCACAATCCCCCCCGTCCTCCCCGACTCATTCCACGCCGCCATTGTTTGACGAGTAATTCGGTTAGATTTGATATTACCGGGAGGTTATTTCGCCATTGTTCTTATACGTGTGTGTGTGTGTGTGTGTGTGTGTATGTGTGTGTGTATGTATGTGTGTGTGTGTGTGTGATACTTGTATGTGAGTGTCTGTGCGTGTGTACATCTGTATGTATGTGTGTGTTTGTGCGTGTGTACATCTGTATGTATGTGTGTGTTTGTGCGTGTGTACATCTGTATGTATGTGTGCATGGCTGTATGTGTGCCTATGTGTGTGTATGTGTGTGTATGTGTGTATGTGTGTGATGTTTGTATGTGTGTGTTTGTGCGTGTGTACATCTGTATGTATGTGTGCATGGCTGTATGTGTGTGTGTATGTGTGTGTGTGATACTTGTATGTGTGTGTTTGTGCGTGTGTACATCTGTATGTATGTGTGTGTTTGTGTGTGTGTACATCTGTATGTATGTGTGCATGGCTGTATGTGGGTGTATGTGTGTGTGTGATGCTTGTATGTGTGTGTGTGATACTTGTATGTATGTGTTTGTGCGTGTGTACATCTGTATGTATGTGTGCATGGCTGTATGTGGGAGTATGTGTGTGTGTGTGATACTTGTATGTGTGTGTGTGTGATGCTTGTATGTGTGTGTTTGTGCGTGTGTACATCTGTATGTATGTGTACATGACTGTATGTGTGTAAGTGAGTGTATATGTGTGTATTTGTGTGTGTGATGCTTGTATATGTGTGTCTGTGCCCGTATGCATCTGTATGTGTGTGTGTATGACGTTATGTGTGTATGTGAAGTGAGTGTATGTGTATCTGTATGTGTGTGTGTGTGTGTGTGTGTGTGTGTGTATGTATGTGTGTGTTTGTGCGTGTGTACATCTGTATGTATGTGTGTGTATGTGTGTGTGTATGTGTGTGTGATAGTTGTATGTGTGTGCGTGCTTGTATGTATGTGTGTGTATATGTATGTCAGTCAATTGTGTGAGTGTGGTTTTATATTTTAGAGGTCTTGTGTGTGTGCATGTGTACGAGTGTGGTTACATGTGTGTGGGTGGAGTGTGTGTATATGTGTAGAAGGTCTCTTCTCTTTGGTTGAATGTGTTGTGTGTATCTGGGTGTGTTTAGGTAGAGCGAGTGTGTGTGTGAGAGAGAGAGAGGGAGAGGGAGGACGAGCGAATATGTGTGTGTGGGAAAGTGAGAGAAAGAAGAAGAGCGAATATGTGTCTGTGAGAGAGAGAAAGAGAGAGAGAGAGTGTGAGTGAGTGTGTGTGTGTATGTATACACGAGTGTTTGAAAAGGTGTATGTATCTATGAATGTGTACGAGAAAGTGTTTATGTGTGCGTGAGTGCGTGTATGTGTAAATCTATGACCGTGTGTGAATGTGTGTGTGTGTGTGAATGTGAGCGCAAAAGTATGAATGCGAAAGTGCGTGGGTGTGTGAAAATGAGAGTGGATGTGTGAGTGTGTGCGTGTGTATGTTTAAGTGTGTGTGCATGTGCATGTTCGAGTGTATATATGTGTATGTGTGTGTGTGTGTGTTTACTAGTCTGTGCTTATGGTGACACCGTTTACAAAACGGTGCTCTCTGTTACGCCCCGAAAATGTAGCAATAATCTAGCATAACGGTATGATGCGCTAAATCCCAGCACGGTGCTCCAGCATGGCCACCAGCGTGACCGAAACCAGTAAAAGAATGAAAAGAGTAAATATCTGCGATAAATAAATATTCTTCAGTTTTGGGTTAAATTATTTCTTCCATCGAAACAAGAGCGCTCAGGGAGCGCAAACCTCCGCCAAGACAACACCAACGTCCTCTCAACGATTAGCCAGAGATGATTTTAAAAATGAGAATATCTGAAATAAACTCGACTGCTCTCACAAACGAGAATGCTAAAAATGATCCTGACTGCTCTCAAAAATTAAGGAAAAATAATCCAGAATCCTTGCCCGGTACCGGATCGATCCCCAAATCTAATCAGTTCGTGACAGTCACGAGGCCAAACGACCTTGAAAGTTTCATTCGAATCCATCGAGCGGTTCTTGAGATATCTTGTCCACCCACGGTCAAACAAACAAACAAACGTGACTGAAAAAAATACCTCCGCATTAACGAAAGTGGAGGTAATAAAAATGGCTGATATTAATGCATGCAAGACTTCAAAACTCTAGCATCACTCCTTCATAGTTAGCCTATGAACTTTTCAGCCCATTGTCGTATACACACACACACACACACACACACACACACACACACACACACCACACACACACACACGTATGCGTACAGTTGTTATATGTCTGTTTGCGTAGTTCTATCGATGTTATATCTCAGTAAACGTTATAAACATCGGCGAGAAAATTTACTTCAAATTTTGGTACAAGGCCAGCAATTTCTGGGGAAGGGATAAGTCGATTGCATCGACCCCAGTGTTTCACTGGTACTTATTTTATCGACCCCGAAAGAAGGAAAGGCAAAGTCGACTTCAGCAGAATTTGAACTCAGAACCAGAAAGTAAATACCGACGAAATGCCGATAAGGATTATGCCCAGTGTGCTAACGATTCTTTTTTACTTTAGACACAAGATCCGAATTTTTTGTGGAGGGGGCCAGTCGATAACATGGACCCCAGTACGCAACTGATACTTAATTTATCGACCCAAACGGATGAAATGCAAAGTAGATCTCGGTGGAATTTGAACTCAGAACGTAAAGACAGACCAAATACCACTAAGCATTTCACTTTGCTGCCCACAAAGAGCTACACACAGAGGGGACAAACAAGGACAGACAAACGGATTAAGTCGATTATATCGACCTCAGTGCGTAACTGGTACTTATTTAATCGACCCCGAAAGGATGATAGGCAAAGTTGACCTCGGCGGAATTTGAACTCAGAACGTAGCGGCAGACGAAATACCTATTTCTTTACTACCCACAAGGGGCTAAACAGAGAGGACAAACACGGACAGACAAACGGAATAAGTCGATTACATCGACCCCAGTGTGTGACTGGTACTTAATTTATCGACCCCGCAAGGATGAAAGGCAAAGTCGACCTCGGCGGTATTAGAACTCAGAACGTAGCGGCAGACGAAATACCGCTAAGCATTTCGCCCGGCGTGCTAACGATTCTGCCAGCTCGCCGCCTTCATCAGCGAGAAAATCGAAAAACCAGAGCCATATGAATAACGGCCCTTGAGATACTAGTTCTGCGTTGTGTTCTATCCTCCCTTGTGACCGCCAAAACACCACCGAATCCTTGTCGGCCAGTTGGGAACACGTAAGCAGCAACATTATTGTTCAGAAATTGCGATACAAAAGAATTTATTGACATAGGAAGGAGTACTGTATTTTAATAATATTTGCGTATACGATGTAAGTATAGCGCACGTGTAGATGACGCGTATGTATTTACGCATATTATATATATATATATATATATATATTATATATATATATAAAACAAATATATTTATTATATATTATATATAATATATATATATGCATATATATGTATATATATGTGTGTATATACATATATACATACATACATACATATAAATATATATATATATATATATATATAAAAACTAATATATATATATGCATATATATGTATATAATATATGTATATACATATATACATACATACATACATATATATATAAACTAATATATATATGTACATGTATATATATATATATATGTACATATATATATATTTATATATTTATATATATGTGTGTATATATATATATATATGTAAATATACATATACATATACATACATATATGTATGTATGCATGTATGTATGAATGCATGTATGTACTATGTGCGCATGTGAGTATGCATGTCTGCACATATCTATGCACGTATTTATGTATGTATGTACGTATGTACGTATGTACGTATGAATGTATGCCTGTATGTATGCATATATAAACTGTACGTCGTCTATTTTCTAAATACGTTTGAGGCCTAAGAGATTTCGCTGGATGTGGTTAGTATAATTAATGTTAGCTGTCAGTTGCTGCAAGGCAACAGGAAGGAATAACTTATATTCCGAAATTTCATGTTAGAGGTTTGTAAGGAATGTTATTATCGAAAATAGAATGACATACGAGGAAAAGGCCGGACATACAACAACGGGGAAAATAAGATAAAAATACATTAACGTTGTTAATATGGCGATCACGTTTTGTATATTAAGAACTCGAAGAAATTTTAATATTAACTCAATTTTAGAATCGACATCCAATTTGCTGAAGCGGAACGAAATGATATGATGATGTGTTTGTTTCGCTGTGTTTCTACACTAGGCAACCATGATAATAATACTCCCCTTTGTTAGTTTTAGCTTACATTTACCTGATATGTGATGGCTGCATGGCTCAGTGGTTAGCGCATCGGGCTTACTATCATGAGGTAGTGAGTTCGAGTCCCGGACCGGGTTTTTTACAGCAGTGCTAGGAAGGAAGGAATGTGCGGAGCGTGTGATCGTCGCACTGACAATGGCAGAGAAAGTTGAACAGAGAATTTGCATCAAAGTTTGCCAAAAGCTTGGCGATATCTGCTCCGAGGTCTATACAAAGGTTTCATACCTGATATGTGATGGCTGCATGGCTCAGTGGTTAGCGCATCGGGCTTACTAACATGAAGTAGTGAGTTCGAGTCCCGGACCGGGCTGTTTACAGCAGTGCTAGGAAGGAGGGAATGTGCGGAGCGTGTGATCGTCGCACTGACCATGGCAGAGAAAGTTGAACAGAGAATTTGCATCAAAGTTTGCCAAAAGCTTGGCGATACCTGCTCCGAGGTCTATACAAAGGTTTCAAAAAGTTCTCATCGTTCTGGACATAATCAAGGAGATCTTGAGCAACTGAAACCCGAGTGTCATTTTGGTCAACTGAAAGCAGTTTCGGGACAAACTTAGCAGACACGCGTCTCATACCAAAATCTTCAAAGATAATTGACTGAACTGAACCGTAACTAATCTGCACATCTGATAACTCAGTGATGGTGATTCGATGATTTCCCATCACAGCTGCACACACGTCTGCAATGTTTTTCTTTTGCTGGTTGCATATCCTCCAGGACGTTCGTGAATTTCGACATTTTTTCGGCCATCTTGGAAACGTCTGAACCACTCGTACACTTGTGTGTGGCTCGTACACTCCTCTTCACAACACTTTCTGCAACTATATGTGGACCTCTGAGCAGGTTTCCGTATGCACGTGTGTGCATTATATATATATATATATATATATATATATATATATATATATATATTATCATCTCGCAGTCATCTAAGAGTTTTTGTTCGTCATGATGCTGACATAAGTCCTTGTCTTTCCTGATGAAAAGGCGGCATAATGCCCCTTGGTCCTTCGGAATGAGAATATGCATCTTCGAAACATATGTCGAGAATAAAGGAATTTTGTTAAATCGTCGTTCGACTCCATTCTTTCATTTATATATATATATAATATATATATATATATATATATATATATACATTCAAAATGTAACTACACGTGACTGTTGGCGATTTTTTCTCTCCTTCCTCCTTTTCTTTTGGACTTTTCTATTTATCCTGTTCCGAAGAAGAGCTTTGCTCGAAACGTAAAGCAACCACTCTTTCTTTGCTTCTCTGAGCGTCTTATTAATACTTTACATGTATCACGTCCTCGCGTTGTTTTTTTATTCTTATTGTCGTTTTTCTCCGTTTTTTATTAACTATACATACATACATACATACATACATACATACATACATACATACATACATACGTACATACATACATATGTCAGACGCCATGATAGATCGTTAGCTACTACATACATTTTTCTCCTTGTTTTTTTCTGGTATCTTTCTGTAGAAGAGCGTAGGCTCGAAACGTAAAAGACTTTTTCTATTCCTGAGCGCTATAACTAATACATCTGTTGTTTGTACACCACCTGCCTTCGTCTTTTGTTTATTTTCGTAAACTTTCCCTTTATATATATATAATATATATATATATATATATATATTGATATATGTATGTATATAATATATATAGATATTTATATATTATATATACATACTATATATATATATATAATATATATATATATATATATATATATATATGTATGTATGTATACATACATACATACTTATATATATATATATATATATATAATATATAATATATGTATGTATGTATACATACATACATACTTCTATATATATATATATTATATATATAATATATATATATATTAAGATATCAGAGAAACAAGTTATACGAGTAGCAGTCGGTGGCATATATTTAAACAACAAAAAACAAATAAAAGTATACTAAAAAAAAAACATACAAGACAAATTCATGTCTTATTGAAATTATCTCTGCTTCTGTAGAAGGTAGAACAATCACATGGTGGCAATCAGTCCTAGTTCTGAATGAGGAGGAAATCTCATGAATCAAAAATTTTCCACGCCTACGCGTATATGTATGCATGTTGTCTTGGATAAATGTGCGTAAGTATGAATTATTGTATGTAAGTGTTTATGCATAAAGAAGTTAATTTTGGGAGCGAAAAGTCTCAGTTCAACGAAAGAAATCAGTAAGAGGCGGCAAGATAGCGAAGTATGATAAATATATTAGGTGTGTAGATATTGATCTCAGTCTAGTCTTTCGTCTGGTGTTAATGAAAATGCTGAAAATAACTGATATTATTTAGACATCTTACAACGAACTGGTGTCTCGTTCTAGAGGCAATGCTCTGAGCTTGGTGACTTATACGCCACGAGAACCGGGTGACCTGCTACGTGAGCCCCCGGGAGTCGAGACGTGGGTTGATGATGATGAGGATGATGATGATGATGATGATGATAACGTTTAGATGAGTTCGTAAACATTCCATAGGCAAGTAACTTGCTTACGAACTACATGGTACCGGGTTCAGTCCCACTGCGTGGCCCCTTGGGCGAGTGTCTTCTGCTAGAGCCTCGGGCCACCAGGAACTTGTGGGTGGATTTGGTAGACGGAAACTGGAGGAAGCCCGTCATATGTATATGTATATGTGTGTGTATATGTTTGTGTGTCTGTGTTTGTCCTCCAAAACATCGCTTGACATCCGATGCTGGTGTGTTTGCGTTCCTGTAACTTGGCGGTTCGGCAAAGGAGACCGATAGGCTTCCAAAGAATAAGTCCTGGGTTCGATGTGCTCGACTAAAGGTGGTGCTCCAGCATGGCCACAGTCAAATGACTGAAGCAAGTAAAAGAGTAAAGAGTATAACTGAGGTTAGGAAGCACATTTTGCGGCGGCAGGGTTTCGGTTTCAGCCCTACAGCGCGGCACCGAGCAGGCCAAAACCTTGCGAACGAATTTGATGGTTGGAAAGTGTGTGGAAACCACGTGGTATGCACACACACACACACACACACATACATATATATATATACACGCACGCACGCAAACACACGTGTATGTGTGTGTGTGTGTGTGTGTGTGTGTGGTGCGTGCGTGTGTGTATGTTTCTGCGTGTGTGTGTTTGTTTGACTCCACCACTGTTTGACAACCAATGTTGGTTTGTTTACGTCACTTAGCGGTCGAGCTAGAAGAAACCGACAGAATAAAAAGCAGGTTTAAAAAGGAAAATATACACCGGTATCAGTTTACGCAACACAAAACCCTTCAAGGCGGTGCTCCAGCCTAGCCGCAGTCGAATGACTGAAACTGCTAAAACAAGAAGAATAAAAATGCAAAACTTTTGCTTCCTCATAAGGAATGTATGCAAGGGAGATAATCGAGTGAACTCTAGTACGTTAAGATAATAATTTCAGCGAATATCTCTGAACGGCAAACAGCAGCAGCAGCAGCAAAATTGTCGGTTTATATTTAATGCTGTATGTGTATCACTGATTAAACGATTTTGTTTTAGGATTGTACGGAGATTTAAATAGATATTGAAAGTAATTGAATTAATCGATCGTATCCCAGCTTAGAAAGTTCGTGTCTACGCTTATTAGCTTGTAAATGCAAATGGACGAATACAGCAGAGAAGCTGGAAATCGGCAATGGCGACGCACGTATAAGTGTTTAAGAAGAATGAATAAATGATTAAATAAATAAATAAATAAACATGAGTTTTCGTTGGTTTCAAATGCGTTAGAAATGCAATGGATGCATTATAAATATAGCTGCGTGTGTGTGTGTGCGTGTGCCTGCGTGTGTGTGTGTGTGCGCCTGCGTGTGGTATATATATATATATATATATGTATATATGTATATATATGAAAGCAGGAAATAGGAAGAATGGGAGGACGACTATTGTAAGTTTATGCAATTATTGTTTATAAAGCATTGCAAGAACGAATGATAGAGCTTAGATAAATACGGATACGTATGTATTTATGTATATATATATGTATGTATGTATGTATGTATGTATGTATGTATGTATGTATGTATGATGTAGTATATATATGTGTGTATATTTATATTATATGTATATATGCATGTATATATATATGTGTGTGTATATATATATATACATATATATACATATATATATGTACATATAGTGTAGATATTATATGCATATATATAAGGTTTGTGTGTATATATATATATAAGTGTATATATGTATATATATATGTATGTATATATATATATATATATAATAGCTATATATAATATATATGTATGTATGTATATATATATATATGGTATGTATATTATATGTATGTATGTATGTATATATTATATATATATATCTGTATGTTATGTATATATAATGTATGTATTATGTATATATATATATATATGTATATGTATATATATGTATGTATGTATGTATATATAATATATATATATGTATATGTATATATATATGTATATATATGTGTATATATATATATATATATATATATATAAATATATATCATGTGTATATATATATATATATATATATATATATATGTATATATATATATATATATATATTACATACAAGTAAATAAATGGAGTTGAACGCAGATGTTATTCAAATCCTTTTACTTTCGACCTATGTTTCGACGACAACATTGGTTTTATTCCGAAGGAATACTGTGTAAAATAATGGAATCTTCTCATCAGGAAAGAAAGAGAACCTATCTCAACAACAAAACATTATAACAATTTTGATGACTGCGTAAATGATAAACAGAAGGCTATTAAGTATTTTTTAAAAACCGTTAGAAGATCCGACGTCAAAGTCAGACCCTAGGAATTTGAACGTATCGGCAGACGAAATACGGCTACGTACTTCGCCCGGCGTGGTCACGTTTCTGCCAGCTCACCGCCTTATTTGGTATTAATAATAAATAATTATCAACTTCACAATCTCCATTTTCTTCATCTTTTTAATGAATATATATATATATGAAGAGGGAGAGAGAGAGAGAGAGGAGAGAGAGAGAGAGCTGAGGAGAGAGAGAGAGAGAGAGAGAGAGAGAGCAATAATGTATTTAAGAGGTTGTTTGTTATGGCTGGTCAGAGAGTGACCATTGGTTTCGCACCTATAAAACGCTTAGCTGTAGGGGAGACTCGTGAGACTCGTTGGCCGGCAGCACATAACCTCTCCCTCGGGGCAGCGAGTCTGACGAGTCTCCCATACGACAACGCTTTATAGGTGCGAAACCAATGATCACTCTCTAATCAGACATAACAAACAACCTTCTGAATATATACATACACATATGAGTGTGTGTGTTTATACGTATAGAATGAGATAGATACCGTAAATCCTCGAGTATAATCCGCATTTTTTCCCCAAAATTTAAAGGTCAAAATCCCTAGTGCGTGCTATATACTAGGTTAAAAATGAAAAATATTTTCTAAGCAATGTCCGAGTCTCTATTTGCTGTCCGGCAATGTTTATTCAGACGCATTTTGTGATGTCGGGCGCGAAAATACCTTAAGCTAAGCCTGAAAGCAATGAAGCAACATTTATTAAAATAAAAGTATTCAGAACACAGAATAATATGTAACAAAAACAATTTGCAAACATACTTACATTTCCATATAACAGTTTAAAACAGCATTATTATATTACGCATGCGCAGAAGTATTTGTTCGACTAGATGCTGTTGGTTTAATCACGCACGACTCAAGTTACATACATACATACATACATACATACATACATACATACATACATACATACATAAGAACATACGTGCGTAATTGTTATCCCAAATGAATACTAGCTGTCAAAAAATTCCAGTTTTAGTATATTTTCATAAAAATATTGCATTTATGATCCATTTTCAACGCAACGCTCAGCCCTCCTCACTCGCATCCCTCCTCACTCGCATCCCTCCTCACTCGCATCCCTCATATTAGTCGAGAAATTTCTCATTTGCTGTGACCTCAACTTCCTTAAAACGCATTCAGTTCTTTGTTAAATGAGAACGATCGTTTATCACTTCCGGCCGACATTAAAATATCACGCACGCGACTGTTCATAATTGTGTCGCTGCCGCTGTCTTTTGTCTCGGTGGCTATTTTTGGATGCAATTAAATATATTTTTGTACTGTTGTAGTCGTTGAGTTATTATTGTTGTTGCTGTTTTTGAAAATGGAAGTGTTTGACCTAATTGCATGAGTTGGGATGATCTCGTTAAGTCAGGAAATTGTGATTTTCAGTGACATTTGGTTACTAGTTCTAGCCGAGCGAGTAAGTAGAGAGAGACTCCATCATGAGGTAGAATAATTCTTTCTGTTTTAAGCACAAGACCTGACATTTGTGGGGAAGGAGTTAGCCGATTTCTTTTGGCCCTAGGCTCAGCTAGTACTTGTTTTCTGGACTGCGAAAGAAAGGAAGGAAAATCCGCCTCGACGAAATTTGAACTCAGAACGTAAACATCCGGAAGAAATGCCGCTAAGAATCTTGTCCGATTCGCTAACGATTCTACCAGTTCGTCGCTTTAATAATAATCATTTCTATTCTTTTCTACTCTAGGCACAAGGCCTGAAATTTAGGGGGAAAGGGCCAGTCGATTATATCGACCCCATTTCGCAACTGGTACTTAATTTATCTACCCCCGAAAGAATGAAAAGCAAAGTCGTCCTCGGCGGAATTTCTATTTTAGACACAAAGCCTGAAATTTTAGGAGACGGAGCTGGTCGATTACATCGACCGCAAAGCTCAATTGTTTCTTATTCTATCGACCCCGAAAGGATGAAAGGCAAAGTCGACCTCAGCGGAAGTTGAACTCAGGACATAAAGACGGACGAAAGGCCGCTAAGCATTTTGTCCGGCGTACTAAAGATTCTGCCAGCTCACCGCCTGAATAATAATGGTTTCAAATTTTGGCACAGGGCCAGATTTTTTGGGGAATGGGTAAGTCGACGGCATCGACCCCACTACTCGAATGGTACTTATTTTATCGACCCTGAAAGGATGAAAGATAAAGTCAGCCTTGGCGGAAGTTGAACTCAGAGCATAAAGAAGGATAAAATGCCACTAAGCTATTCGCTCGACATGCTAACGATTCTGCCAGCTCGCCACCTGAATACTAATGGTTTCAAATTTTCGCACAGGGCCAGCTATTTGGGGGAGGGGTTAAGTCGATTGCATCGATCCCAGTACTCAGCTGGTACTTATTTTATCGACCCAGAAAGGATGAAGAACAAAATCGACCTCGATGGAATACACAACCTGAATAATAATTGTTTCGAATTTTGGCACAGAATCAGCAGTTTCTGAGGGCTAAGGGGAAGGTGATTACGATTAATCCCCAGTACTTTATTGGTATTTGTTTTATCGACCCCGAAAGGATGAAAGTTAAAGTCGACCTCGGTGGAATTTGAACTCAGAACGTAAAACCGGAAGAAATGTGGCTAAACATTTTGTCTGGCGTGCTAATGATTTTGGCTGCTCGTCGCCCCTAATCGATAAATTAAAATGAAATATGTTTGGTTTTGTACTTCATTAAAAATTGATACATAAAGTTTCTTTAATTGTAATTCTTCCCCGTTTATTTCATAAAAAATTCTGTATCAGTTTTTAAAATAACAAAATGGCTGCGAATAATTTTGTATAAAATATTAATTTATACACAGATGTTTTTTTTCTCTATTATAAGTCATCCACAGAAGCAACGTCTTGAGCTGAGGTACCGCTTTCAGCTGGGTCACCGCCTTCAGATGAGACATTGCCTTGAGCTGGAATTGTTAATACCTTCAGCTGTGGTAATGCCTTCAGCTGTGGTAATGTCTTCAGCTGGGGGTAATACGTTCATATGGAACATTGGCTTGACCTGGGGCTCGACCTTGATAAACGACGTATATAAAGGTATATCTGAAAGCTCATCTTTATCCATCGACAATTCGCACTCTTTCACATTGAAATCTAAATTGGAGGATCGATAAAAAATAGGCGTGGGGAGAGCAGAGAGGATTCCGAGCGTTGTAGAGACAACCGTTTGAAAATTAGGTTTGTTTGGTATATATATGTGATAAGATTTTTATCCTGCTTTCTTTTCAGGTTCTTTGTATTTTATTTCATGTGTTTCAACTGTTATGAAGTTACATTCACTTTATTAGGTTCGTGTATAATTATTGTGGTTTTTGTCAATAAATTTTATTCAGCTAAAAACAATAATAACATTTAACAAAAACATCTTTAAATGATTATTCCAGAGCATATTCACCATCTACTTCAATTTCTGCTTGGCGTTTTGTTTGAATTGGCGTCTTGTCTAAATTTTTTGCTGAATAAAATTCAATGAAAAAAGCCGCAATAATTATGCACCAACCTAATGTTAAAGAAAAAAAATTATGCAGTTTTCTGTCAATATGGCGACGTTTGATAGACAAATATATTTTACGTGAATAAAGCGCTGAAGATTCTTTAGTCCTTTAAAATTCAGATTATTCTGCCAAATGTGATATTTATTTATTTACACTGTTTTGAATTAATCATGCATTATCTCACAGCTTCGTGAAGGCGTATAGCTTAGTGGTTAGGGTTTTCGGAGTTCGCTTCCCGGCGACGCGTTGTGTCCTTTAGCAAGACTCTTTATTTCATATTGCTCCAGTTCACTCAGCTGGCAAAAATGAGTTGTACCTTTAATTTAAAGGGCCAGCCTTTTCACATTCTGTGTCACGCTGAATCGCCCTGATAACTACGTAAACGGTACACGTGTCTGTGGAGTGCTCAGCCACTTGCACGTTAATTTCACGAACAACCTGTTCCGTTGATCGGATCACCTGGAACCCTCGTCGTCGTAACCGACCGAGTGCGACCTCGTAGCTTCAAGATTTCAGTCATGTAATTGTTTATTGTCAGAATGACATTGTAGGGATGGTGTGAGAGGCTGGATCTAGCTGGTGTGAACATAAAACAAGTTGAATATTTGGGCCTGATATGGCCGTTTAAATACTAAAGTACATATAAATTAAAAAGATACAATTAAAAAAAAACTCCGATTGTATTCTTGCTTCGATATATCAACGCTTATCAGAAAATAATAGTTCACTTCAACGTGTGTATGCTTGTGTGTCTGTGTTTGTCCCCCCAACATCGTTTGACAACCGATGCTGGTGTGTTTACGTCCCCGTAACTTAGCGCTTCGGCAAAAGAGACTGATGGAATAAGTACTAGGCTTGCAAAGAATAAGTCCTGGAGTTGATTTGTTCGACTAAAGGTCGTGCTCCAGCATGGCCACAGTCAAATGACTGAAATAAGTAAAAGAGTATGCATTCAAATTAGTAAAATAATTCACACACACACACACACACACACACACACAAGAAGCTAAACCATCAAAACTCTTTTGGAAAACTTTAAACAGATCTTTTCGGTTTGAACGGCAGTTTTTCTAGCGGTGTCATATGAAATTGTCACCCATAATTATGACCCTAGTATCGATCTATTGCATTTCAATCTGTTTTAGGGTTAGGGTTAGGGTTAGGGGTGGGGGGAAGGGTATCTTTTTTTTCTTCACAAATGTAAATAAACCCAATCTGCTTCTTAAACGAGGGACATATTCATACGGCACAGAATGTTTTCACCTCATTTTCACGTCATTGATTGGTTGAAATTGCAGAAATTGAAGAGAAAAAACAACAAATATCTTACAAACTATAGAATTTTCTCAATAAAGCCAATAGAAAAAGATGTTTTATAAACACATTCTACCGGTATACGAAGTTTAAATGTGTTTAGTTACGTGGAAATTATTTTAAAAAAACCTGCCATTCAAACGGAAAAGATCCCTTTAAACGGCTTTTGTGAGCAAATTTGTCAAATACTGTGCGTCCTCCAGCGACAGCGTCAAATAACAAAATTATCTAACGTCCTCCCGTAGCAAAGTAATTTCTTTCGAATAAGACACAGCGAACTGGAAAAACTTGAAATGAAAACAATTTTACGTAGTTCTTATTGCCAACTCACAGTATTTAATTTACGATATTTTTTCTTCTTTTTTTTTCTTTTGTGTTTGCTTGTTTTTTTGGGGTTTTTTTTTGGCTACACATTAAATAATTAATCGTTGGCATATGCGGGACGCTTCTGCGTTTAAATGTTCAGAATATATTAGACATGGATGAGGGACGGCTGCGTGAAAACTGACACACTTTCTATGTTCACGCACCGTTTCTAATAAGTAAATTTCGATAGCGGACTATTACAGACATCCCTTGACAGGTACTTAAATATGCCTATCAACCTACTTACCTACCTATCTACCTACCTACCTACATACATACACACAAACACACATACATACATACACACATACATACACACATGCATACATACATACATGCATACATACATACACACATTCATACATGCATGCATGCATGCATACATACATACATACATACATACATACATACGTATATACATACATACATACATGCATGCATACATACATACATACATACATACATACATACACACACACATTCATACATGCATGCATACATACATACATACATACATACACACATTCATACATGCATACATACATACATAATACATACATACATACATGCATACATACATACAATACATACGTACATACATACATACATACATGCATACATACATACAATACATACGTACATACATACATACATACATACATGCATACATACATACAATACATACGTACATACATACATACATACATGCATACATACATACAATACATACGTACATACATACATGCATACATACATACATACATGCATACATACATATCTGCAAGCCTAACTACCTCCCCATCACACTCACGAGCACATGCACACACACATACAAACTCTTTCTCACACACACGCCACGCACACACACACACACGCACACACGCACTCACACACTCATGCGCACACGCGCACACGCACACACGCACACACGCAAACTCACACACTCACACACCCTCTCTCACACACACATGCACTCACACACTCACGCGCACATGCACACACACATGCACACACCACATAGACACTCTCTCTCCATTACACACACAGACACATGCACGCATTCACACGCGCGCGCAAACATTACCGATTGAGGATCTTTTCGGCTTGACCGGCAGTTTTTTAAAATAATTTCCACGTAACTAAACACTTTTAAACTTCGTATACTGGTAGAATGTGTTTATAAAACATCTTTTTCTCTTGGCTTTATTGAGAAAATTCTATAGTTTGTAAGATATTTGTTGTTTTTTTTTCTTCAATATCTGCAATTTCAACCAATCACTGACGTCTATTGAGGTAAAAAAATATTCTGTGTCGTATGAATATGTCCCTCGTTTAAGAAACAGATTGGGTTTATTTACATTTGTGAAGAAAAAAAGATACCCTTCCCCCACCCCTAATCCTAACCCTAAAAGAGATTGAAATGCAATAGATCGAATCTAGGGTCATAATTATGGGTGACAATTTCATATGACGCCGCTAGAAAAAACTGCCGTTCAAACCGAAAAGATCCGGAGATAGTATTGATCCACTAGGAGTGAGGGTGGAATTCAAAGAATTGCCACCAGTAGTGGATCTAATAGAAATCGAACCATTGATGAAGTACTTTTAAAAAGAAAATAAGTATGTTAAATTGACGGGAAAAAAAGAAAAGAAAAAGGAAAAAAAGAAAAAAGGAGGAAAAAAAACAAGGAAAAAAGAAAGAGTAAAGTGTTTTATGGTATGTTTAAAAAAATACTGAAAAATATTGAACAATTGTAGATAATGTATATAACGGTTCAAATACTTGCAATGGTATGTAACATGGTAATTGTTATGTAAATACATGATAATGATGGACTGTAATAAAGCAAAAGATTAATGGTACTGCATGTGATGAGGGGCGCATGCAGCCATTCATAACCTCATTGTTATATAATCATCTCATTAATATTCGTTTTATGTATTGTCCCCTCTGTGGTGTCCTCTCTGTTCTTGTTTGCGCCCCCCCTCTATTTTGGGCCCTTGTGGCTAATAAAGAAACGAGTTGGCACCGGTGTTGGTGAGATACGAGCAAAGCGTAGAAATTGAAAAAAACGGATAGCATGAATGAAGGGAGTTATCAGAGTGAAACTACGAGATAAAGCGGTGAATGGAAACGTGGAAGCGGTATTATTAGATGATGAAAAAGCAGCCAGACTGAAAGAGATGTTCGGAAGTAGGATAGAAAATGCAGAATTGCGGGTTCGATTCGACGAATTACCACCTGTGATAACTTTTGAAGATATGACGAGTTTTCTGATAATTAAAAAAAAAAAAAAAGAGAGATACAAACTGAACAGTAAAAACAGTAAAATGCAACTTTCGGATCTTTTCGGTTTGAACGGCAGTTTTTTTCTAGCGGTGTCATATGAAATTGTCACCCATAATTATGACCCTAGTATCGATCTATTGCATTTCAATCTGTTTTAGGGTTAGGGGTGGGGGTAAGGGTATCTTTTTTTCTTCACAAATGTAAATAAACCCAATCTGTTTCTTAAACGAGGGACATATTCATACGTCACAGAATGTTTTTACCTCAATAGACGCCATTGATTGGTTGAAATTGCAGAAATTGAAGAAAGAAAGAAACAACAAATATCTTACAAACTATAGAATTTTCTCAATAAATCCAAGAGAAAAAGATGTTTTATAAACACATTCTACCAATATACGAAGGTTCGAGAGGTGAAGATGGAGAAAAGAAGCTAAAGAAGTATTTATCGAAAAGGAGGGAATCAGTTTAAGGTTGACCCTGCCACAAGATTTGACAGTGAGTGTAGCTAAGCGGACAGTAGTATATAGAAGGCGGTGAGCTGGCAGAAACGTTAGCACGCCGGTCGAAATGCGTAGCCGTATTTTGTCTGCCGTTATGTTCTGAGTTCAAATTCCGCCGAGGTCGACTTTGCCTTTCATCCTTTCGGGGTCGATAAATTAAGTACCAGTTACGCACTGGGGTCGATATAATCGACTTAATTCGTTTGTCTGTCCTTGTTTGTCCCCTCTGTGTTTAGCCCCTTGTGGGTAGTAAAGAAAGGGGTATTTCGTCTGCCGTTACGTTCTGAATTCAAATTCCGCCGAGGTCGACTTTGCCTTTCATCCCTTTGGGGTCGATAAATAAAGTACCAGTTACGCACTGGGGTCGATATAATCAACTTAATCCCTGTGTCTGTCCTTGTTTGTCCTCTCTGTGTTTAGCTCCTTTTGGGCAATAGAGAAATAAGAAACGTTAGCACACCGGGCGAAATGCTTAGCGGCATTTCGTCTGCCGCTACGTTCTGAGTTCAAATTCCCCTGGGAAGCATGTTTAACTCATAGGTGGAGCTCCGACGGGCACACCCGTTCAAGATTAGAACGGACCCAGGACTAATGGTACTCAAGGAGCGACTGCACGCTCTCCACATCACCAGACCCCCCCCCCAGCTGGATCCTCACTAGCGGATGCAGTGTATACTTTGGAGAAGAAGGCAGCTGCTCTTCTCGCAGAAAGATATTCTTACATAAAACTTAATTTCTAAGCAGTATGAGTCATTTTGCATTTCTTGTCACTGAAACCTACCATGGCGACAGAGAGAGTGGCAAAAGTGTTATACAAGCTTTTGTCACCTAAATCTAATAATGACTTACAGATGTCTCACTATCATTTCATTTCTTGGTCTGTTTTTGTATTTTATAAATTCCTACGGTGATGGCAGCGTGGCGGTGTTATATCCAATCATAACCGCGAACATGCAGGGCTGAAAGTAAATCAGAACAATCGAGCGGAATGTGATACGGCTATCAGTTGACAAGATGAAGCTATCATCATGATCATCGTGTGTGTGTGTATATATATATATGTGTGTGTGTGTGTGTATGTGTGTATATATATATATATATATGTGTGTGTATGTGTGTGTGTGTGTGTGTGTGTGTTTTGGTGTTTTGTTTGTGTGTATGCATATGCATATATATATATGTATATGTATGCATATATATATATATACATACACATATGTATTGTATATTTATATATGTATATACGTATATATGCATATATATTATATATAATAATTTATATATATATATATATATATATACACACATACATATACATACATATGTATTATATCTACATATGTATACATAAATGCATATGTATGCATGTGTATATATATATATATATAATATATATATATTATATAATATATACCAAGATAGATGGATAGAGAAAGAGAGAGAGAGAGAGAAAGAAGAGGGAGAAAAGCAAGAGAGATGAGGGAGATCGACCAACGTCGTACGATGAGACAACATTGTTAGCCATGAAATCCAACCCCCGCTGACTCGTCAACAGTTTTGTCCTACAAAACACCAGTACGAATTTACGCTGGGATAGCAGCGATACAGTAAATTCATTGTATACATCCCCCACTTTGGGCGTCGACCGTGGCTCTCACCTTTCATAAGTGAGTTACATCACGATTGGGTTACAATCCTTGTTGAAATCTGTCCTTATTTGTTAGATATCCATTATTGGTTAACTACTGTAGAGCGAAATGCAAAACATTTGGTGGAGTGAGTAGGTTTCGCTGTTAAAGAGCCGGCATGTTTACGACGACATCGGTACCAAGCTGTTTCGATCTTTCACCTTCCTCAGAACACTATGGACTGCAAAGAGCGGGAAACTTGCATGTAGGAATATCTGCTGGTCGTACTTTAAAATAAAACATGGCCAGGGTAATACATTGGAGAGGAACTTTCCAGATAGCAATCCAAAATGTCATAAAACATACGGGAGTTTCGGATATGGAGCAGCATTGCTTATCTTACGAGGTTCGTTGTTTTGAGGCACAGAAGAAAAAAGTTTCGCCTTTCCAATCGTTAACGGAACGAAACTAAAATCGTCGAAATTCCTTACTACTGCTGTTGCTACTCTTGATGTTGTTGTCGCTATTGCTGCTGCTGTTGCTGCTGCAGCTGCTGTTATTGTTTAAACCCACGATGGCTCTTATTTAGCAAATCTATCGTTAAACATTTTAACGTGTAGTATGTATGTGTGTGTGTGGATATATATATATATTATATGTATATGTAAATTGAAAAATAGATATACAGACAGCCTATATATATATATATATATTATATAATATATATATATATATATATATATTATATATATATAATATAATATATAATATGAATATATAAATGTATATATATATATATATATATATATATATATATATATATATATATATATCTTACAGATATATATATATACGACGGGCTTCTTTCAGTTTCCGTCTACCAAACCATTCACACAGCTATGGTCGGCCCGAGGCTATAGTAGGAAATATTTGCCAAATGTGCCACGCAGTGGGACTGAACCCGAAACCATGTGGTTGGTAAGCACGCTACTTACCACACAGCCACTCATGTATGGATGGACAATATGAAGAGCTCTTTGGACAAGGTTGACAAAGTAGCTCAAGAACTCGCGCGTAATGGGAAACCCTCGTTATAGTGTTATCAATACGCTGCAGCCGTACGATACATGAAGACTCCGCCGGTTACGACGACGAGGGTCCCAGCTGATACGATCAGCGGAACAGCTTGCTCGTGAAATTAACGTGCAAATGGCTGAGCATTCCACAGACACGTGTACCCTTAACGTAGTTCTCGGGGATAATCAGCGTGACACAGAGAGTGACAAGGCTGACCCTTTGAAATACAAGTACAACTCATTTTTGCCAGCTGAGTGGACTGGAGCAACGTGAAATAAAGTGTCTTGCTCAAGGACACAACGCGTCGCCGGGAATCGAACTCACAACCTTACGATCATGAGCCGAATGCCCTAACCACTAAGCCACGCGCCCTCACCGTACGATACATAATGATCACGACGCCGACGATGATCACTGATCGTGTTAAATTTTATAACCGGATATGCGGGTTTATAAGACTCTCATTGTTTAATTCTTAAATTTAGCCTAACAATTGATCGTATTTCTTTAGATAGGATACCGAGTGTATGAGTGTATTATCAAACATTACATGGGGATTTTTTTTGTCCCATTTTTTTCTGCAAAAAAGTAGGTGTATGACTAATGCAGTGGAGGTACATGGCCTAGTGGTTAGAGTAGCGGACTCGCGGTCGAGGGACCGCGGGTTCGAATCTCTGACCGGGCGATGTTTGTGTTTATGAGCGAAACACCTAAGCTCCACGCGGCTCCGGCAGAAGGTAATGGCGAACTTCTGCTGACTCTTTCGCCACAATTTTCTCTCACTCTTTCCTCCTGCATCTTGCGGCTAACCTGCGACGGACCGGCGTCCCGTCCATTTGGGGAACCTATACGCCGAAGAAACTGGGAAACCGGCCCTAATGAACCAGGCATGGCTCGAGAAGGAACAAACAACAAATGTCTAATGCAAAAACTGCTTAAATGGAGACAGTATAAATGTCTTCTTGCGAGCAATATTCTATTAAATTAATCATATTTTCCGAAGGTTCCATACACCCATGTCGCAAACAGCCTACTTCAAGATTCAAACTAGATACACAGTCTGAGTAGAGGACCATTTTCAGTAAAAAAACTAACAATCAAGTCACCATCTATATATTTACAAACTAAATATATACAATAAATCTCCAAGTGATTTCCCCGCCGGGTGTATCGTAAATGGTGTACGTACCTATTTCTTTATTACCCACAAGGGGCTAAACATAGAGGGGACAAACAAGGACAGACATAGGTATTAAGTCGATTACATCGACCCCAGTGCGTAACTGGTACTTAATTTATCGACCCCGAAAGGATGAAAGGCAAAGTCGACCTCGGCGGAATTTGAACTCAGAACGTAGCGGCAGACGAAATACCGCTCAGCATTTCGTCCGGCGCGCTAACGTTTCTGCCATCTCGCCGCCTTTTTAAATGGTGTACGTACCGCCCGAGTTTTCACGACACGTGTTTCTGTTCTGCAACTCTCATCAGGTCCCAGTTACGTTCTGTTCTTCTCAA
>NC_043015.1:49603481-49608481 GCF_006345805.1 Octopus sinensis
ACACACACACACATCGAGGTAACATATGCAATGTGCACACACATTATGTCCAATTGTCCACAGTAGACATCTCTTCTGTAGTCTGTTCTGAAAACCAAAACAAACGGAACCATAGTAACGATCTTTACGACTGACATGTATACATGAATAGCCAAAGACCAACCGCCATTGACAGTGTGTGTTTACATTAAATATGATTGAGAGATAGCTATTTTAATTAAATACTGCCTCAATATCGTGTATCGGATAATTCATATTACTTTGTTTCCAACCAGGGTTAAGTAATGTTGTCATTATGTACAAAACAAATGCGGCGAGGTAGCAGAATGGTTAACGTGTCAGACAAAATGGACATCGGCATTTCTTCCGGTTCTAAATGTTCTGAGTTCAAATGTCGCCAAAGTCAGCTTTGCCTTTCATCTTAACGTGATCCATAAAATAAAGTAACAGTTAAATTCTGGGGTTGATGTAATCGACTTGTCCCCACCCTCACAAAATCGGTGGTTTCTTGTGCCAAAATTTGAAAGTGTTATATTGCGTAGGATTTTCCAGGTCCAAGAACCGAGAACATTTCGTGATGATAGGTTTTATTGTGGTAGTGAGGTACTGAAAGAAAAGCCAGTTTCTTTAAAATCCGATGGATTCATTTCCAGCAATGGACTGGTGCTTGAACTAAGCAATCTGTGGCCTATGAGAGGATACTGATGACAAACAATTGATTGGCTTACATTTACCTGAACCGATACTTTCCAACATATGTGTAGCCTAGTGTTTGTTATAAAGACAGATCTAGAAAAATCCAAAAGGATAAGCCCGTCGTATATATGTATTTGTATATCACCGTGATCACCGTGACCGACCAGGCTATCATATGTTGCGACACATCGCTGATCACAATGCGCTTCGCATTGTTTTAGCCTTCAAAATGACGCCACCCTGCTGGCTAAGCGGGCAGGCCAACAGAAGAAAGAGTGAGAGAAAGTTGTGGCGAAAGAGTACAGCAGGGATCGGCACCAGCCCTGCCGGAGACTCGTGGAGCTTTTAGGTGCATACGCTCAATAAACACTCACAACGCCCGGTCTGGGAATCAAAACCGCGATCCTACGAGCGCGAGTCCGCTGCCCTAACCACTAGGCCATTGCGCATCCATGTATATATATGTATTGTATATATGTATATATATACATATATATATATATATATATATATAGATATATATATATATATATATATATATATATATATATATGTGTGTGGGTGTGTGTGGTGTGTGTGTGTTGTTCCCCGCAACATCGCTTGACAACCAATGCTGGTGTGTTTACGTCCCCGTAACTTGGCGTTTCGGCAAAAGAGACCGATAGACTAGACTTGCAAAGAATAAGTCCTGCGGTCGATTTTCTCGACTAAAGGCGGTGCTCCAGCATGGCCGCAGTCAAATGACTGGAACAAGTAAAAGAGGAAAAGAGTATACAAACACACGCACACCCACATCCACGCATATTCACTCATACGCACGCACAGAGTCACGCCCGCCCTTGCGTACACACATGTGCACACTCGGCTATTCAGGGATATTTGGACTTGGAAACAACATGCTTGAAAGCCGTCTTTATTACCAGAAAACTATTGACGCAACATCTGCAGGATCTACACATTCATTGCGCAAAATATATTATATCAACACTAATCACTATTTGACCAATCTTCTAAATTTGTAAGGTATTACCGACATTCATTAAAAGAATATATATATAGAGAGAGGAAAATCAAACCTCCAGTCTTTAATAATGGTAAGGTCTAAACTTGTTCATATTTGCTTAGAAGTGGCTTAGCGCATATCTTCCCATAACAATATATATATCTAGATATATATATATATATATATATACGTAGGCTTACCTGTGTCAAGCGAAGGAAATAAGTTTTCTATGCGGTAAGTGGAAACATGGCTGAAACTTAAATGATTAGTACGACTTCCGGGTATGTGAATAACGGTCAGCTAGATTAGAATGGAATGATTTATTTGAAGAGATCCAACGAAAGAATGGTAGATCTAGAAATATTCAGGTTATTTGTAGTCGATGAGTTCAGTATTGATTCCATCCTATTGCTGAGTGATTTAATCGAGCGCCTGCTTTTCGTAGAACACCATTTCCTTTCTTTCGGTTTTGCTAAGAATACACAAACACCACCGAATATTATTAAATAAATAAGATATGACTTAACAAACCATGAAAGATTTATATAGAATTAACATTATTACCGCATGGAATCATTTTTTGATTTAATCGTCTCTAAGCACAATCATACATTCGAGGTAAATATGAAATAACGGACACCGGAAGTTTGCGAGATATCGAACAATTTCATAGGGAGGTCACAGACGGTGAATTAAGCCCGTTCAAGTTGAAAGAGAGATTTTGATGTTTGTTCATGTGAATTCAATCAATGGTTTTATAGCGGCATTAGTTGCCGCTATATACAAGACGCTTATCGACTGCAATCGCGAAACTTTTGTCTCAGTTGGTAGCGTCATTATCAGGAAAGTAGACCGTAGGCTAAAATAAATTTAATAGAAACTTGTATAGAACAAGAAAACATTGATATAAATTGATTCCAGCGGGAAGTAGATTCTCCCATTCAAAGCTAACATCTCCAATATTGACAACAAAGGCGATGTACATATATATATATATATATATATATATATATATATATATATACACACATGTACATTCATACACGTTGCAGTTATATCAGATCTTAACACATTTGCTACAGATTTTGTGTGATGGAAATTTCAGATGTAACCTGATCAGCGAGAATCGAACGTTATAATGTCTTGTTTGCTGATCGATATTGCAGCTTTGTATAGCAATCAATATAACAATCTTATGACGAGAGGCCGATTCCATACCATATGTTTGCGTCATATGGTGTGTGTGTGTACACACATACATACGTACATACATACATACATACATACATCATACGTATATACATACATACATACATAGATACATACACACACACACACCACACCACACACAAACACACTACTATATATATATATAAATATATATATAATATAAAATAGATGTATAATATATATATATATATATATATATATATAGATGTGGTGTGTGTGTATATATACACATTCCATATATACTACACATTTCTATAATATAAATATATATATATATATATATAGATACTACAAATTCTATTCACACACACACACACTATATAGTGTGTTGTGTGTGTGTATATAGATATGTTTATGTTTATATAAAGGTAAATGTATATATATATATATGTACACCACACATATGTATGTATATATATACATATATATATATTAATATATAGATATATATATATATATATATATGGCAAGTATCTGTCGCAGATTGTGTTTCGTGGTATCATTTCGTTACAGTAAACTCCTCTAACTCGCGTCACACACACATTCATTCCCCGTACGATTTTTTTAAAACCGACTTATTTTCATGTCGGCAGACTCTATCAATAGTTTCACGTCTGACGTTTGGGTTATCTCCTGTTTTATATCTCTCATTGGCTTATGTTACAAATATCCTTTTTGTCAAACATCCACTCAGTCTATGAATCCAGTTTTATGAACAAATTTGGCGCAACTTTATGACTTTATGTATGTGTTTACGCCTCAAGATTATTATTTATTTTATTTATCTCCGGACTATCCTCTTTCTTTTTCTCCTTCGCTCTAATATCTCTTTCGCTCTTTCTTCTTTTCTTTCTCTGCGTCTGTCTTCTTCGCATGCGTGCTACTTTTGTTATTTAGCCCTAAGAGAAAGAGCAGTATGTTTTCGTGACCCAGGCAAGTCCTTCTAGATTTGTTAGGTCGACGACGTAGGTCCATGTTCAAGATAACGTTTGAGAAAACCGAGGTAAATTGATGGTTTTCCGGAGGACCGAAATTCTGGCGGGAAGAAAAAAATTCCTATAGCGTAGAATCTTAGGCAAGCATCGAGTGGATCCAAGTTTCGGAGAGTGAAATTGGATAGGCGAAAGCTCGTCGATTTGATTGAAACTGTAATTTAATCCATTCGCATTTGAAATTACCATATATATATATATATATATATATATATTATATATGTAAATAATATGTGACAATTATTGGTAGCCCAAGATAAAACTCTGAGTTTCGGATGCCGAGGTGGAAATCCACACCACCATCTCTTCGGTTATCTCAGAGTTTTATCTTGGCTACCGAATAATTGTCACATATTATTTTACAGATAAATTTCGTCTATTACATAATATTTTAGGTCTCCTTCTTCTTTGTTATTACCGTTTACCAATATATTAAACAGCCGAAATCTGCGATGAGGAATCGGTTTCTGACTGAAGAACGAAGGCTTTGAATGACCCGTCTGTCTCTTATGTTCGTCCCTTCGTGTATTTCACGTATTTATATATGTAAAGGTTTTATATATATATATATAATATATATATATATATATATATTATATATATATATTTATATATATATATATATATATATATATATATATATATACATACATACATATATGTATGCATATGTGTGGTGTGTATGTTATGTAAGTATGTATATATACATCTGTAACAGACAAGGAAATTGGAAAATTTTGGTATTATTTATTCAACATTACACGTGTTTCATTTACTAATAGGAATTACAAAAACATTGTCCCATCAGCAACGAATCTAGGAATCTACGGACACGTGGATTTAACGAACTCTATTCCCTTTTATCCTTCTGTTGACACGTGGAAATATGTAAGTCACTAAAATTTAACACTATTGCTTTAACGAACTCTCTTCCTTTTTTTCTTTCTATTTTATCTTTGCCTTCTTTTTCCATGTAATCGTTCTGAAGATGTTTATGAATTGTAACGAGGCAAATGCAAATTTACTCCATTTTATAAATAGAAACAGCTGCAAACATACTCGTAATTTAATTAAACAAT
>NC_043015.1:49613481-49616888 GCF_006345805.1 Octopus sinensis
ATATATATATATGAATACACGAATTTCAACTCCAGTCCGACCCCTCCACCTCGCACATCTTCTCCAGTCTACCTCTCCCCCCCTTTAAGTGAGCCTACAACCTGCGTGACCTCCTGGACCACAGTTTCTTCCCTTACTGCATCTCCTGCTCTTTCTGCCCTTCTCTGTACTTCGGTCAAACCGGACGCCGCTTGGCCGATCGGTTCGCGGAGCACCTCCGAGACATCAGTCTTGGCAATGACACTTCGGTCTCGCACCATTTCCGTTCTACCGGTCATTCACTACAATACCTGTCTGTGTTCGGATTGTTTTTTACAGGGGCCATCCGGACTCCCGCCTTCGCCATGAACAGGAATTAATCTCTCTTCGCTCCTTTGCGACACATGGGCTCAACTACCCTCCTCCCTTCATCTGACATCTACTTCCCCTCTTCATCTGACATCTACTTCCTCTCTTCACTCCAATACACCTTCTCTCTTCACCATCTCTCATTCTTTCTACCTCTGTTGTCAAACCTTTTCTTTTTCCCAACCAGTCGCCATGCTTGATCGCTAAATCTGCTTATTTCATCTTATTCCTTTCTGTTGAAGAGCGTAGGCTCGAAACGTAAAAGACTTTCTCACTTTTCCGAACGTCAAACTAATATACCTGTTTGTTGTTCATACACCTGTCTCACACACACACATGCATACATATAAAAATATATACGTATGCACACAACCACCCACATGTATGTGTACCTTCGAAACGCGGAGTAGATGAAACAGGGACAACTGATGAAGGGGAATATTCTTTATGTTGCATGTCTCGTTTCTCTGTTTGTTTTTTTCGTTGTTCGAAAAAAAGTTCGTTTTTTATGTTTTTGTTCTCATGTTTTCGTTTCTCATTTTGTCTACGTTTTTTCGATGTCCTGTACCTATATATGCATGTTTATATATGTATATATGTAGGTATGTATATATGCATATATTTGTATATTTATATATATATATATATAAAATATATAATATATACATACATACATATATAATATATATTATATATATATATATAAAATATATATATAATATAATATGTATATATATATGTATATATATATGTATATATACACAACACATATATATATATATATATAGATATATATATATATATATATATATATATATATATATATATATATATATATATATATATAGGTAAACAGTAAAAATAATTACAGACTGGACAAGACATGAACACCACAGAGACGACACAAGAACCACAGGACGACATTCGAAGCCCTCAGTCATCAGTCAAGAACCAGATCATCTTAGCAATTTCGGCTGATTAATCTTGATTATATATATATATAATATAGGGAGAAATCACCACAAAAAAAGACGAAAACAGGTGGTGTAGACAACAAACAGATGTATTAGTTTAACGCTCGGGAAATGAAAAAGTCTTTAACGTTTCGAGCCTACGCTCTATATGTAATATATGTAACAATTATTCGGTTGCCATTATAAAATTCTGAGTTTCGGATTCGGAGCGGAAATCTACTCCGGCATCTCGTCAGTTATTTAGACAAACAAAAATGCTTTGAAAATGACCGTTAAAATGACCATGTAATTGACCGTTATTAAGACAAAAGAGCTATGAGAATGACCGTTAAATAAATGGAAAACATATAAATTTACATAACATATACATACACACACGCGCACAAACACACACACACACACACACACACAGACAGACACACACACACACACCACCGCACACACACACGCACGCACACATAGATATAGATCGCATTTTCACCTATGCCTGTCTCCAAATATGCACATAATTCTTATAATAGATAGGTTCGTGTGTGCGAGGGTGTGCCTGTGTTTAGGTGTTTCTCTCACTATGTACGTGTACATGTGCGTCTGTGCCTGTGTGTGTGTGTGTGTCATTGCTACGTCACGCCGGAGGATGTCCTCCTCGTCGGTCGTCAACCAACACTAAGTAAACACTCCCGCCACACACACTTCGTATTTAACAATGACCTATAAAGTTTACAGCGCGACCACCCGTCCACCCGTCCACCCGCCGCTCCCGTCCAATTAGACATTCTCCTGACGGTTATATGCAATCCATTTAACCCCCTCCCCTTCGTCTTCCTACTACTACTACTACTACTACTACTACTACTGCTGCTGCTGATGATGATGTTGCTGCTACTGCTGCTACTACTACTACTATACTACTACTACTACTACTGCTGCTGCTGCTGCTGCTGTTGCTGCTGCTGCTGCTACTACTACTACTACTACTACTACTACTACTGCTACTGCTGTTACTGCGTTGCTGTTGCTACTACTACTACTACTACTACTACTACTACTACTGCTGCTGCTGCTGTTACCAACGTCAACACCAGCGCCAACAACTTCACTAACACTAAAATTACCACCAGCACCACCACAACTGCTACCACCACCACCAGTACCTCCGCCGACGCCGCGGCCATCACTGACAGTACCCGTCTTCTATTTGCTTTATATAATAAATAATCGTTACTTCTCTACACACATGTGTATGTGTGTATGCGTTTGTATATGTATGAAAGCACGCATATAAATACATATATACCTTTATCTATCTACGATATATATATATATATATATATATATATATATATTGGCCTGCTCGCTTAGCCAGCGCGGTGGTATCATTTGAAGGCTAAAACAATGCGAAGCGCATTGTGACCAGCGATGTGTAGCAACATCTGATAGCCTGGTCGGTGACAGTGACAGTGATATATATATATATATATATATGTAGGCGTAGGAGTGGCTGTGTGGTAAGCAGCTCGCTTACCAACCACAAGGTTCCGGATTTAGTCCCACTGTGTGGCACCTTGAGCGAGTGTCTCGTGGGTGGATTTGGTAGACGGAAACTGAAAGCCTGTCGTATATATGTATATATATGTGTATATATATATATATATATATGTGTGTGTGTGTGTGTGTGTGTGTGTGTGTGTATGTATGTGTGTATGTATGTGTGTGTGTATGTATGTGTGTATACGTTTGTGTGTCTGTGTTTGTCCCCACAACATCGCTTGACAACCGATGCTGGTGTGAGTACGTGCCCGTAACTTAGAGACCGATAGAATAAGTACTAGGCTTCCACAGAATAAGTCCTGGGGTCGATTTGCTCGACTAAAGGCGGTGCCACAGTCAAATAACTGAAACAAGTAAAAGAGTATAAAAGAGTATATATATATATATATATATATATATATATATATATAGAGGCATATAGCTTGAGGTGGTGGTTAAAAGCTTGCTTCCCAATCACAATGTCCCGGGTTCAATCCGTGTGGCACCTTAGACAAGTGTCTTCTACTATAGTCTCCGCCGACCAAAGCCTCGTAT